>NC_088602.1:111381459-111703459 GCF_036013475.1 Columba livia | reverse complement strand
TAACTCCCAGTATGACTCTTGATATGATATAATGAACATAGCAGGGAAACCTGGATGAGGGGACACAAAATAAAGCAGAGTACATCTGGAAATCTTCCCTCCAGTTATCACCAACTCACTTGCAAACTGAAAGTTTTGCAGAGGTCTGATGTTGCTTTGCATTTCTGCAAGCGTGCTGAGTGATGGAGTACATGTACTCTGTTACACCTGCAGGTGACATTTCAACCTTTAGGGCCTGTAAGAATAGGTTAGACAGTTGTCACAATGATGTAGGCAGAACTGATAGAACTGATGCTGCCTTGAGGAAATAGATGCAGCCAGAAACCTTTTCCAGTTCCAGCCCAGTTCCTTGTTGCTGCCTCACTCCTGCCAGTTGTATGCCTGACAATTTATGGCTGACAGTTTAGGGGCAGGAAAGAGACATATCCAGGGAAGAGGAAACTTCTTTTCCTTTATTTTTGCTTTTAAGTAGAAGATGACATCGTTACACCAACCTGGCCATTGGAACCTCACTGGAAGCACCTAGCTCAGTCTTTCCCTTCCATCTGAGGTGGATAATTGCTTTTGGAAAGGCCTCCTGACTATTGTGTGCATTCTAATGCTGAAGACAGTTGGAACAGTTTTGTGTAAATTGATGTAGTACTGGGTTGCTGTGCTAAAATGCTGTGTTTTATATACATGCACCATGAAAATTACTTAGTTGTGGTCTGGGCTAGAGTGTACAACACAAATATAAAGAGAAAGTGTTGGTTTCATTGCTGTTTGAACATGGTAAGGCTTGGTATAGGCCTGTCTTCTGACATAATTTAAAGAAGAAAATCGTGTTTTGACTGTGTGTCTTGTCCCCTCCAACAGAGTAGATTCTAGCTTCTTAAAAGGCCATAAAACCCCCACTAATCTCTTGGACATTGTCTGTCTTTTTAAATACCTGGAGTGTGACTTGTGTATCTCTCTTTAATTCTACAAATATTTTCGTCATCATCGTATGTGGCAGTTCTTAACTTGGAACTTGCCTTTCCTTGATCAGATGTTTCTCCCAAAATACATACAAGGATATAACTGTTACCCTTCATAAGGTGCATGGTTCAGTTTTACTGAGTTCATTGGGTCATATCTACCTGGGTTACAAGATACAAGGTGACCTGTCTCCAACTCTAAAGAGATAAGGTTGGTGGCCTGCCACTGGCTTGGAAGCCTTCTTTCAAATGTGCTGTTCAGTTCCAAGCCGGATGCAGTCTTATATTTATTGTCATATTTAA
This sequence comes from Columba livia, assembly GCF_036013475.1. Lineage (NCBI taxonomy): Eukaryota > Metazoa > Chordata > Aves > Columbiformes > Columbidae > Columba > Columba livia. Next base: position 111,702,200 of record NC_088602.1, on the reverse strand, counting down.
AGTGCAATAACCTTGTACCTGAGTGATATAGAAGTGTCCGTAATAATAATAAAAAAATAATTACACATTCATTGAAATATTAGTGAAATGTTGCGTATTCCTAAGTACAGCTCTATGTTCTTTTCCCATCTGAGTTTTCAGGCTTCATTGGAAGGCCATGTGGTATAAACAGACATATTATTTTCTGTTAGACTAATAACAAACTTCTTGGCATCCAAATATATCTCCTGTTCTCCTCCAAACCATCCCATCTTATAGGAGAAGAATGTAATGAGGGGTCTTATATTTTTATTATGAAAATTTATGAGAAAATTGGTACAAAATATTCCTTTTTCACTATGCTGGTGTCTTTATTATATAGGCCAGCACAGCTCTGCAGTCTTTCTCACTTAAGAATTGAGGAAAAAACCAATTAAAACCAGGTTTCAACATTGCTCAGCAGAACTATAATGGTCTGATGCTATGATGAACGTTCATATTTCAAAAAAGATTCTAGTTTACATAGTCTAATAAATAATTATAGTTGTGTTACAGCTGTCAACACAAATGAGCAAAGTACACTTTGCAGTTAAGAATCCTTTTATACTATTCATTCTGGAACTTGTTCACAATAATTTCATAATGCAGTGTTGGTCTTACTAGCATGAATTGAATTAATGAGGGTCCATTACACTGTATTTTACAATCAAAAGCTGAGGAGAAGGTGTGCCTCTTTCTCTGCCATCCTGTGTTCTGACACAATATCCACAACACTGCTGTGTTAAGTATGGCAGAATATAGGTAAACCTAAAATACACAGTAAAAATCACAATTTCAACTGAAATGAAAAATGACGCTCTGATTTTCTTCTCTCACAACTGATACATGGCTGTGTAACTTGGATAAACTGCTGCTCTTCCAAGTAATATACCTTCTGAAATAAGAGGATTCTCTGTCATTGTACAGGGTGACAATTGTTTAATAATTTTATAATTTCTTCTGTTTTGTGCTTAGTAGTACCTTGTCACTTGCACAGTCAATCTATCCTGGGCAAGGAATTCCATTTTTGTAGCCTCTGCCCAATGCACAGAAGAAAAGGTCCTTGGTCAGTTAAACCGTTAAGGAGCTAGTTTGTGTTTAGTAGATAACATTTACTTTATTAATTAATGTAACATGTGCCCTTAAAGCTACAAAAACAGGTCAGCTATATATATTATTCTGCTTTAATAGAAAGCAATGTGTATTACTCACAGTGTGTTTCAAACTTGTACTTAATAAAATTGAGAATACCTGCAACAAATTCTAAAGCTCAGTTTCAAAATGCCACTTGTTCCCTGTAAACCTGAAACAGTAATACTTACTGATTACTTAAGTATTGTTATTTTTTTAGATTTATTAACTTTCTTTCAGAGACCTGAGTATGGATGACCACAATAAAATATTACTGCTTTTCTCCTAATACACTTTGTAACTTTGTGTGTTATCATGCTTTGTGAAGGTTTAATTGTCATCATCGTTGAGTTGTTTGGGGTTGTTGGCTGAGTCATAAGCTACCATGTGATTGTGATATCTGTATTTCTTGCCTACACTCTGTCGTTACTTCTATGAGCACAGTACTAACATCTTTCCTTGAAAATGAACTAAAGGTGGCATGGACGGACTTGGTTTCTTAAGTTATTCATTGCCACTTGCTTCAGGCAGAAACTTGGTTTCACTCCTAACCCGTTTTTCCCCTCCTAAGCAGTATTTTTTCTTCCCCTTTGATTTCCCCTTAAGCAGTCTTTAAAGTAATTGAGGCTTTGTTTTACGAAAATGCAAACAAGCTCAAAATCTCAGATGTATTATTTTCTTACTGTTCAGATTCATGTCTAGTATACCAAAGTAGTTGCTTTGCAATTCCAAAACACGGATGTCTTTTAGCCACATAATGGAGCTAAGTAAGAGATGTGATGGGCTCTTTTTTTATTATTATTTTTTAAATCTCTGTCAGTTCGTTTTTGTGTGCACAGTTTTATCAGGCAGGCAGGCAGGCTGCTGTCCTGGCAGCAAAGCCAAAAGGCAGCAGGATGGACCAAGGGTCTCTAAGGGCTTGGCCTTGGCTTGAAGGGTGGTGGTGACCCTGTGGGAGAAGCCCCATCCCTGCAGTGCTGGGGCTGAGCTGGACCAGAGCAGGGAGCAAAGTAGAATCCATTCCCTTTTTTTTTATTATTTATTTATTTATTTTTAAAAAGAGATTTGGGTATGTTTATTTATTTAACACAGCAGTGTTTGGGAAAAGTTGCAAAGAAAACAACCCTCAGGTAGTTAGTGTGCAGTTCCTCTCTATATTCTTGAATAATACATGATTCTTTCAAATAAGTGGAAGGGTATAAGATCAGTATCTAGACAGCTAACTTCTATAATGCTTTCAAAATACTAAACCTTCTCATGTATCTCACACCTGCAACAACAGTTTTTCACAGATGTGGGAGAATAAGTTACTTCCATTTTATTTTTTAATTCTCATTTTCTTTTTTAGAAAAACAGCGGTTGCAATATGTACTTTACACTTTTATTTTCTTTCTTCAGTGCTCCAATCCTAGATGTGATTAGGGATTTGTGATAATATTTTGAATAGGAAGTAGGTTTAGGTAAGCATTCCAGAAAGTGATTAGAAAGTAAATGCTTAATGTGATATTGATCAGAGAAAGCTGTACTCTGCAACTGTCAAAATGTTTTCAGTATGGAAGCACACATCCATCACAATTTTGGTTTTCAACAGAAAGGCTAACTAAAGATGTTAAATTCAGAACTGAAAGAGAATGTCTTTATGAACAACACTTTGCTATAAAATAAAAAATATCTTTTTTTAGAAACACCATCATAAATATAAATCTATTTCATAATATATCTTATGGATTATTTTTAGAGATTTTTAAAAAATAAATATCTTTGTGATAGTCCTTTACAATGACCAAGTTTTTGAATGCTTAACAGAGTGTTTTTGGAGGTTTAGATCAATAAACATTGTTAGTGACTTGGTCTATGTTAAAGACTGTTGGACAAAGAGAGTTTCAAAATTAGGTTCCTAAGAATAATATTTTAAAATAACTTTTTTTGTTGAGTATTTTCTGAGGTCAAAGGTATGTCAGTGAAGAATGAGTGGTGATTTGTCTTTTTGAAGGCTGCATTAAAACTGCAGTTTTTTTTCAGAGCTCTTCTTTCTTATGTTTTAAAATTGGTTTCAGAGATGACTTATGACTAAAGCAGAGACATTTTTACTGGTGCTGGGTGAAGGTGTGTGATCTGTCCATGATGGTGTTTGGTGTTCCATAGTCACCTGCATGTTGATGTGAAGAAGCAACTGAAAAATTTCAAAGGCTATCTCATCTTTGCAGAAGTGGAGAATAATTTTTCCTGTTGAAATAACTGATGAAAAGATAATTTTTTTAACTTACAAAGCAAAGTTTTGGATTGTTGGCCGTAACACCAAATAATTTTCCTCAGTGATGGATAGTTTCTCTAAACCAAATCAAAGTATAACATTAAACTTTTAATTGTAGTGTACTTATTTACATGCAAAAGAGGTATCAATTGGTGTAGAATTAATTCAGATTTATAAATAAATCAAAATGTATAATCAAAGTAAGTATGCCAGATTTTTTTTTCAGGGGGTGGGGAGACAGGAGGGAGTGGAATGCCGAAGCTCTAAGGGTTTTAACATAAGGATTTTTCCAAATACAAGCACATATTGACTATGATCCACTTGGTCTTCTGTGAGTCTAATTTATTTACTTTTCAAGGGACCGGAGCTGGAAGCTTCTAGTAACGAAGATTCACAGATCTACTGACATTCCAGACCTCTGGGGCCAGGCACTATGTCGGAGGGTGGGCTACCATGGTGTGTTTAAAAATATAATGCTCAGCCCCTCTCAGCTCCAGCAAGGTTCATCTCTTTTCTTCACCTTACCTGGTGGTCATGGTGCCCTTCCCTACACCCCTCTTCTCCACATGCTTTCATTTCTGCAGATGTTAAGTGTTTTTTCCCGTAAAAAAGAGATGGAAACTACAGATGAGTTAAATATGTTTAGTGATACAGAAGTTCTGCAAAGGTCTGGGAACAGATGTCAAACTAGGAACCCGGTTTTGCTTGCAGTGAAAAGTAGTTGTTCTCATGGGTGGAGAAGACTTGTTCCCTCAAGGCGTTTGTGCCTTTCCCCTTTCTCTCCAGCTGGGGACAGGATGCATGAAATCAGCCAGAAAAATTTCGTTTGACAAGGTGGAAGTGCCTGGTGATTTCCTGCTGAATTCTCATGACCCAAGTAAATTAATTGCTGATTGAAATGTGTTATGAAAATAAAATTTAATGTAATAGAAGACTAAACCATAGTCCTTGAAGATAAGGAACTTAGCCTTATGTCATATAGCAGTTGATATAACAATAAAATACTTAAGACAAAGTAATAGGATATTACTTAAATAAATAATTATATAAATTAATGGGCACTGACAAGCAAGGCTTCAGGAGGACTGTTTTGTTCCATGTGTGCATCTAAAGAGCTCTTAAATATGTTGCTTAAATCATTGCAAAGAAGAGAGAAAAATCAGAAATTACTGTGGAAAGGAAAACAGAAATAAGTATCTTGAGATGGTGTGGATACAGTCTGGGGTTTTGTAAGAGGAAATAATCAGTATTAGAAGTACTGGAGAGACTGGCAGTGAATTAAAAGCTTAAGCAAGGATTGCCTAATGCAGGATTTCTTTTATAAATCTGAGAATTAAAGGTTAGATATGTAAGCATTTTCTGACGATTTTTATTTAAGGCAAAACCACTTGGAATTCACAATACTATAGGTTTTTATGTGAAATCTTACTTTACATTTGGTAGTTATAGTGATGGATTTGGATTTAACGTAGCTTCAGGACAAATGTGAGAAGTTCACCTCAAAAAATATGTCTGCCTGTGTCCTTCTGACATGAAATCCTTTGTGGCTGGACTTGGACTGACTTGATCTGTTCTGTTTAGAAAAGGAGACGTGCTAAAAAATAAAACATTGGTCCAGCTGAATGGTTGATTCTTTATTTATTGTGGACACTTTTGTAAAATTAGTTCCTTCAGTGTCCTAGAGTTAAGTTCCCGGAAACTTCCTGGTGATTTTGCTCATATATGAAGAAAACCTTAGCTTTTATAGTTCTGTAGCTCATTTGGGCTACTAGGGGCATGGTAACAAGTATGTACTTCATTGTTTTGCTCAACCTTGTATGTAGTCGCATTCAATCAGACTCCTCTATTTCAGTGTCTCAGTCAGTTGACAATTATAATAACTGTATGGGCTGATGAATGTTGCAACGGGTACATTGATGGGAGTGATGTAATGTTATTTCTTCTATCTGAACCCTTCCTACAACACAGAGGCAATATCTTTCAGTTTTTTTTTCTTGTGAAAATTTCATCCTTTGAGAATATTGTCAAAATGTTAAGGAGGAGGAATATTATGCTTTCCCTGTCTCCTATGTGTTGTGGAAGGTGGGATATCCTGGATGAACTATACTGGATTAATGCTTGTTTATTTTAGTGATTTTTCTACATCTCTAAACTTCATAGCCATTTTTAGATGATGGCAACCTGTGAAATCAATCATCAAAATCTGAAGCATGGATTGTGATGGATTCTGTCCTTGCAGTGCTCCAGTGTGTGCTGCCTTGAATTCAGTATCCTGCAAGCAGATGGTTACAAGTTACCTTTCTGGTACTGTCTTAATAACACAAAATTCTTGTATTATAAAAAAATGGAAAAAAAAAAAAGAAAGTAGTATTTTTCAAATTTGTCTCAGTTCAGCTGCCCCAGCTGTTTTCTTATTTCCATTCATGAGATGGCTTAGAGGGAAGAAGCGGCAGGGAGAGGTGCTTCTCTCTGCAGAGCAGACTGCAGACTGAGGAGCAACACAGTGGCAAGCGTGGTGCCCATGTGCACAATTCCTCTTGACATTAATGGCCATTATGAATATAAAGTGAGGCTAGCATGCAGTGATTACACATGAGGACCCAAATTATTATTGTTAATGATGATGTGTATATGTTTCAACAAAGGCTGGATTGCTTCCAATGGGTTTTGTTTTCAATTCCTTTGTTCACTGTGAGGTACTTCTGGCTCCTGAGTTCTTGTTTTAAATAGAACTCCCCTCTTCTCCTGTCTGTGAAACATTATTCCTGGTTTCTCTCTGTTGATTTACCCACTTTTATTTCTGCTGTTCTTTTTTTTAAATTTTTTTTTATTTGTTTGTTTTGTTCTTCAGCTGTCAAAACAAGCATCATATTTTCACATATATAAATTAGACTATATATAACCTATGTGAACTATAAGGGAGGGCTATACATTGAGAGAGAAGTTGGCAAGTAATAGTGGATCAAAAGCAAGGGAACTGGGATTTTAGAGGAGGGAGGGAATACGAGGAAAAGCATTCCTGCTGCTGGGGCTGAGTGTGCCCAGGCAGTTGGGAAGGTGTTACCATGGTGAAGGGGTTGTGCTGGAAGGGGTGCAGCTGGGAGGAAGGATTTTGAGCTGTCATTCAGGTAGTGGTGCCCATGCACACTTGTGCTGGATCCACTGGCTGCAGCCAAGGATAATCTCTTGTGAGCAGCAAGACTTGGTTGCTAGTTCTTTTTCACTGGTTTATGGTGTGCTTGCACCATATGTATATTGTGGTTTAGATGTATATTGCTGATGAGAGAAGTGGCCAAGCTACTTCTTGTCCTCCTCCCTAGCTCCTGGCTGTGTTTCCTTGCACCAGTTTGTTGGTCGGTGGAAAGCTTCCCTATCTCCCACCCTCACTGACCCTGTGCAGCCCATGTTGACACCCTGACCCTTCTTCATTCAGCTGTGGCATGGCTGCATGATTGTGAAATGCAGCACAAGGGAGGGCTTCCCAAAGAAAGGGACTGTCCCTTTTGGTGTCTTTCTGACTTGGATAAAAGAAAGCACTCAAGTCTGTGACTCGGCCTCTGACTCAGGTACAACCCACTGCTGCGTGCGAGTTTATGGCAAGGAAGGGCATTCAGTAATCAGGTGGGATCTCAGATGAGGAGGGGAGGTTTGCCTGTTGTCTATCAGAAACGTTAGTGAAGTGTGTATAATTGTCACTAATTCCTCTACACCTAGGAAAGCTCCTCAGACTGCTCAGGAGAACAGTTCGCAAACCTGATTCACTGATGGGTGACAGGCCTTATTTATGCACTTCCTACTGTTTGGTGTCTCTCTCTGAGTTTCTGTATTTGGCAGTCCAGCCTGAGATACCTTCTGGGATGCTTCCCATCCCATCTTCTAATGATGCTAATGCTGAAACCGCATGACAAGTGATACTTGGATATTAGCTTGTTCCTGGCAAAGAGTATGAGCAGCCAAGCTTAAAACACCTGCCATTAAAATAATAAAATAATGTCTGAGTGTTTCATCTGGAGACAAAGATTTACCTGTTACATTAAATGAGTTTTCATTTGCTGCAGAAAACTGAAAGAAAAAAAAAATAGATAAAGAAAAGTTTTGGTGGTTTTGGTCAGTCTTCCTCATGGACAAATTTCCATGGAAATGAAATTTGTTACAAGTGCTGTTGCTGAACCTGAATGGTGTGTATTGTTCAGCTTCTTAAGAGGAGCTTTCAAAGAAGAAAACTGGAATACTCTACTGGAAGTAAAAAATACTGTGAAATTAGTCCTGTGTCCCAGGAAGACTTCATAAAAGATACCCTTCCTATTTAACCAGGTAAGAGAAATAGGAGCTGGGAATTTTGAACAGAAGAGGTGTTTTGATATTTTATTATTTTATTATTACTTGTTTGTTTAACAAATCAGAAGTGGAGCCTTGTTGTGAGTTAAACTGAAAACTTAATCTCAAGGTCAGACATGTCAGTAAACCCAGACGAATTTTCTCCCCAAGACATTTCGGAGCAACTCTACTAAGTTAATTTCATGTCTTTCTGCTTTGTCAAAGTGCTTTGCTTGGAAATCAAGCGAGGTTTAGCTCAGGAAACTCTAGTTTTGTGTAGTCGTCACTATCAAGCATGGACAGTGCTTACCAAAAGATTTTTATTACATCTTTAATAATTTCAAGCTATGTTTTTGTTTTCTTTACTGTCTCCAGACTGAGAGGATTTTAGTGGCCTCCGGGCAACTGCTTAATTTACCTAATGCACATTATGGTATTGAAAAAGCTATCTCCATGTCTGTGAAAGGAGGTACAGATTAAAGGCTAGGAATAGCTGGCATAGCAGTTGGTTTCTTCTGATACTCTATTTTGGCAACTACCAGCTTTCTGATAAGATTTAATATTTGCAGCTGTTCTTAATAGGGCATTAGTTTATTCGCCTTCAGTAAAGATTTCCTTTCTTTAGTCACAGTAGGAGGAGAAAAGTGTTACATTGGGCTTATTTGTTCTTGTACTTACTTTTTGGTTGTGCCAAAAGAGTTATGTACAGTGCAGGATGGAAGCATATTACAAATAGAACTGGGTGGGAAAGGATAGAAACTATACAACTCGAGGAAGAACATCCAGATTTGGTCCATGGGGCAGAGGGAGATAATTATGACAGGAAGAGAGAGGTGTGAGACAGGGAAAGTAGGTTGGATTAGGAGCTCCTTTGGGGTAAGGAGAAGCAGAAGGTTGCATACATCTGCTCATCATGCATACATTTTGGCTTTTATCCATGTATCTTAAGGTTTCATTTTGACACAGATTTGGGTTAACTTTCAAAATGCTAAGTAACTTTAAAATAAATCCTGAATCTCTAAATCTGTAGTGCAGACCTCTTAGGGCATGAGGAAAAGAAGCCATTTTGATTATCCTGGGGAGCCAAGTGATAGGAAGAAGCTTGATATATTTGTTTGTATTAAAACTGGTAGGCAATAGGACAATATGGGGGTCAAGTTCGGGCTTCAGACCTGGGAGGTGAGTGCTGTCTGTAGATCAGTGATAAAACAGCCAAAAAATAATTACCTTGCATGATCAGTCCAAGAGCCCATTAATTTATTGGCTTGGTGACAGTTGCGTAGTTCTGCTTCATGGGTGGGTGAAAATTGCTTTAGTTTATAGGGAAGGACAAGAAATCACTGCTGTAGGTAAAAGGCAAAGGGAAACCTAGAAACACAGTCAAATCTGTGTTAAAAAGAAACAAAAGTATAGATCTTTCTGCTTTGTTTCTGGGGGAGAGATGAGATGTGATCTAGCTGAAATGATGACATATAATTAAAATCGACCATTCTTGAGATGCAGAGGTATGTGTGTGTTGTTTGGGATTTTTCGTTGTTGTTTTGTTTTGTGAAGCTCTCCAGTATTTGGATTCAAATTAGTGCTGGTTGCAGTTCTCATAATTTTCCGTCGAAAGTTATTAAAGTGACACTCATAATTTAAAGGGAGGGGAAGAGATATAGGATAATATCACACAGTTATGCAGTGAAGGTGATACCTGGCCTTTTTTTTTTTTTTTTTTTTTCCCTAGTTGCTTTAATAATTTATTCACTGAATGTTGCGAGTGTGGGATTGAGGAACAAATTATTGGCAGCTACAGGGTTCAACCCTACTTCTGAATCACTCTCTCAGAGGAATGAGCAGTCTTTTTGTTCCCCAGTGACCATTTGGTACACCAAATTAACATCTCTTGCTTGGTGTAATTGCAAGAGTGCCCTAAGGAAATGACACTGTAGCTTTACTAAACAATAACAGAGCTGGTATATGATACATGATTGAGATGCTCTTAGGTCTACCCATGCTGACAGTATTAACATGCCAAAACATGTTTGGACTTAAATAATTGCTCTCATGTTTTATCTTAGCTGTATAGTCATGGTCTTAGAGAGTTAGTAAAGTAATGGAAAAAACCAAACTTATTGTATTTCAATTGTATTTCAGGAATTATGCTTGACTAATCTAAATCCAGTGTCACTAAGCAGGCAGGAGGCAAATGCTGGTTCACTCACCTCATATGCTCTGAGATTGTAACGAGTCAAAGGATACATCTTCCACACACCCCTGTGTCCCTGTGTCAAGTCTCCCAGCTGTGCTTGATCCTGCTTTTTTTTTTCTTTTTTCTTTTTTTTTTTTTTTAATTGGCAAAGCTTAGTTCAAAAATCCTGAAGAAGCCACCTTGACCAAGCAAAGTTTGAAGCTGTCTTCAGATAGGATCCTCCAGATGGAAGAAGATGGGTCATTCCTGTGTTGGACACAAGGGACACACATATTTCTGGAGTTAGTGTTGTGTTGGGACAGCTGTTGAAATCAGGCTGGGGATCCTACCACTGTTTTACATGCCTGCAAGTGATCAGGAGTTTGATTTGGCTTGTGTAATTTCCAGGTCCTGACTATTTTATTTTCTGTATTTTTGCTTGAAGGATAACATCAAGATTGAAACTTTTTGTTACTACGAAGTGAATGTATGATTAATACAGGCCCAATGCTTTGACAGGGGAAAAAAAATACCCAAACCAGATGCTGGTGTTAATTGGACACTCGAATCGCTTCAAATCATTCATTAGCCTGTAGGTACATTGTTCCCAATCACCTGCAGATTCTTTTCAGTTAGAAAGTGATAAGATAATCTTTCTTTAATAAAGGTGACATTATAAATTAACCTGTCAATAAATGGCATTAACTTTTTCAGCAGTGCAGTTACAAGTGGATGGATTTGTAACACTGCTCTTTAGCAAAAAGAGAAATACTGAATTCTGTATGCGGTTGTTAAATACTGATGAATCATTTATTTAATGAATTTTGCCTTCCTCTGGTCAGAATTACTCTGATTTTTTGGGCCTTGTTTTTATTGATGTGCTACCCAGGTTGCTAACTCCTTTGCTGTATTTTGGATTAGGTAAGTACCTTATCTGTTAACTTCCCTGGTCTGGCTGAGAAAAATTTTTGTATTATAGGTTTTGGTGGGAATGTTTATTGGTAATTAGTTTTTAAGTTCAGTTTCTATGGAAGCTTAACTTGTGTGCTCTACTGTAAATTTGATTGCATAAATGATCATGAATGTGCAGTGTCTCACTCATCAAAGTGAATTAAAAATATGTCAGACTACAGAAATATTTTATACCATATCTGTTTGGATTCAGCTTATTATTCTCTTTTACAAGATTAATAGGACTTATGGAAGAAAAGTGAACTGTCTCCAAAACCATTACTGGAAGAAAATTGGCTTTCAATGCACATTTGGTGTAAAGAAATATGTAATAAAATTATTTCCAAGATTCATAAATGCTTGTATTACAGGAGTCAAAGCTATAGGTCCAGCTGTTCATTACTGAACTGTTGATTGCTGAAGCAGCTCTCTTCAGAAGATGCTCTGCATATATAGTATCTTTTGACCAGATTTAAAAATAAAACAAAACAAACACTATGAAGTACTCAGGTGTAGTGTGCTGTGGTGAAAATGAAAATCAGAGTCTGTGGAAGGGGTAGGGAGGGAGCTGTATTGGGATGGGTCTTTTGCTGGAAGTGTTGTCCAGATGTGAAGAGCAATCCTGAGGCGTATGTGGAGCTGGTGAGTGTCATGGCTGCTCTTGTTCATGGGCTGCTGCTGCATTTTAAGCTCATGTGCTCCTGCTGCTGGCTCGTCCCATATGTTGCAGTAATCTGGTTTGCAGGAAGACACTTGACATTTCAAGATTTGTCTTGTGCTTATTTTTCTCTTTGTCATCTTCTGACATTTGCACACGATTTAAAATTGTGATAGCACTGTCCTTATGTCTTACTCCATCATCCGCTTCTTGAAGGCTACTAAATGTGCTTCTGTGGGAAGAGATTTTTCTTGTGTCTTTTTTCTCTTGCCCTCTAGCAGGCAGTTAAGTTTGGAGGTTGTCACTGAGGTCTGAGGAGATGTTTTTCATTTCTAAGTGTGAAAGAGAGAGGCACACGAAGGAGCTCATGTGTAGACTCAGACAGAGGCAGGAGAAAAAGGGCTTTGGTACTCATTGCTGGACCTCTGCTGGGAGCAGTTGTGGGACCAAGGTCAAAATATTTCAAGTGCAAATGCAGTTTGCTTAGTCCCTGAACACAGATTGTTTGGCTTACCTGGTCTGTCACAGGCAATAGCTTTTAACTGGTCTTTAAAATAATTGGTGTGATAATTCTTATGGCACACTGGCTTTTACTGAAAGTCTCTGTCCTGTAGGAAACCAGGACCCAGGTCCTGAACATATGTGCTTTGAGCAGTAGTCAATTATTTGATAGCTGGCTGTCCTCCTGCTATTTCCATGACGTTATATGTGGTGTTACCCACAGGCATATTGGGATGCTGAAGTGGATTTTTTTTTTAATTACTCTTTCTGATTGATTTCAGAGGGCATGGAGGAGTGTGAGGATCTAGTAGTGAAGGTAAACAAAAAAAAAAAAGAAAACAAAGCACCTAAAAAAGCCAAGCCACAAGACACTGAACAGTGATTCAGTTGCATTTATTTTCCCTTTGCAAAATATAATAATTACTTTTTAATTCCTATTTCCTGTCTGAATTAATTGCATTTTGTACTCAAATATGTGTTCTTCTGAATTATTATCTTCTTAATGGAATTCCTGTTTAACTGCATTTTTTCTCCTGTGCCCTTCATAGTAACAAAAATGTTTGTATTTGTCTCCTATTCCCTACTTTTTATATATTCCCCCACAGTTCATACCTTTCAGCAGTGCTTTGAGCTGCCACTTCTTTTTTTGCTTGAATTCATTACATGTATCAAAGGCTGTTGATTTTGTCAGTTGGCAGTTTCACCTATTTTAAGGAAGACTAGGCAAATTCTATGTTGCTGTACAATGCTGTAGCAATGAGAGCGGGAGATATGATATTGCTCAGGGACTTCCAAAGGATCTGTAGCCTAGAGGGAAATGTGGAGAATGTGTGGATTAAATAAAAGAAATATTTATTTTTTTACATTTCTAGCGGTGCTGTAACTCGCCAGGAGGCAACAAAAGAAGCTGATTTTCCTTCAGCCTCTTGCAGAGGCTGTGTATACACTTTGTTTAGGTTGTCGAATGGTAAGTAGAAAATGAAAGGTTGGCCGGTGTGGAGTTTTATCCTAAAAGGAGGAAGTTGCTCTCAGCTCACAAAACCAGAGAGCAGGCTGTCTTCTCAGGGAGGTACAGAGAAAACACTTTGCTAGATTTTGTGCTCAGAAGGGAGCAAACCTGCTTGCCCAATGCTAGGTTAGTCTGAATGTCAGAAAATGCTTCACTTGAGAGAGTGATCTTCTCTCCCTCTCGGGCCAAAATATATTATCAATTTAAATTCGCACCGTTTTAGGACTTCACTCTTGGTTTTGGCTCTTGCAAATTCCTGCTAAACTATTTTCTTGGTGGCATGCATGGTTTTGCGTGCTCTGTGGAAGAGTAGTTGTGTGCTGGTCTGTCATCTTCCCCTTCGTCATCTGTCTTTTGGTATTGACAGGGCAATTGTAGGAGTCTCCACTTTTTTCTGATTTTATTTTTCAAGTGTTCGACTTCTCTAGGGATTTTGATCTTGAATACCAAAACCTTTTAGCAGAAGAGCTTGAATGCACTCTTTACTGTGTAAGCCTAAATGAAGGTCTGTGGCTTTGGTGGATGGATGCATTTTTGGCCATTGACAATTGATTTAGCTGCCAGCCTGGAGCTACTAAATGAATGGAAATTCTCACAGAGAGAGACAGTGCCAACAGGCAAGCACCTATTCTGAGCTTGCTCAGTATGCCAGACAACCAAAGTTTTGTGAAGCTGCATAACACTTGCGTTGTGATTAGTTGCATCACTTATTCATGTTCTGCAAAATAAACACATTTAGATGTCCAACCATGGCAAGCATTTCAAGAAGTAATGATCTTTGAGCATCAGCAAAGACATAATTAAGCTGAATATTGAAAAGAGCTTCACAGCTGTGAGTACAGTTCATCAATGAAATGGACTTCAGGAGAAGCCAGGGATGTGCCACATCAGCTTTCAGTCCTATATTTTTGAGTCCTAGGATAATGTAATTAATACTCTACTTAAGGTGGTTGAGCCTTGATGTGGACAGTAACCATCCATTAATGCAGGGCCTCTGAAATCTTTTGGGGAGCTGCTGTGCTGTAACCTTGCTGGGGATGGGCATACAGTGGGTTAATTTGGAAGATGAGATGCTTTTATGTCATTTACAGGAGGAATGGTTGCTGATATGAAGTGGGTGATAGTGTGTTCAGCAGTAGACAAAGTGCACAGTAACATGACAGTCACAGTACAAGTCCTTGGGCTCTTCCTTAATAAGAAGAAATGTAATTTTCCACAATAAGACATTTTATGCTACTGTGTTTCAGCTATGAACGCCTTGGTCTTCAGAACACTCACTGTGACCCCATTTCATTTCAGCCATAGTTACATACCTTAGTTGCTTGATCTCCTGGTTTTACAAACGCTGGTCTTGTAGCAGCAGCCTGAGCAAACTCTGAGGTTTCACTTTCTGCATGGTGGTTAAGATGATGGAACCAGCCACGTACAGGCTGTTGTCATCCGAGCTGGTCTGCAAATTTGGGGTTGCTGGAAAGGGACAGGAGACATGCAACAGACATCCAGTTGTGCTCACTTCAGCAGCACATAAACTAAAACTGGAACCATGCGGAGGAGATCAGTATTGCTCCTGCACAAAGACAACATGCAAATTAATGGAATATTCCATATTTTAGGGAAGTGGTCATGGCACCAAGCCTGTCAGAGTTTAACAAGCATCTGGATGATGCTCTTAATTATGTGGTTTAGTGTTAGTCCAGTGAGGAGCAGGGAGCTGGACTTCGTGGTCCTTATTGGTCCCTTCCAACATGAGATATTCTATGGTTCTTACGAAGAGCAGGGAAAGGGAAAAGAGAAAAATGTCAAGTTGGCGGAGAGTGAAGTATAAGCAAACCACAAAGTAAAATGGAAAAGAAGAAATCACATGGCAAAAGGAGAGGTTGGAAATACTAGCAGATGTGGTGGACTAAGACATTAAATAGAAACCAAAGGTGAAGAGGAATGCAAATGAGTGAAAATTAGAGAACCAAACTGGGGGAGGAGGAGGAGGGGAAGAAGGCAGTGATTTAATAGTGGTACACTGTTTAAAAAAAAAAGTAGCAGTGATAAAGAGCATCTATCTAAAATAATTGTGCAAAAACTGTACTGCCTTTTGCAGAGAGCTTTCGAAAATCATCTCTTTGGGGAAGTCTTTGTATTAGTCCTTTCTCTTTACACTTGGTAGAGTGCTTACCCAGTTTAGTGCTGGTTTGATGACCTTCTAGTAACAAATGTCCATGTGTACAATGGATACTATGAGTATTCCTCTGCAGCATGAGAATTTGTTGGTTGTTCCCTCGCCACACTCCTCCTTTCCTCCTGGCTATAGATTTTGTCATGGTTTCTTATGAACCATCAGTACATTTATTCTTGAAGTTGTTTGCTTCCTTGTTATCTGAGTGGCAACTATAGGCAGTCAACACTGTCTTTTGAGTTTGTGCAGACAGGCATGCAGCTCCTGCTGCGTTGGGTGGCATCCTTGGTCAGTGTAAGTAGGAAAGTGGAACTTTATTCACTTACGCGTGACCCGGAATGAAACTGGGCCATGGCTGGGGCCTTCTGCAGAGGACGAGCACAGAGATTGTGGCAGAGATTGAAAGTCCTGAAATGGTTTAGTCCCTGATTTACTTCCATTTTAGAATTAATAGCACAAAAGAGGACTTACCTAGAGTTTTTAACTCATTTGGTTCAAATGGGGTGAGTGGAGCTTGGTATAACAGAACAACTACTCTATTGTGCACATGGGTGGTGCTTCCAGTTTGAGGTCTCTGAGTACTGCCTCATTGCTGCACCTCTTTGCTGCTTATGAGTAAAGGTAAAGCAGCTGAAAAAAGGAGTTTCCTCAGCAGGCAAAGTAGAAAAGTCTTGATCTGAATACAAAACACCTATTACTTTTCCTGGAATTATTCAGCAAGGGGCATACTAGAAAGAGGGTGCCTTCTTAGCTCAGAATAAAACCGAACAAATCAAATATTGAACTAGTAGGTAGTTGACATTCCTTCAGCTCTTAGACTGTTCCCTCTTACACGAGTCTCGTAGCTATAATGTTAATTAAGTTGTAGGTGCAATCAGTAGTCTTGAGCAGATCTAATTTCCATCAGAATGTATGCACTTCAATCCATCTTCTACTTCAGATAGGGAAGATAGAAATATTTTTCTTGCCTGAGGATTTTTTGGTTTGTTTTTGGGTTTCTTGTGTGTGTGTGTGTGTGTTTTGTTTTGTTTGTTTGTTTGTTTGTTTTTATTGTTGTAGTTGTTTGTGGTTTTGTGTTTGTTTTTTTTTTCTTTTTTTTTTTTTTCTTCCTGTTCGTTTGAGGGGAAGAGGGTGTTTGATAAATGGATGCCTTAAGCTTTTGCCTAACCTCCATATCAAAAAACCAGAAACCCACCATATTTGAAGGTGCAACAATTAACTTGCAGTCTGTTTTGAACAGGAACAAATATGGAACCGGCTGATACTGAAAACCCCTAATAGGTGATTACATGTTGAATGAACAAAAATCTGAATGTTCCTCTGTTATCTAGAAATCCCTTGATGCTCTGTTTCCCCACCAGACAGGCATTTCCGTAGAAGAGCATGGAGGTACAGTGCACATGGAATTGGCAACTCTGCCTATATAGAAGTTTTTTAAAAATTCTTCATTGCAAGTGTGAACTGCAATCAGTACAACAGGGGAAAAAAAGATACCAAATGAAAGTGTAGGACTAGTTCAGCAAACACTTCTGCACATGACTGTCTTAGGTGTAACTCATGAAGCATATGAGCCTTTGCCAACATCAGCATGTATTGCATAAAATCTCAGCATGAAGCCAGAAGGTACAAAAATTGAATCTTGGTTCACGCAAGAATAGTTGATAGTTTTCCATCTGAAAATGTTATATTTATGTATATAATTTACAATTAGTATAATTCTCTGGAGAACACTACTTTGTCAGAACTTATGTTTCCAAAATTGTGTCCTTAAATTTACTGTTTTTCTGTAATACAGTTGCTGTGTCATTGCCTTCCTCTGGAGATGCTCTTATGGCCGATTCCCATTGAAGATTAAACAGAAGGAAGGGAGGTTTTTTCTCTTTATTTCCAAAAATGGTGGATTGCCATCTTTACATGTTGTTACTTCTTTTCTCCACTGAAAAGATAAGCAGATAATAGAATAGCATCAACAACAGTAAACAGAATAGAAAGACTTGGGAAAAAAAAATCCATAGTATTTTCTTTTCAGCATTTTACTACACTGCTGAATGTTTTCAAAAACAAAGTTGTTTGGAGTTGTGTGTCTTCATGCTCTTTCTAAATTGCCACCAGTCTTTAAGGATCACCAAGAATTTAAGCAGAATGATTTTGTCACACTGGGGATATTGCCAGTTTGGCCTATCAGCCCATAAAGCCCCAGACAATTTGTGTGATAAGTCCTTAAGACAACATAGCCTGTAGTGTTGCATGTGTAAAGAAAATCTCATTTCCAACAGTGTGAGACCTTTCTGAAACTCCAGTTGTACTCTGTGGGATTACATTGTGGAGGATCCCTTCCTTGGCATGCTGAGCAATAGTTGAGATTGATCCAGGACAGTCAGTGGAGATTTGTGGTGTATCCCACCTGCCCCTGAGCCAAACAGTCAGATGCTCTATAGAAAATTCCTGGGGTCAATCCTGCTGCATAAGTGGTGATAAAGAGATGGTGCTTCAGTAAGCATGTAGTGATAGAATAAGAAATACGGTGTTAAGAGGCGTGAATATTAAGTATATAGTGAAAAGAATAACAAGAAACAAATAAATGGAAAAAGCAAGGAAGATACAGAAGCCATCAAGATGACTTATATTTTTAAAGCTTCATTTTATTGGACTTTTATTGTTTTAACAAAGATAATAGTGAAAGGTGTTGCCATAGCACTTTTCTGGAACTCAATATTTCTAAGAGATTTTTGTTTTGAATGGCAGCATCTCTGTCCCATTACTTGTGGCACGCATTTTTATTATGACTAGGAAACCATATTTTTAAAAGAATAATTTTTCCTTCTGGCTGTCCTGGAATGGAAGATCTTTGCAGCAGAGTCTACTTTCCTACCAGTGTAGAAGGCGATTACCGTGTGGAGAATGCTCCTGAAATATAAATAATGTATTGATAGAACTGTAGAACCATGTAGGTGGAGGACTAGAAAAACTGAATGTTTGCCAGGCTCTTTTATTATTTATCAAAGCTGGTGAAATCTAGTTGTCATAGCCCAAGACGCTCAAAGATCTCAGTAAAAGCCATTCTTTCTGTAAGTCATGTTTCTTTAACCAAAAATAACAGTTGCATTAGTAACGTTCTTTAAAGAGATGCAGGCTCTAGGAAGTTGGTTATGGTTTTGTAGTTTGTTTTTTGTTTCTTATTTATTTTGGGTTTTAAAAACAGGTTATAACCAACAATTTTTTGCTGACAAGTTCAGAAATGATAATATTTTGTCATATGGAGCTCTGATACTACAGACAAAATAACAATTTTTAATTAAGAACTGTTTGTAGTTTTTAATTAAACTACTAGGCTTTCCTCTGAGAAACACACAGCCAGTTTATAAAACGAACTTACCTTTAGGCACGTTTGAAAATCCAAGCCTTTCTATTTTTGCTTTTAGAAGCCAAAATAGTTTTCAAATTGGTTGTTATTAACCAGAAAGTTAGGTGTATGTAATATTAGCATAGGTTTGTTTGTTTGTTTTTTGTCAGTATCACATATGAGTGCTTGGAGTGGCAGGGTTGGTTATTTTTTAAATAGCCTCAATTGGGTTATAATGCACGTGTGATGTATAGCATTCCTGTAAGGTACCGAAGGTAAATAGAAGTTTATGGATAGCATCTGGCCGTAAAAGAAGTGGAATGGTTGCAGGCATGTTGACACATGCTAGTGAGAAGAGAGAGAGTCCGGTAATAAAATCTCATTGGGGATGCAGAGAGTACGTTTCGGCATTAGGCATTCTCCTCAGGTTTCACATAAATGCATCCTCCTCTCCTGAGAGGATGAACAGCATTTGCACCGACTCTTTCAAATTGAATGTTTGTAAAAGAAGAGTCTTGAGCAAACGCCGAACACTCTGGCATTTTTTAAAGACAGGAAGAAGGTTAAGCTGTCTGCTGTTTAAACTGCTGTTTATTGGATGTTTATTTGCTGACCCTGTGTATTGAAGGTGGTGAAGGCATCATTGGTAAGATTTCGGATGGCTGCATAGCACAGGTCAGGATTGTATTAAACTAAGGCTGTTTTTACAGTTAAGTTTAGATCTTCATAAGTGACTTAGTATGTCTTTATATCTGAGGGTAGTTAGATTGTATTTTACTGAGAGATAAAAGAGGGTAGGATGTGCCTTCTCTGTATCCTTTTCTGCTCTCTCTGACAGCACTGCAGCTTTAACTTCACTTAGACCTATAGTAAATAAGAAACTTTGCTAGATATGGCATTTACTAACCAGAACAGTTATTAAAAATATTTAAAGATAGACTTCACTACCAGTATTTTGTTTGTTATTTTTGTTTGTTATTTTGAAAATAACGTAGAGCTCACTGAACCCAAACTTGCTGATTTTCTCCTTAATGTACTGAGTGGCTGTGTGGAGGAGAGTCAGAGTTACTCTTTTGGGTGAAGCACAGCGTCATCTTGCAGTGCCCGAGGCATATTTTAAAAGCGTCACTAGTTAATTGTAGGAAGAAAAGGTAAGGCTATACGTGCACACTAGATTAAATCTTGCATTGCTCTCACAGTGAAGAGATTTATAAGAACCAAGGAATTTTTGATGTTATTCTAAATTATTTGCCTGTTTAACTCTTTCACCCTGCAACAGACACACATGACCACGACCTATCTATGTAGCTGAGTATCAGACATGAATGCCTTCAATGTTTCAACAAAGCCTTTGTTTAATGGCATCATAAACACTAAGGAAAGTCTTGTGTTATAAACACTCCTGAAGTGTTTTTCCTTCTCTTTCTGTGCATTCACACCCTGGTGGTTTTTTTTTTGTTTGTTTTGTTTTGGGTTTTTTTTGTGTTGTTGTTGTTCATTATTATTATTATTTTATTTTGAAGGCACCCTTTCTGATGCTTTAATACTGATATATATTTTATTATTATTATTAATTCCTCATTTATTTTTCCCTGTCTTTCCCAGAGACAGGATAAAATGTCTTGCAAGAGAACTGCTGTAGTGAAACTTTGTGTTCCTATGCGTGAAGTCTTGCTTGTTTAGTGAAAGTAGTCTGCAATAGTTGCTCAAGGGAGCTGTCACTGAGAAAATGTTCAAAATAAGAGCGAATTACTAAAAAAATATGTCAGTGTGTGTATTTTTCATTTATGTATATAAATATATGCTATAGGCATGGTATCTAGAGCTGGTTTTGATATGTCTGTGCAAAACAGACATATATAGTAGTTGTGTAAGCAGTACTGTCTTCAGATGGCTTAGACAATCTTCCATGGACGTTCTGGATCAGAGGTTCTTCGGGAATAATACGAACTTGCATGCACTTCATCTTGGGGTTGACTGGCTCTGTTTGGATGATTTACTGTACAGATGCTGTAAGCAGGGATATGTTCCTTGGAAACTTTGATTGCATTAGGTGAATGGCAGGTGGTCCTGCTGTCATTAATGGTAGTAAAGTATGCATTGGTAAATAAACTTATGAAGTCTATATAGTATTTCAGTACTAGAATGTGGTTTTGCTTTGGTGGGTTTTTCTTGTGGTAGGAAAAACAGTCTTGCACTGCTCTGTGTGTGTGTACCGTATGAGCTGCAGTGACACTGGAAATCAGAATAAATCTGGAAGCATAAGGCCATAAAATGTGCTCCAGAGCTAGATAAATGCTTTCTGCAAGTTTCCCAGGTATCTGTTCAATAGGTTTCCAGAAGGTGTGGTTTAACTGCATGTTTGCATGGAAGCGTTAAGTGAGCAGCACAACAAAGATTTGTTCCAAGACTCTCCCCTACCACTTCTGTTGCAGCAGCTTTTTGTGAAAACCCTGGATGTCATGTTTGGTTTGCAGTGAAAGAGGCTGCTATGGAAAAAGGCATGACAGAAAACCTACCAAATTATTGTAGTCCAAGGGATTGCTTTGTTGCCCTCGTGTTTTTCAAATACTCAGGATTTGACTGTATTTGTTGCTTGGTCCAGTGGGGAATGACAGGCAACTCTAATGTGACAGTGTTTGGGGAGGGGGGGAAATTGATGTAAGTCAAGATTTTCACCACTTTCAGTACTGATTGAAAGGCTGAAAGACACTAATGGTTTCCTAGGCTGGACAGCCCTCTTCCTATCCCATACACACAGTGGGTTTTTATTTAATTCTATTTTATGCTGTTAAATTTATGTCAGTTTGTGGGGCATGTGTGGTTTTAATTGGCTGTTGTTGGGTTTTATTTTTTTAATCAACCCATTTTGTACTCTCCTTTCAGAACTGGGAGTAGACTCTCAGTATTAGCTTAAATATTAATTAACTTTCAGTACCAGAAGATAGCTTCTTGCTCTTCTGAAAGATGATGATTAATGCTTTTGTTTACTTCTGAGCGATATGTTGTTTTTCACGTCACCGCTGAAGTCCTGTTCCTTTTCTAAAATGGATGTTCTTGGCTTTACACAGGCAAATGTTTTGGTTTTGCTTGCAGACCTGCCTTAGCTCCTTGTCCAGAATCCAAACAGAATGGAGTTTAAAATTTGATTCAACCTTAGAACAATATTTGACAATTAAATCTTAACATTGATTTTCAATAAGTTAGAGTTATTCCTTTCTTCTGACTACCTCTAAGAAAGGTGAAGGTGATGACAACCTGTTTTCCTGTACGTACGCAGGGTGCTTTCGATAGTCTTAATTAGCTGTTTCTTCTGATAGACTCAGCAGGCTCTAATTCTGAAATAATTCAAAAATAACCAGCCAGCAGCTCTGTTTCCACTGTTAAACATTGTAAATATTTGTATTCTAGGAGAGCTGTCACCCAGTTCTCAATCGATTTACAGTATTCAGCATTTTCAGAGAACACATAGGCTATCTGCAGGTATATTATAACACACATGCCACCTGTGAGTGAGTGCAACCTTTCACTTGCAGGTAAAGAAATGTTAAAGGGGCTGCATGATTGTCCCCATGTGGTTTCAGCTTAGTGATAGAAGAGTTAACCATTTATAGAGAAGACCTAAACTGATACTTTAGAAGAGATGGAAAGAAAATCAGAGTTAACATTGGTTTGAGAAGGGTTCAGCATTACCTTTTGGAAAATGTAACTTCATTGCTGATGCCCGTGAAATGGTCCATTTATAGTCTTGTGCTTTCACAGCAAGTTTGTATGTTGGTGTTTGTATGCTTAGGCTTTAAACGTAAATACCGTGTCTGCTTCCGATGGATGCCCACTGAATGTGAAGGCAGATTACGAAGAAAAGAGTGCTCTCATGCTAAATTTCGTTGTCTGCTTACTCATTTTGCAGATTGGGGGAAAAAAAAAATCATCTCAGTTTTCAGAAGCTTTTGTTAGGGAATATACAAGTATCTCTAGAAAAACAATAGGAAATGTTAGTTTACAAAATATTCTTAACATACACTTTTTTTCCTAGTTGCAATTGAATTCAAGAAGGAAAATATTCCAAATTGAGGTAATAGCTGGGGTATTTGAAGTTGTTTTTTCAGTTCAAGCCATAATAATTTGGGAAGGTTTTCATCATTTTTCTGTGCACCTGACATCTGCATAGAAGGGAGAGTCTCAAAGTGGTGCTCATGCTCTGAGGAGCGAACTCAGCCCTTTCTTTTTCTGGTGTCTGGTCCGTGAGGTTGGAGGTGGCCATGAGCTGCCTTTTTGCCCAGCTATTCTAGTGGGAACTAGGGGGAGAGAGGAAGGGGGAAGAGAGGATTCTTTTAGGAAAAGAGAGGTGGCTCCATATCTGTGGAAGAGCCTCAGTGTTTGGTGAAGAGTTTTCCTTTCAGATCCTAAAGAACAATTTTGGATTGTAATTTCCTTGGGATTTAGAGTGTTACTATTACTCTGTGAAGAAGGAACAAGGTCCTTGAATTGCTGCAGTCATATTAGACTACTGGATTGTATATTGGGTTGAGTATCTGCTATATATGTGAGTTAAACTTCAGTGAAGAGGATGCTGCAGCTGTTGGAAAATGCTGTGAATGAAATTAAAAGGTAATTATGATTCAATTTTTTTTTATATAGAGTTTCTAATAAGTGGGAAATTCATTTGCCAGTGAAAAGAGTTGAAGTTCATGCTTTATGTTTATCAAAGGAATAAAGTTATAAGTGTTGTGGAAAGTAGCAACAGTCCAATGAAGTCCTTGCTACAGGTCAGATTGTCTTGTTAAATGTTTTTCTTGGCCTTTGAAAATCCTTCTACAGTCACATTTTTTGATTTTTTTGGTTAAACTTTTTTCCACTCAACATTTTAAGACGTAGAAAATGTAAATGTCAGTTCCATATTAAGGATTAGCTTTGGGCTTGGAGAAGAAAGCATGCATTTAATTGAAAGGTCATAAATTAGTGCTTTTCTTGTGTGTGTTTGTGCATATCCTTTTAAAAACGTGTTTGTAGAGAAATAAATCTTTAGTTTCTAAAGAAGATCTGGGTAAACTTAGTACACTTCTTAACCATTTTAACTGCAGTCTGTAGGATTCTCCAGTTCTCAGTTTCTCAGAACATGAGAAAACTGTTACACAATTTTAGGAGCTGGCTAGATTGCTTTAGAAACAAAAAAGAGATGCCTTATTCAGTGCTAAGTGAAAATAAATTTCTAATAATTTTATCACCTGATATCAAATACTTAATAAAAGGAAGAGGAGAATAAGAGAAAGCAATGTTTATTGCAAGAGAGAGAGCACTTCATGGAAAGTTTGTGAATTTGTGGCTGTTTATGGTTTTGTATCTTAGAACAAGTTTGATTTTTTTCAGTTCCAGTGAGGCTATATAATGTAAAATGCCTACCCTCTGAAAAAAATGAGTTTATTCAGGCCCAAAATGTGTTATGAAACAGGTACTGGGTGTTTTTGTTTGCTTGTTTTGTTTGTGGTGGTTTTTTGCACTTAAATGTGTGTAAGTGCTGCTAAAGAACATAGAGGTAGGTCTGTGCAATGGAAGGGTTTGCAGAAGCTCAGGCTGAGCTGCCTGAGGTGCCAGAGGTACCGTGCAAGACCCACCTGAAAAAAAGTTCCATGGGAACTCTGCATTCAAACAGTTGCTATTCAGACCCATTGAAACACAAGGGTTTTTTAGTATCAGCCTGTACCATATTTATATAGCCTGGTTTCATGTACTTTTGAATGAAGATTTAAATATAGAAATCAGTCAAGTGATGATTTTAAGCTATAAAATGTATAAACTGTGTTTACAGAAGTAGTGAGCTAATGCAAAAATATTTTTAACATTTAAGAGGACTTTTTTCTTCAAAGTTGTAGGAGAAATCATGAAGAGAGACCGTAGCTTTTGCTGTAAATGTGAATTTGAGAAATATTTCTGTTTTTCCATAATATGAACATTTAAATCAATATAATCTTAGGAGCACAAAAATTAATGCACATTTGTGATTTTAGAAAGAGGGCTTCCAAGAGATGTTTTTATAATATATCTGATGTTAATTAAACATTAAAACTTCTTCAAGCACTTATTACAGTTAAGTTGCCTCAGTCATGGTGAACAAGTCATCCTGGCAGCTCAAAGTCCCGTAAGAGCACTGTGAAGCCTGTGACTCCACAGGACCAGGGGACAGCAATGGTGTGCAGCCTTTCTGCTTTAAAAATGGAGGAACTTGCAGCAGGTCAGAAGCAGAGAACCCCCTTCTGGCTGGGGTCATGGGGATATAGTTAATGGGAGCAGATAGCCCTTCCACTGAGGCAGGGGACAGGGAAGCACTAGCCATGATGTGGGGTCAGTAGAACAACCTCACATGACCTTCTTCAGTCCCCTGGGTCTATAGAGTGATCTGAACTGTGGTAGTTGTAGTTATTTGTAGTTGCTAGAGCATCTCATTGGACTTTGGTGACTTGGTGCCATTTAGAGTTGGTATTTCGAATTCCATAAAGGTGTAGGCAATGCAGATGTAATGGGAGAGAGCATGTAGTTCATGCAAAAGGGCTTTGCCAAAAAACAAACAACAAACAAACAAAAAACTGCACTAAATCGTTGTGGGGTGAGGATGTTATAGGTTTTGCAAAGTATTTTGTGTATGATGTGCTCTACATTAGCTGTAGTTAAAAGTATACTGCGAGGTTATGGACTAGAGTTGGACCAAGGGTTGGACTCGATGATCTCTGAGGTCTTTTCCAACCCAGTTGATTCTGTGATTCTGTTAATGAGTGAAAATTTTATGTATCTTGGTTATCTGCCTTCTCACATTTTTTCACAGCTTTTTCATACACTCTTTCCAGGTGCAGTCTCTTTCCATAGATTCATACTTCTTTAGTGGCAGGTGGAAACTTTCCTCTAATAAATCTCATCTTGCTCATATTTTAATAATTTAAAAAAAAAATAAACCAGTTTATAGTTTAAGCAGGACATAGTGGTGAGTTTTTTGTTCCTCTATCTTGGTAACTCTGAAATTATACTGAGTGGGTACTATGCTCAGAAAACAAATGCTGAACATAATTCTATTTTGAATTAAAGTGGAAACATGCTAGTGTATATGCCATTATTGATACTCTCATGGGCCTTGTGAGGCACATATATCAGTGTTCTGGACTGCAAGCCCCTTTTCTGGGATACTGGAAAGCAGTTAGGGGGAATATATGAAAATCATGAAATGGCAACTGGTTTTACTTAGTCTTGTAGCAGTACCTGTTATAAATAGGTAGCTATTAGACCAAATAAATTGCTGTTCTGCAAGGTAGAATTTGTGAAAGATTCAAGGTGTTTTCTTTTTTTGCTGAGAATCTATTTAAATCATTTATTTGAGCAAGTCTGAAAAACTATTTATAGTTTACACAAAGTTATGGATGCCCAAGTGACTTCTGAATTGCACTTGCTGTAAGCTTTTCTTTCATCTTAGCACCCACTATATGTGGTGAGATTGTGGCTTAATGCTGCCTTTGAAGGACGGATGGAAGCCGTGGTGATGGCTTTGCTGTAAAAACAATAGCCAGCTGTTACATTCTGCTCTGCTTTTCCAAAGACTTTGTGTCAGATGAAATTGCAGATGATGAGGATAATGGACCCAAGGAAAGGAGTGGGGGGCACTTCTTAATGTATTAGAGCTCAGAGATGACAGAGAGAGACAATGTAAAATAAGAAACAAGAAAATGAATCGAAAGAAAGGTTCCTGTTCAAAGGCTGGTGGCATGACCAGAGGAAGCCAGTACATGTTTGCACTTGTGGGTTGTTCGTACATCGTGTTTTGTCTGTCTTCCTGGGAATTTCCACTTCAGATGGAGAAAAAAAAACAAACTTCTAACTTTCCATGAGGGTTCTTGGGGAAAAAAGTCAGCTTCTTCTGAAAAGAATTTAGTATCAAGGGATTACTTTTATATATATATATATGTATGTATTTATATATATGTGCACATACAGGAACACACACACACACGTGTCTTGTCAGCAAGACTGGGTATTATTTTTGGCCCTCTTAAGTTTTAAATACTTAATCTGTGAACAAAAGTCTTATGGAGCCAAGTTGTTTTGGTTGGTGTTTTTCTAATAACAATGAGCTATACCTCATAACTGTCTGGCAGAGCTAAAGTGCAGTTGTTTACATCTCTGTGCTGGTATTTCATTTCTGCTTGGAGCCAAGGTGCTGAACCGTAACAAATTTACAATGCAGAACGTTTCTTTATAAAGATGGAGCACGGTAATTTTGCAAACTGGAATAGAGTTTATTTAACAAAGTGCTGGGGAAAAATAAATAGCAAATTCATGGGCCCAGGCCCTTTATTCCCACCCCACTGCAGAGTGATGCTTCCAGGCTTGGCAGAGCAGGGTTCCAGCTCCCCACTACAGGAGCCTGAATTTTACAGAGGATAAAGGTTGAGCATTGAAATACTAAGCTTGAACAGGCATCTGTTGTTGTAGGCAATGACCACTGACAATTTCAGTTCTCCATCTCTGCGATCCTGATGCATTGTGCAGGCTTTTAAAAGCTGTATTGACAAACATGTAGTCAAGATAATTAACCTCTGGAGACTTCATTGACAGACAGGAGAAAGCGCCTGCCTGGTGTTGTAAGGACACTGGGGCCTCTGCAGAAGCAGTGACGTAGGGCTGAAGTTCAATTCCTGTAACATAAAAGAAGACGTGTGATTGCATTTTGTTGTATTTTATCAACTACTAGCTGATGGCAGTGTGAATTTTTTATAGACTCTGCAGAGCGTGAGAGAGGATGGACTTTCCCAGTAGTGGCAACGGTGATATTTGCTGAGGCATCTCTTTGTTAGCTCTGAACCATTAATAATGGTGAGTGATATTTGGAAACAGGAACAAAAATATTTTTAGGTGGGGAGGGTTTGGTAGGAGTAAGAGAAAGAAGAAAGTGTTTTTCCGTGTGCTGCTGTATCTTCTGAAGAAGGGCAGGAACCGTTTGTGGTGTAAAAATAAGGGTGTAGTGCAAAATATGGCAAAAATGGGCTTCTAGCTATTTTAACTAGATTGTTTTCCAGTATACATAATCTGACATGGCTTGTTCTTGTCCATCCATGCACATGAACGTCTCTTTAGAAAAGAATAAAAAATCCCTGTCAGCAGCTGGAATGTTCCAGGGGTCTCTTTTCAGCAGTGCCATCGAGAAAAAAAAATTGCTTGAGAAAATACAGGAGCAAAGCCTGCTCACCCATGTCTTTAACTGTGGGTAGGATCATGCCTTTTCATTATGGTATTTTTTTCATCAGTTTTGGTTGAAAACTTAGGAGTCTAGTGATATTTGTGCTGGTTATAACTTATTTCTGTAAACCTTTTGCTTCTGTTCTTAGGTATATTGTCTTGAAATGTGAAAACTGAGAGGGAAAACTTGCAGAAAAAGTAGATAGATGGACCAGAGTTTGGCTAGTCAGCTTGATGGAAACTTTGAGACCCTTTGAGAATGGTTGGACTTCTTAAAGAAGCTTTTTCACTTCGAGGTTTGTTAATGTCATTTCTTATCATACAGAAAGGAAAAGCACAGAACTTGCTATCACGAGTTGAAAAGTGATATTTATTGCTAAAAAAAAAAATATATAGTGCAAGCTGTTTTTACACAGATGAATAGAAGGAGTTCTCATGAATAGAAGGAGTTCTCATGAATAGAAGGAGAAGGTTGTCACTGGAGTAGGGTGAGAGAAGGAAGATCTCTGGACCTCTAGAAAGCTAAAAGAAATTATTATTTTCCTTGTTTGTTGTCTCAAAGAGCAGAGTTCAGCAAACTTCCACATTCAGCAGTGAAATCTTGCCTTTACACCAAGGGTAGCTTTGTTCAGAGCAGTGTGCAAGGAAGCCGTAGAGTGAAGCAGCTCTGCCCTTTCACTGGGGTTTGTCACCTTTGTCAAAATGTGTATTATGTCTAAATGAAGAAACTTCAAGACATCAGGTCCAACGGAGCTTCTTTTGTAGGAATCTGTGTACCATTACTTATTCTTATTGCCATCAGTCCTTGTGGTGCTGTCATGTAAATCAGTGGCCAACTGGTCTTTCTCGTATCACTTGCAGCAATTCATTAGCTGTCTCTTATCCAAAGGGCTTTTAATTTTGGCTTTACAGTCCTTTAATGTGCTGCATTCTGGCACTGACCCATGACTCTGGGTCCAGCTTGGGAATGTGTCTTCCTACAGGGTATGAATATGGTGAAAACTCATCCAGTTTGTCCAGTGACTTGTACCTGAGACTTGCTGGCACATCCTGTGAACCTGGACTTCTTTTGGAATGGTTTCTTTAGTGAAACTCAGCAGTATGGGAATGGGTGATAATGACTTTGATAACAGGCTTAGACATACTTTGCTTCTCTTACTAGCTAGTGAGTGCATTACGTAATTTACAAAGTACACATTGCAACATGGGCATCTTGCTAACAAGTGCTGCCAAAGCTCAGCATACAGTCTCCATTTAAAATGCTCACCGACAGACTCTGTCACAAATTTATTTTAATTTATTTACGTTTATCCATCTCCTCTGTAATTTAATTACATTATCTTTCTCTTAGTAGCAAGCTATCCAGTAATAGCAGGCTTGCATGTGACACCAATGAGTAAGTATCATTTAGGTAAACTAAATATATTTAGAGGGGCCTCTCACAGTTGTTAACATGCTAGATTTAGAGAGCAGGAGCTGAGTGATGAATTTAGGTAGGAAGGTGTTAGGAGAGTGTGCCTAGAAATTTGTGAGGAGTCATCATCAGCAGGTAAGAGGGGTCTAATGCACAGAAAGGCCACCAGAGACTGTTCTCCATGCATGTCCTGCAGTTAAGGGGGAGAAAATGGCTCTTGCAAAAGGGAGTTCACTGCCCAAGCTGGAGAGCAGCTGCTGCATCCCACTCCTTGGAAGAACCACTTTGTCAGTGATAGATGAAGCTAAAGGGGACAAGTATCACTAAGCCAAAGGCTACGTTTCTGAATAACTCCCACAGGCTCTCTGAGGGCAGTGTTCAAGTGAAATATGTAAGAAGCACTTAGGATTTCTAAGAGAGATTTCTAAGAGACATTAAGAGACATCTACTTTCATTGCTGGATTTGGTTGGATTTCAGAATAAGGAGGGAATAGTGCAGTGGAGGTGTGCAGATGTGAGATCAAGTGGGGGGAAAAATGAAATAAAGGTAGGTTTTTTTTTTTTGTTTTTTTTTTTTTTTTTTTTGAGACTTCTGTCCTGTCTGTAACATCCTTCTCCATACTGAGAATGTATTTGAAAGAGAGTGTGCAACAGCATTGAAAACCTGGGTTATTTAAACAAACAACCAAAACAGTCTTTGCTCTAAGGAGTTTAAAATTCCTTGTCTATTTAAAAAGCACAAACAGAGGGAAGGGAAAGGAGTGGTAGGTGTGGGTGTGTGTTGTAAGTAGGATTGCAGAAATGACATCTCTGCATGTCAGGCTTCTGAAAAGACACCTTGGCTTAGTGGTGGTTGGTTTAGGTAGACATTTGCAAAGAGAAATTGTATTGTGAGGGGTGGAGTTACATTTAACTCAGCTGGATAAAGGCTACAGTATGACTTTGGCTCCTTCTACTTTCACACAAACTTGTAGTACTATTTAACATTACTTGTGACAGTTGATTTGTCTTCAGCAACTGAAGTGCATCTTTGTGGCCCCCTTAGTGCAGATAAATAATTTTCCAGAGTTTTCTGCCTGAGACTGCATCATTTCACACTCCGCTGTGTTCGAATTTCTCATGCAGATGGAATCATCGGCAGCAAGTGTAATTGGGTAATATTTTTGTCTAAATTGATTTGGTTTTCAGTTTCAAAGCAATACCAAAACAACTGTAGTAAAGAAGCCTTTCATAGTCATGTTGTATTTCATATGGATATAACATCTCTGCAACCTGTTATTTAGTAATGGCACAATTATTTTTAATTTTTTGAAATTTAATTTGTTTTTTATTTTAAATATATGGCTTTGTGTTAAGTTACAGGGCTTCCAGCACATTCTTGACACTGCTGTATTCCTGGCCAGTTTGCCCCACCTGATGGTACATCAGAATCAGGGATGCAAGTGGCTTCTGTCCAGTAACCTGCTTTTTCCCCAAAGCTGAGAACATCTGCTCGAGCGCTCAGCCTTCTTGCCAAAAGCCAAATTTCAACCCCCTTGCCGTTGTTTGACAGGATTTGGCAGATGTTGCTATTGAGGGGA
This sequence comes from Columba livia, assembly GCF_036013475.1. Lineage (NCBI taxonomy): Eukaryota > Metazoa > Chordata > Aves > Columbiformes > Columbidae > Columba > Columba livia. The sequence goes on along the minus strand of NC_088602.1, from coordinate 111,671,462 downwards.
CTTGGGGGGTAGGTTGAGGGCAAGAAGCATGAGAAGCGATGCCTCCTAGCCCCCAGGGACATGAGGAGCTGGGTGCGTGGGTAGGGACGAGGTGCCCAGTTCCTGCTGGGGGAATGGACTTTGGGGAAGATGCTGCACAATGGCTTGTGCTTCCTGTGCTGCTAAAATTGTGAGCATCTGGACTCGAAAGGGGAAAAGGAAAAATAAAAATCCCAAATCCTGTTAGCAGGAAGAGGTAAGTGTAGTGTCATGTTGTGGACAGCCCCGTGCCTCTTGTTCTTTCAGCATAACTAGAGATTTCATTTCCTGCATCATGTGGTGTGCCTGGGGCTCATGGCCATGTGTTATTGAAATTTAAGACAAGATTTCTGTGAGATGTATCTTCCTACCATGGTTTTGCCGTCACTAAGCAGTTGTTCACTCTGACATCTGGCTTGTCCTTTTAGTTCGAGTTCTGCTCACAAGCCTCTGCCAGCTGGTGGCCGGACTGGAGAGGTATTCAGAGGTGAGACTAACGTGCAGGATGTGCCCTGGATGGATAAATTACTGAATGTCTCCTGGACAAAAAAATAGCTGGGCTTGGTGTTTGATGCAAGTAGCTATGTTACCAGCTGAGGTGGTTGTTGGGTAGTGGTGGTGCCTCCGGTGATGGGAAGAGACTGATAAACTGCTCATTTAATAATTACCTGTACACCTTTTAAATAACCTTGCAAAACTATTTGTACTCATCAGAAATTCAAAATCTGGAAAGCAGTAGGCAGCTGCTTTGATGAATGCTTAGAGCAAAGATGTATTAGAGGCTGCAAGTCCAAATATACTGATGGACCAAATGTTCCTCTCTCTGTAAAAAAAAAAAAAAACAAAAAAACAAAAAAAACAAACCCAAAAAAAAGAAGAGAAAACAAAAAGCAAACAAAACAAAGAAACAAAACAAAGTAAAATGAAAATTTGAAATTATTAAAGAAGTCAAATATCTGTCACTACAAGGTGTATGTGTGTGGGAAATACATACGTAGAGGAGTTTCTCTTCATCGTTCCAGTTCAAGGAGTTACTAATTTTCCGCAGTCTTCATAACAGTAGTAGTATTTCAGCATTTCAGATGTCCTTTTTCTTCCATCACATGCCATCCAGTGTCAGGTTTACAACCTAGTATTGCCAGTAGGAGTGACTAGATACTGTTGCTTCACACTTCCTACTAGAATGTATATCCTAAATTTGTCTTCTGAAAAACCTTGGTGCTACAACTAAATACTTTGAAGCAATGGATGTGAAAGGAGCACTTTATACCTGGTGGGAACCACTCAGCTCACTTATTTATTTGGGAGTTATGGTCTGTAGAGTTACCCAGCTGAAGCCAGTGGATATTTAGAACATCCTCCACATTTGAGTCTTCAAATGTTTTCCTCCTCCTGCTTGAGGCACTAGGTTTGGTATAATCTGGTTTAGGGCCTGGATTTTGGTTGGTTGGTTTTTTCTTTGTCAAAAAACACATGGACAATTGAGCAAGACATGTCTGGGGACAGGTGGCTTTCATACCATATTGTAATGATTCTGTAGTTTGAATGAAGGTGTCATCTGAGAAAAAACAGACACAGATTTATCATTGCAATAAATCAGCCTTTTTGCATGCAGAGCATTTCCTTCTAAGATGAGCGTTTGTACTTACCGTCAGTTTCAAAACAGATCATAAGAATAAAATCCATTAGGTTAAGCCTTTATTATATGGACAAACAAAAATAAAAAATGTGCCTTATTTTTGTTTGTTGGATGTTCTGTGGGCAGAAATGAGAGTAGTAACCAGCATTATCTTCAGGAGCCGTAAGCTCAGGCTTGATCAGTAGGAAGAGGTATTTGCTGATGTTAAACCTTCAGCATTCAGTTACTCTGTGTTTAACTTCACTTAGTTTCTATCAATTAATTTGTAATCAGTAGACAATTTCATTTGACCAGAAGAAAAAAAAAAAAAAAAAAAAAGAAAAAAAAGGGCTACAGTTTCTAGGAAGCTATTGTGTAATACTGGTGACTTATGTGGTGACAGGATTTTCACTGTAGAGAAAAGCCCTGCATCGGGTTGCAGGGCTGCCAGAGGTATTTTGAAACAAGATGCACTGAGATCCAGAAGAAACAAAAAAAATATAATGAGAGAAGAATTGACTAGTTTAGTTTTTTTTGATGGAAATCAGTGTCCTTTAAAATAAAAGACATTTTCCTCTGTATTACTGCTAAAGCTAGTGTTTGAAATACTATTGCAGTGTAGCTATTACTTGGCAGCTTGGCTTGTTCTCACGTTACAAGAATGATGCTAATAATTCCAATTGACTGCTGTAACCTCTGCTGGAGGGAAGAGAGCTCATTTTCTTGTAGCCCTTCCTCTTGCAGCCTGACAGCATATTCTCTATTTATTTATTTATTACCTGTTTATTCCCTGCAGCAATTTTCCCTACCTGCCAGGTGGCTGAAATGATTTGCATACTTTGCCATTTATCTCTTGTCATAACTCTGGTTCAAACCCAAACATCTGATGAAATTTTAATCCTAATAAGCTTTCAATTCTATGCGTGTGTGCTTTGTACACATCATGAGGCATAATTTATCTTTGCATACAAATATCTGTCTTAATGTTTAAGTCCACAGCTACATTTCTGTTTGCACCTTTGCCTCACACTGCATTAGGATTGTGTTTGTACAACATGTCATGCTTTGTGTGTCTCAGAGATGTTGATGTGTAAGTCTAGATTGCGTCACCTTTCTGGGTGCATACATGGAATCTACAGTCAGATCTACATAGTTTGAAGCCTGCTGCTATTCTGCCTCCATTTAGTTAGGAACCACTGATAGTGGAGGCATTTCAGAATAGGAAATCTTTGGCTTCAGACTGTAAGAACAACTGCTGATTAAATATTTCTCGTTGTTAAACACTGCAAACAGTGTCTTGCATTTCAACTATATACTCCAGTTTACTAATTAATTTCTTCTTTAAGGAGATACATGTATCATTTTTTTTTCTTTTTTTTTAAACTTTACTATTGTGTGTAGGGAGGTTTTGTTTGTTTGTTTTCACCTGAAGGACTTTTTGCTGAATCTAAAGCAGGCATGTCACGGTGTCAAGTTAACAACCACCTTTACCACGATGGCTCTGCCTCTGAAGGGTTGCAGTATAGAGCTGCAGTGAGCAGGCCTGCGCCTTGTTTTGTGCAGGGACTCCACGCAGTACATTGTAGCCATGTTGTACCAAAACAATCCAAACATGTTGATCCAAAAAGTGTGACTCAAAATTACTTTTTACCTGGTAGCACTCGCCACCCTAGGAGGAGCTTACTAGAGACACACATAGGCTCACATGATGTCTGTTCTTTGCAGATTTGTGGGCAGTGTTGTTGTGTTTTGGTTGTAGAAGAAGTCTCCTCAGATGGGGAAACAGGTCAGCAGAGTGCTAGGTTTTGGGTGTGAGTGGGAAGCTTTTCAGGGCGGAGTGCGAGATTGAGTTAGTTGCTTCCCTATGCAGCCTTTGAGTTTTTCTGCGTGCTCCTTTCTTCTGGTGAAATGGGGTCTCTCTGTGCCATCCTGGCTGCTGGTGGTGAGACAGACATACAGACTAGGTGTTGAGGTCACAGCTGTGACAATGACAGAAGAGAAAAATAGCTGGGAGGGACAAGCAATAGGATCCATTTGAGAGATTGGGTTTGTGTGTGAGGGAGGGAGGTCTGGGTTTGTTGTTTCTGTTGTGGCTCTGGGGGCTTGAGCTGCATCAAAAGTTGATGCAGAACGAAGTGTGAGAATACTGAAAAGGGAAGGCATCTACAGGGCACAAAGGAATTTGCGAGGAATAACAAATGAAAAAGTCTAGATAAGCATTTTTTTTTTTCCCTATTCAGTTTCACCTGTGTTTCAGCAAACAGCACAGAAGAATCAAAAACCTTCTTATTTCAGAAGGTTAAAATCTAAAATACTTTACTGGGCAAAAAGAAGGTGGTTCCAGAAATAGTTTTGAAAGTCTGTTTGTCTCTTGGTTTGATTATTTAAAGCTGGATGTCCTGATCCTGTAATATCTTACTAGGCTTTTGTTGTTGAGAAGAGCTATCTCTGTGTCTCCACCTTCTCTTGCTGCTTGCTAGAACCCCTGGCCAATGCTTGCCAGGCAGGTTTTACCAGGCTTGCTCCTTCATGTCTAAAGCTTTGAAGATTAGTGAAAGAAAACCACTTGAAATCTTGGAGACCACCCTGACCATGGTGTTGCACTTGGAGAGGAATCTATTAACCTAGAGGCTGTGGCTTTTGCTTTTATTAGTAGACATGAATTAATTGCAGAAGAACTTTTACACAATTGAAATTATAGTTACAAAAGCCATCTCCAAAGTGAAAACAAATATAACAGTGAAATAAAAGAATAGATTTTGAAAAAATAGATAAGTCTTACAAATCCAAACCTTAGAATTATTTTACTTATTTTATTTTGTAAAAAACCCTTTGTCCTTATTCCAGGGAATGGTGGTATTTGAACACGGTGATATTTACATAGTAAAGTGGCAGTTATTTCCTTTTCCTTCACGACTGATTTAAGCAACATTTCTATTGTGTGGCAAAAGAAGTCTGCCTACCTGCTTGACATCTCCTCTTAGCAGCTTCTGAAGCACTTGTGAAAAAAGGCAGTCTTTTAAGAATCATAATTACCATTTACGGATTATAAGATTCATTCTACCATAAACTTCAGTTGAACAGAAGAAATACAATGGTTACTGAAATTAGAGTGCTTAAAATACATTACGTCCACCTCTTTTTTTTTGTGAGGGGGGGCTCTTTCTGTAAGCCCATTTCCAACATGCATATTGAGACAGCACTCTTCTGTGGAAGGTATTTAGGTGTTCTTTCGTACTCACAGAAGTGCTTCCACCTTATGCAGAAATCTGAAATGTGGACAAGTGGAGTCCTTACAGCACCCATAGGAGTAGTTCGTGGTAGCATTTCTGTTACTGGTGGAACACTGAAACACAGGTGGATGCAGAAGCAGAAGAATTTGGAACACCCATTCTTAGAATGATACTGAAATATCTAGATGGCAGCCAGGGTGAGTTTAGTAGGGCCAGCAATGCAGTTTCAAAGCAAAGATTTTATTTTGTTTTGTTTATCTATTTATTTATTTATTTTAAATGATTTGCAGTGTTTTATGTTGGTGTGTTGTGATGTTGCAATCATTGAGACTGCTAGTGCTCCAAAATATGCCTTTATGAGAATACTCTCAGAAAGATAAAAGAGGACTCTTTTTTGATAGGGAAGGACTATGTTTCTGCTTAATCACTGCAATATTCCTCAGTTTGTGGAGAAGTTTGAAGAACTATTTCCATAGGTGCTCCCTCACACCATGCAGTCATGGGTATCTTGACTTCCAAAGAGGATTGTGCACTTGCAGAATGAAGGGATAACATTTCTCATGTTTAGTTGTATAGTCTGCACAGGTTGTTGGTGGTGGTGGTTTTTGTTTGTTTTTGTTGTTGTGTTTTGAGTTTTTGGGGTTTTTTTCAAACTGCAAAGACTAATGTTCTTTTCACATCGGAAGTCTGAAAATGCAGTCTTGTGTCAAAGAGCCTGTGTTAAGATGGATTTGGAAAGAATACAACCTAGTTTGCTTTGGTTCACCTGCCAAAGATGTTTCAATCAAAGGATTTCTTCTCTAGAGGATAGGGAGAAGGTTAGTGATAAAGCCTGATTGTTTAGTAATTTTCTGCCTATTAATTCGTAGAAGTCAATTCTCCTTTTAAACAAGACAGCAATAGTTATTTTTACTGTGGATTCTATTTAGGCTAACATCTCTTTGCCACTCCACTCCAGGAAAGTGCACCTGAAAGGCAGATTTGCCCATCCTTTTGTTAAACTCCTGCCTTTCTGCAATCTGAATGACTAAGTTTAATGCTTACATCTCAAGTATGACTATGGCTTTAGATAAAATGTTACTGGACTTGCAGCTTCTCTTTGCATCTAGCTAGTTACCATTGCTTAGGGCAGGCAATCTCACCACTTCCAAAACAGAATGGTGAGCTGCAATTTGACAGTTAGGCTTGTCAGGAAAAACATGTTTTATGTCCAGCTTCTTGGTCAATGACAGGTTGGTTTATGTTCTTCCTCTCACCCTGTAGTGCATTAAATAATGTTGTACTGTTACCTTCTGTTCTTCAAATGATTATTTTCTGGCTTCAGCGACACAAAGGCTTTTTGTGGTGACTTTTAAGAGAGTCTGATTGAAGTTAGTTAGCTTTGTGCCATCTATTAAAACTAAGTCTCAGTCATTGGCTTGCAATAATCAACAAGTCAGAAATTATGACCCTAAACCTTCAGTTGTTAGCTAGAACTTCAGCAAGCATGACATATGTGATAACGAGTACTGAAGGAAAAAGTAATTAGTGTTCCTTGAATTTTATTTAAAAAAAGGACTGTACGGACCAACCTGACTTGAACATGCAGGCTTTTTTCTTAATACTGTTTGGTGTTCTCTTTTCATTATCTAAATCATAGCTGTTGAGGAGAAAAAAATCAGTATAATTTGCTTGTATTATGTCAGTTGCCTAAATCCCACAAAGGTCTACTTTAGATTTGTTTTATTTTACATTACAGCTAAAATGCCAGTCAGTATATTTGACTCAAGCTTTTTTATTTTTCTTTTTTGTTCTTCATTTTACTGTAATTTATATCTTGGATTAAATCTACTTTGTGGAATGTGGAAGATGTTAATTTCCCAATTAATGGATTATTGAATAATTTAGGATTGGTAGAGGGGAGTATGAAATTAATTTTTGTAACCCTTCTAATGTGGGAAAAGAATGCTGCATTCTGAATGGCTACATTTTCAAGATTATGGTAGTGAATCGGCAATCATGTTTTAGTGCAGTTGGGCCATTTAGATAATTTCTTGATGGAACCAAGTAACAGATAAAACTGTCAAGCAGGAAGACTTGTGTTTTTAGCACCTGCTTCATCTTCTGTGTTTAAGCATAAAGCAAATTCTGATTTTTTTTTTATTTTTTTTTTTTTTTAAATAGCAGTGTGTCAGAAGAAGGGAGTTAGAAAAAATCTTGTGTTGTGGAAACATCCTGTATCTTTCCTCTGTCATGCAGAAACAAAAAGAGCGTGATCAGACTATATGATCTCCATAGGCATGGAGAAATATCATGGCGATGTTAATGTTTAGCTAGTAAAAGAAGTGTTTGCTGATGTGGAGGATGTATGCATATGTAGGGGTGACTACTTAGCCTGGTTTCCAAACAAAAAAAAAAATAAAAGCTTACATAACTTTGCTGCCTGTTCCTGTGCCTGTCACACATTTTAACTCATTGTCGAATGTGTTTCAAGCTGGCCAGATGGGTGGTGATCTCAGTGGTCCTAAAATAGTCTACCACAGACTTTAGCCAAGAGGACCTGTACTCCCTTCCCTAGCACTTGTCTGTGACCTTCTTGGGTAGCAGAGGGGCAGTAGGCACTTGCCCATGGCCCCAGGCAGCTGCCATGTGGCTGGCCAGCCGGTGCCCACACGGGGCTGGATTAGCCCCAGCTTGCAGTATTCGCTTGCTCTTTCCCAGCTATCAGGTCAAATTAACCTTGGTACGTGTCCCCTACCAGTTTTTAAGCGCTGGGCTGGGTCGAGGTTGGCAGATGCACACACAGAAGGCTCCATTTCTGTTTGTGGCTGCTTGCCTGAACTTCATCAGCACAGGAGTATGGCTGATATCTGCTGGCAGGGGGACTGTAGGCTGGACACCTTGTGTTACCGAATTCAGACCCATCCTATGAAGATGCCATGGCAAGCATTAGTGGTTTGTGACTTCGCCCAATGTGGGACAGAACATCCTGTTTGCCAGCCAGATCGGTCACCCAGGAAGTTTTGCTGTTTGCCTGGAGCATGGATCTGTGGTGTTGCAGAGAGGATGCCATGGCTTCTCTGGCTCTCTGTCTGCTTCTCTGGCAGCTCATCTAGACATGCATCAGTGAAGCTGCCAGGAAAAGCCGTCAGCAGATTTAAAGTGACTGTAGGGCTCTGAGGGCAGAGGTGAGGAGGACAGGTGCCCAAGTGCCAGGCTCCTCAGTTCTCCCATGTAAGGCTTGATTTTAATGAAAACTTATTGATAGCTCAGGAAAAAAAAAAAAAAAAAAAAAAATTGTGCAAGAAGACTGGGGGCTTATAAAGAAGGCCCACTTGTCTAGGCAAGGAACTGCTTTGGGAACTGAAACTTAGAAAGACAGCATGCAAAAAGTGGAGCATACAAAAACAAGGACAGATAACAGAGGAGGAGTACAAAAGCATAGCTTGGTTTCATAGGAATGAAATCCGGGAATAAAAAAAAGAATCCAGTTACAGTTAGAGCAAAAGCTAGCTAAAGTAACAAGAACGGATTCTTAAAGTAGATTGATAGCAAAGGGAAGTTCAGGAAAGCTGTGAATTCATCGACAATTAGGAGAGAGACACAAGTTAGTATATGAAGGTACAGAAAAATAGAAACACTGAATACTTTATTTGCCTCAGGGAAAAGCCTGTTCCCCTGCCTCTGTATGTGACAGCATTTTTTGAGAAAGAGAGGCACAGCCAACAGCTGGAGAGCAACAGGTTAGGGACCGCTTGGAGAAGCTGGGTGTATTCAGATTAGTGAGACCGTGTGGGAACTGCTGAGGGGGATGAAAGAGCTGCCAGATTGAGACCACTACGGAAAAACTCTGCATTTGGGGGAGGTCCACAATAAATGGAAAAGGGCTGACATTTTACCTGTCTATAAGAAAAGCAGGAAGGAGCATCTGAACAACTATAGGCCAGTCAGCTTCAGCTCATAGCCTGGAAAGATCATGGAGTATATCCTCATTTCCAAACACATGAAGAACAAGAAGACAGCAGAAACAGTCAGCATGGATTTAGCACGGGCAAATTGTGCTTGACTCATTGCTGCCTTGGATGACATGATTTGCTACAGGGGTGAGGGAGAGCAGTAGTTGCCTTGACTTCAGTAGGGCTTGCATAGAAGTTTCATTTGGAAGATGACGAAGTATGAGCTAGGCCGGTGGAATTTTAGATGGGTTGCAAATTAGCTGCTGAAACATTAGTGATGCTTTACATCCAGTTGGTGGTCCTCAACGATCAGGGTGCTTGAGGGGATGATACTGAGAGTGACACTATTAGGGTTTTCATCAACAGCCTGCATCATGAAGCAAGATGCATTTTGTGCAAATTTGCAGATATGCTAAATTACATGGTCTGATGTGCTGGGTGGTAGAGCTTCAATCCAGAGAGAGCTCAAAAACTCTTGAGGACTAGGATAGCAGAAACCACTTGACGTTGACTTAGGAGAAATACAAAGTTCAGCACCTGATGCAAGTTAACATCATGTGTTACGTTGAACTGAGCATGAGCCATAAATTTTCTGTCATAGTAAATAACATATTCAGACACCGGGCTACACTAGAAGCAGCACTTCAAGGAAAGTTTTTATTTCCTCTATTTAGTGTTTGTGAGGCTGTCTGGAATACTCCATTCAGTTTTGGATGCCTCCTACTTGAAGAAGCAGGTAGGAGTTTTGGAGAGGGACTATTAGGAGGCCTAGCAAAATGGTGAGGGGTTTAAAGAATGTGGCTGCAAAGGAGAGGCTGAAAGAGCTGGGCTTGCACAGTCTGGAAAAGACAGAACTGAAGGACAGTCCAGTAGAAGCCTAGAAGTTCTTCAAGGGCATTTACAAAGATGTTAAATCTGATCTCTGTTCAGTCATGGCAGATGGCAAAAAGGGAATGTAATGGCACAAATTTTAACTTGGGATTGAATGGTAGGGAGGAATTTCTATCTGCAGGGGGAGAGCAGCACTGGAAGAGGTTGCCCGCAGAAGTGATAAGTCTCTGTCCTCAGAGGATTTTGAGACTTGTTGGTACAGAGCTGGGGCTGACTTGATCTGCCGTTAGCAATAGTTTCCTCTTGGTAGCAGACTTGGGCAGAAGTTTGTTCCAGTCAGCACTTCTTTGATTCTTTGAAGTCTCGGAGACGTAGGGGATCTGGAGACGGTTTGGTTCTAGTATGATTGATTTGGTTTGGTTCTAGTATGATTGTTTTGGTTCTAGTATGCTTTAACCCCAGGTTCCAGTATAAGTTGGGGAATGATCCATTAGAGAGCAGTGTAGGGGAGAGGGACCTGGGGATCCTGGTGAACAGTAGGATGACCATGAGCCAGCACTGTGCTCTTGTGGCCAAGAGGGCCAGTGGCATCCTGGGGTGTATTAGAAGGGGGGTGGTTAGTAGGTCGAGAGAGGTTCTCCTCCCTTTCTACTCTGCCCTGGTGAGGCCACACCTGGAATATTGTGTCCAGTTCTGGGCTTCTCAGTTCAGGAAGGACGGGGAACTGCTGGAGAGAGTCCAGCACAGGGAAACCAAGATGGTTAGGGGAGTGGAGCATCTCCCTTATGAGGAAAGGCTGAGGGAGCTGGGTCTCTTTAGTTTGGAGAAGAGGAGACTGAGGGGTGATATTATTAATGTTTACAAATATACAAAGGGTGAGTGTCATGAGGATGGAGCCAGGCTCTTCTCAGTGACAAACAATGGTAGGACAAGGGGTAATGGGTTTAAGCTGGAACATAAGAAGTTCCACTTAAATTTGAGAAGGAACTTCTTCTCAGTGAGGGTAACAGAACACTGGATCAGGCTGCCCAGGGAGGTTGTGGAGTCTCTTTCTCTGGAGACATTCAGAACCCGCCTGGACACATTCCTGTGTAGCCTCATCTAGGTGTTCCTGCTCTGGCAGGGGGATTGGACTAGATGATCTTTCGAGGTCCCTTCCAATCCCTAGCATTCTATGATCCTATGATGCAAAAAGCTCTAGGAAACTGGTCTTCATTCCGCTAAATGCTTTCATTGACCACTTGGTGGGTTTTTTTTGTATGATGTCACCACCCTAGATATCACAGATGACTGGAAAAAAGAGCTGCTTCACTCTGGATCTTTTAAAATGCTTTAAAATTTCATACAGAAGCATGGTTACTCCGTCAGTATCAATATGCATCTCCTATAGGAGTGTATTTTTTGCCTTAGGATCCAGGCTTTGCATGTGAATCTCCAGTCACTGTTCTCACTTAAGCTGGAATAAAGCAGCTCAGTATTTTTACACCTGAGCTATAATTTGAAAAGTTTACAATCACTTCTTTTTACTTGAAACATGGATACTTTTAGTACAGGTGGTTTGACAAGCTGCAAGTGTTGCCCATGTATTCTCATCTCCTCTGTCAGCAAACATTAGATAAGGGTCTAAAGTCCTGAAAGTGTGGCCCATTTGATAAGTACTGCCTCGATGCAGGGAACCTGATGAAAACACATGTAATTCCAAGCCTGACTGCTTTTTGCTGTGCTGCTGCTCAGTCTCACGGTCTGCTGCAAAGAGAGTGATTTTGTTCCACTGAGTGATGGTCAATAGCGGTATTTTTATATACTTTATCTTTGAGAGACTAAGGAGATAGTCTGAAAGTAAATGTATCACCGCCTTTTTGTCCTCTTTCATGTTTCAGATCTGTCTTCACAGAGCGCTCTCTGTGTGTGTGCTTGCATGCTTGTAATCAAATTTTTAGTGCCCTGCTTATTTTTCTTTCTAACTCCCGCTCCTATCTTCACAAAAAGCTGTCTTTGTGCACATGAGATGATTGGGTATATGCCACTACAATGTGAAAGCAGTGAAAAGAGATTTTCACTGCTTCTTTAAAAGATTAAACAAACTGCGGAATTTCCAATCAGTTTATCAGATTTCTTGTTTAATCTCATCACTATGCATGGAGCCTGTTTACTGTTCTAGCTTTCATTAGTGTTTATGCAAATGTTATGTTGAATCCCATCAGTAATAATCTAGCTTTTATTAGCTAGGCAGTTGCATTTCTTGGAATTTTCTGAAGCTATGTTTAATAGCTGAGGAACAAACAATATCTGAAATGTTCATTTTAGGGTATGCCTAAACTGAAATATCACTGAACTAGTTAGCTTGTTTGAGAGCAAGTGTAGTTGGTTGCAAAATCATATGCTGCTACCATTTATGTGCTTATTGTTACAGGTATGGAATTACTGTAGAGGAGCATATGAGCAATATAGGAAGAAGCCAAATGTGTAGGGATGTGGTGGACATGTTGCATGAGCTTTGTATGTGCAGTTTATGCACCTGAACTCAAAGGTGTGATGCATGTGCACTGACCAGATACGCTGTGTATCTCTGTACTTAATTCAGTGACTTTGGGAATGTTTTTTTCTCTTGGTATTTGTTTCTAGAATGCTGAAGGGAAATGTGGAACATGAAGATGCACCACTTGTAGGTAGTTTTGCTGTACCACCTGTTCTTGCACCGTGAGACCAAGGCTGTACTTGTCTAGGAAGCATTTATATATTGGGTGTACCTGCATGAAGCATAATTATACTTTTGAATGCAGGATTGATATTCCTAAAATAGACTCAGGACCTGACCTGAAAGTTAACTGGGAATTATAAATGTATTTGTTCAGATGTATTATTGATGCATGATGACTGAAGTCCAAAACAGCTGCAAAACATGGTGCTTTAAGTTGTCTTTGTTTATTTACTGAGCTCTATGCCTAATGGGAGAATTTCTAAAGCTCGTACAGCAGTTCAGACAACGTGTTGCTAATATTTTTGATCAGTCTGCTCATATATCCAAGAAGGCTGACAGCTAATACCTATTTCAGTGGCAATTTATGGAATTTTGGGGTAATTTCTTTCTGAATCAACTTATTTTGCAAAGCTAAAAATTGTCAGATCACAGTGGCTCTGATTTGGGGTGGTTGCTTTTTAGTTGGTGCACTTGCTCATGGAAGGAGAGCACTGTCAAGTTTGAAAATCAGGGTCATCAGTCTGCTTTTTTAGAAGCCCCTTCTGAAAAGATGATTTTTTTTTTTTTTCACTTTTTCATATTTCAGTTGTAAACAAAAATTAAAACACTATCTTGTATTTTTGAGTTCCAATCCAAAATTGATTAGCTAATCAATTGTTGTATTTTGAAGACTGCTAAATAAAATTTTAATAAAACTGACTCACACAGAGCAATGGCCAATACAACAACTTGCAAGGAAGTTTCAAGGAGTGGTATACTTGTTAAGTATCTGGATTTAGGAAAGCAAAGATCTGATTTGATTTTAAGCATAAGTTTTTCATGTAGAAATGCTACTGAAACCTATGTCAGTTTTCTGCTTTTCCTATTCAAATTAAACACTTTGCCAGGTGAATTATGTAGCTTTTATCGGTTCTATTAATAATGTCATAGGTCATAAGTAAGACTCAGAAATGTTATAAATGTCTGAGGGTCACTAAGAATTCTAAATCTCCTTGGCTTTGGGAAGAAATTTAATATGTGATCTTCTGCTACATGAAGTTTTTTTTTAGTCCACAGTTTTTTGGCGTATGGTGGTTTTTACTTATATAACATAAAAATTAATTGTGTTATTTCTGGGAACTTCTGTTCAGTATTTTAGCTTCAGATGTAAATGGCTGCTTTCAGTATTCACAAAGAAAAATTGTGTGATTAATCTCAGTTTGAGGCTAATGATTTAAAACCTCCAAATTTGCAGGCGAATAATCTGGAACAGTGTAGTCCATCATGCTTTCTTGTACTGGGTTGTATTTTGTATTTTTGAAGTGACACATCAGTTTCAGCACTTTTCTTGGGTAGATGTTTGACATCATAATCTTAAACATATAGTACAAGTACACAATATTAATAATTAGGTGTTCATTTGGTAGGATCCTATGCGTAATACTTAATTGTCCAGTTCTCATGGCTTTGCTGTACATCTCAAAAGACTCAGGGCATTTGCTGTACTGTGCAGCCAAAGTGCAGGGTATCATTTTGTTTTCATTTGTTCTTGTTATCTGCCTGGCATTGTGTCTAAGTGCCTCCCAAATAAATAATTTTATTCACTTCACAGTAGTGAAGTCAGTAGTAGCAACTGACTTTGAATCTTCTCTGTCTCCTAGAAGGATTCCCTTTTTTTTTTTTTTGGATAAATACATTTATCATTTTGAAAATGAATGTCATATCAGTTGGTAATGGAGATATGTAGGAGATGGTCACTGTGTACAATAAAATTTGGGAAATTAAGACCTTTCTGTTCCAAGCACTGGAGTAGAACTGCCTGTTCCTTACAAAAGGAATTATGAATTCTAGCCAATATAGAATTGCATCTGATTTTTCTCGGTTCATATCCTTTTTCATATGCATTCCCACATTTGAAACTCTGGAATTTTAGTCATTTTACTGGGCAAAGGATGATCTTTGTGCTGGGGTAGTTACTGGGTGCCTTGTGGCTTTATTTTCCCAATTTTTCTGAATGAAGAGCAGAGCTGTAAGAAGCAACATGCTTTGAAAACAAGAACTCAGGCAAAATCTGGATGATAAGCATGCAGAGCTGAAAACACTAATCTTAAAGTGCACAAGAGGAATTGGGTTGCTGCATGATTTCTGTAAGCCAGCGTACCAAACCAAATAGTTGTACTCTCAAGTCTCTTCCTTGGGCTACTCACGTCAGCATTGAGTTATCACTTGTTCCTAATGCCACCAAATGCATTTTGAAGAGAAATAACATGAAGTGCATGTATGCATAAATTCATATGCTGATGTAGCTTTTAAGTCTGCAATAATATTAAAATATATTTTGAAGACTATTTAGAAAATAGGTATTTTTCCCCTACAGCAAAATACAGAAGGTCTGTCTTCTTTTGTCTTCTCTAGCCTAGTTTAGATGTTCTACCTTTCCTGCCTTCATTAATCATTATGAGTATGGAAAATAACTAATTATTTCAGTGAGCTAATTCTGACTAAATCCTGTGATGCAGAACAGCATGTGGAACTGCTTGTGCCCATCCATTACCCGGGCCTGTAAGAGAAAAGGGGAAAAAAAAAAAGCCTATATATCATGGATTATATTTTGCTTCAGGCATTCTCTGACCTACTGTATTATGATTTGGCAGCTACATAAAAAAATTAAAAGCTATTTGGGTTCTTACCAAATACATTATATAAAAATAGAAAATACTAGTAATTCAAGCTGTAGAATAGCTTTAGATGGATGATTATTCTGAAGATTTTAATAGTCCAATAAGAACCTAATCTAATTGCATGTTGAAATGAAGTTAAATATTTTCCAAATACATTAGAGAAAGGGAATTGCATTTTGGCAATGTGGTACAACACCCTTCTTTCTCATTGAGGACACACATTTAAAACCTATATAATTTTGAATAAATGAACGCCTCCCAAAGGAAATAAATATAACCAAATGATTATGATATCCACATTGCCCACTTAGCAAGAGGATCACCGACTGTTTTGCTCTGTCTCTTTGGTGTATCCACAAGAGCCAACCACCTCTTTGTTTCCCAGTTATGGTCTCTTTTAGACATCTGGTAGGGTAAAGGCAAGTCCTGATCCAAGTTTAAAGAGGGCCCAACCCTAACAAGGGCTCAGGGCTGCATTTTGGACGGTTTCATGGACACTGGCTGATCTCTGCACAGCCAGCGAGGCTGAAGTCAGTAAAGACAATGATCTCGGAGTCCCATTTATGAGTTGATGGAGCCTCCAAAGCATGTTGGTGCCTGTGGTGAAGACCCTGAGGGACAGGGGGCTGCAAGAGCTATCAGAGATTGATCACATCCTTCCTTCAGGCCCTAAGTGAAGAGAACTGGAAGCAGAGATTCAGGTCAGAGCTTTTGGTACCAAGACAAGTCTGGGATAGAGCATTTCACTTTCAGATGCATATGGCCTCCTTGATCTTGTCACATCTGCAGCTATTTCAGGTCAGTGCATGAAGCCCACACTTCTAACCTTCAGATTGAGGGGGGGCACACCTCACCTGGGTGAGATGCAAATATGAAGTACTCATACTGTGAATATTAAATACAAGGCTAGGACGTGTATGGAGGGAGAGAATCACAGAATCACAGAATGTTAGGGATTGGAAGGGACCTCAAAAGATCATCTAGTTCAATTCCCCTGCCAGAGCAGGAACACCTAGATGAGGTTACACAGGAAGGCATCCAGGCAGGTTTTGAATGTCTCCAGAGTACAGCAAGAGTAATTGCAACCCTTCCCCTTGCAGCTCTAAAACGTTTTTCTGCTTTTGAACAACACTCTACAGATCCTTTGCTTTTGCTTTTGTTATTACACTTTGGATAAGCAAGTTGAAGTTTGCACAGCGGGCATAGAGAGCTGTGTTTTGTTCTGTGCCCAAAATGGCCTGAGGATGTGCTTTCAGAAGATGCTGAGAAGCATGAATCCACCCACAGCAGGTGCAGGTAGAGGCTCCTCCACAACCAGTGGATTTGGTTTGGTGCTTTTGTGCTCAGTGCTGGTTGAGCACCCAAAGCACCATGAATGCTTTTGGTGAATGAATTTATGGACTTCTGTGATATCCATGTTCTGAATGTGTCATTAGAAGAATTACTGAAATGGAGCATGTGTGTTTCAGGCACAGGGAGGTGGGAGCAGGAAGGGAGATGGAAGAGTTCTCTTCAGGTGCCCAGATTTTTGCATAGAAAACTAGTCCCCCTGAGGGACTAGTTAAATGTACTATATAGCCATGCTCTTTAAATACCAAGATAAGAAATATTCTTTTTGTATGCTTTGTATTAAGTGTTACTTTAAAAAGAAAAGATTAAAAAACAGTAGAATGGTATCTAAAAATAAGTCTTTAAAGGTTTGTATTTTTTTGGGGATGGTTTCTCTGTGAATGATCTGTGGATGATTTCTTTAACCAGTCTGGTATTGTCTTTTTTGACATAGATTATTTTCAATTAAAAAAAAAAGACAGAGAAAAGCCAAAGTTTGAAAACAAAACGTGTAACAACTTAGGATGTATTTGTGAACCTGGGAAGAATCATTAGTGGGTAATGAAATATATTAATTGTATTAGTACAATTATATTAATACTAGCAGCAGTAAGCAACATTAGATACTCTAGAGTTAAGTGTGCTCTTATTTTTACATATGCTGTTTTCTTAAAAAATACCCCAACAATTAAGAGACTTTTCTTGCAAGAATTTTCTGAATTTTGAGTTATTAATTTAGAACTTTTATATTACTAAGGGGTTATTATGTCTGTTTCAATTAGGTCCTTTCTAAAACCAGTAAAATAGATGTACTTTTCTGACTTAGTAACATTTTTGGGGGGGAACTTTCTGTATGCAAGGTGTGGAGGTAGAGTGCTGCTGATGACACCATGTTCATGAAGGTATATTTTAGCACTGATCTAGAAAAATTAAGAAAACTATTACAATCATTGTGCCTGACTCTTGCACCTACTGAAATGCTTCTGTTTGGGATACACTAGAGGTATTGCAACAATTTTATTGATATAGGAAAATAATTTTATTAATGCTAATTTAAAAAACATGTTTTCATATGAACCATCAATGAGTGTCATTAATCTTAGGATCTAAATACTCAAGTGTCTATATTACTTATTAGTCTGTTCTCATGTTTTTACTAACCTCTGTAGAAGAATTAGTAACTAAAACTAATACTGTTTATTAAGAAATAAGGAGACAATGCATGTCAGTGTAAAATAAAGCTGGCGTAGAGGAATTATCAAAAATGTTGATTGGCGTCTGTAGTTTTATTTTACCATGTTTGTGTTCCGCAAATTTTGTGGTTTCAATTTTTTTAAAGAAATACAATGTCAGAGTTAGGCTATTTGCATGTAAATAGTGCATCCTGAAAACTGTTTCGGTTCTTTTCCCATGCCTTCATGACAAATGAACTTATTTTGCCTAAATTTTAAATTTCGTGGTTAAAAGTTTGCTTTGGGCTAGATCTTTATTTGTTTTAATGGAGAGTTTCACCTCCAACATTACTCTCATGTTAGAAATTTGCTGCCTCCCCACTGTGAGTAACACAGGAACTGCTTTTAAGGTAGTGCTCTGCCTCTTGCCCAATGTACATACACTATACAAAATAACAGTTTCTGCTTCAGCAATCAAGGGCTAGCCCTTTGGTGACTCCGCCTTATTTCAGAATTCAATTGTACGCATTTCTGTGCAGTTTTAGTAGCTCTCAGTGACAAGCGAGGTGTATGTTCTGCCATAGTAGAGCTGGCTGCAGAGATTTGTTTTCTTTTGTCGGAGAACTTCACACGCAGCCACAGCATGTCAAACCACAGCTGGGAAGTGGCTGGAGACTGCCCCTACTCTCCAAAGTTAGCTACAGCTAATATACTAAGCTTTCATTGAAGAGGTTTCAGGGAGATCTTTGCCCTTGAAGAGGGAGAGAGAGAGGAAAAAACGGCTGCAATATTGTGTTCGATATTCTTTCTTGATCTCCTCTGGCACCTGTTGTTCTTGCTGTCACCCACGGCCAAGAATTTAGCAGAATTTTTCACTTCAGGCTCAAGAAACATCTTGCAAAACATCCACTGAGATCTTTTAAAATTGTGTGGCACTGGGGAATAGAGCAACAGAAGTTCACAGAGACCGACAAAAGATTCAGTTAGCTCTAGGCTGAATGCATAGTGAATTCAAAAGTAAAAAAGCAAATATATTCATGTAAAACTGGAAATGGTGTGGAATGAGCAAGTTTTTATTTTCTATGTGGTTTATCCTCCCTTCTTTCATATAAAAAAATGTTCCCCAGCCCCTAATGGAGGGCCAGATAATCTGGGAAGTTTATCAACTTACATACCAATGCAGGTACCCTGAGCACAGATGTGTATTGTATACTCACAGTAGTGCAGACATGGGCTGTAGAGTCTCACATCTTATAAAATAGTGATAAATGATAAATGTATTAATCATAATACTGAGATTTTTACTTATAAAGGAAAGTGGTGAAAAAAATGTAGTTAACTAAACTACGTACAAAGTAAAACCACATTTTGCTATCAACAGATTGCTGTATTAATTAAGAGTATTTTGTGTACAATTTGTACTTTCTCATGTTATTCTTCAAAACTGAGTAATTGAGGAAGAAATGCCTGACCCTACAAGATATGCAAAGTATCTCATGAACTCTGGCACTTACTGCTTAAAAGGACTGCCAGATGCTGTAATAAGGAAACGTTAATGCATTTAGGCATGCTTGATTACTGATTTGGTTTAGCGATGTTCAACATACACATGAATATAAAACAAGAAGAAAAACATTTGTTTTTGTCAATATTTTTAAAGTTTTCTACTTTAAAATGTTGCCTATTAAAAGTTTTTGATAGTACAAACTGATGTCAGAAAATCAGACCCAAATTTCTCCTGCAACTTTCTAGATTCTTAAAAAGAAGAAAGAAGTAAAAAAAACCCAAACCAGCAGAAAACAAAAGAACCCCCACAACAACAAAAAAAACCCAAACAAACAAACAAACAAACCAAAACAGAAACCAATCAGAATACAAGACTGTCTATATAAACTAAATGGACAGGTGTAGCTGTTTTCTAATGATTTCAGGGTTTTTTTGTCTGTTTAGATAAATGAATAAATACAAGAAAAATATTAAAAAAAAAATAATCCTGAAATGACCTGTTGGCTCAACTGCTATTGTGTAGTGATAATTATTATGTGCCACTCATTTTGCCTTCTGGCACTTGAGTTGTCTTTCCTTTTGGGGAAGAAAAACTGAATGTTTTCATTTAGCTTCCTTGTAAGAAAGTAGGGAGGAGTACGGTAGCGTTGAGGGCTGGCATGCTTGAGAGAGCTATGGAGCAGTTGTTGAACAGCAATCAGTCTTGCATATTGCAGTATCTAAGTGGGTAATGGTGATTAATGTTCAGCTGGATGCCATGTGCTATAGAAATAATGCCTCTTCCCTTCAATCTGTATGCAGATAGAGTTCCGTGAAAGCTCTAATAAAATCAGCGCAATTTGCTTTGGCACAGCCTTGTTAGCACCAGGATTTCTTACATGCAGATTGTGTGTCTGCTTACATGGGGTTTTTTATTTTTGGTTGTTTGGGCCCTTGATTTGTTGTTCTCTTTGCTGGAAAGTGACTGAGACTGTGAAAAGTCTTGTTTTGTTTTGTTTAAGTATGGAGTGGAGAGAACTGGAAAATTGCTACTGCAGTGTCTGTTCATTTCCAAGCAAAATATAACTTCTTCACATTCTAAGATGACTCATTTAAAAGGAGAGAAAACTAGACTGTATGAACGGTCTGTTGGTTGTTTTATTGTTTTTTGGGGTGTTTTTTTCTTTGTTAATACACTTGTATGCATCCGATGCTCTCTAATATAAAGGGTGATTGTTGTGAGTACACATTCTGTCTGTGTAACGTACTTTAATGCATACATGTACCTGGAGGGATTAGTTGAAAGGGGACATGGCTGCAAAATCAAGTTGTTAGGAGAAATTCTTGCCTGAAAAAGCAGATTTTATGATGTTGTATTTTGTAGAACATTGGAATTGTTTTCTGTGAAGAGCTAAAGAAGCCAGGGCCAGCTGAGGAAGGAGCCATAGGGAGATCAGGAGCCCACAGGTGGGGAACCCAACACAATAGAGGGGCCTGGCCTAGTCAGGGAGACTTCTCCGAAGTTACTGCATGATGTCCTGACCCTGATGGTGATATCTGGTGTTCGTCTTTCAATTTACTCTGGTGAGGACCATCCAGTGGGACACGTACATTGAAAGGTTGGCATGTTCTGCCATTTTGCCAAATTACAGCAACTCAGCAAAGATAATTTACTTATTGGTACTGCTGTGAGGTAATACATGAGTTATCTGATGGTGAAATTTGGTCACTTTAATCCACCTTTTGCTCTTGATGTCTCTAAATTGTGGAAAAAAAGAAGCCCAGCAGCTGCATGGCAAGTCCATTCAGTTGAGCTACAATAGCTAAGGTAGTAATAACAGTGTGATGAGACCTGCTGCTTGCAGTAAGTGTTCAAAGCTGAATGAGACCAAATCAGCCCGAGGAAGAGATAATCAGGCACTTGACTGTTTCAGAAAATTGTTTTGTATTTTCAGTACAATAAGTAACATGCTATTGCACTGCACAGACTACAGCTTAGTTCTTTTAAAATCACTTAATTAATAAAATAGTCAAATAGTCAAGTTGTGTTTTTTTTTTTTCTAAAGTTGTCTGAGTAGATTTTGTGACTGTTTAAGCTGGTCTGGTAAAATCGGGTTTTTAATATTGGGAATACAAAAAGAAAATTAAAAATGAACCAATTACCTTTCTTCAACTTAACAAATGAAGTCACTCTAGTACTTACCAATATGATTTATTATTATTTTTTTTTAACAGATTTTTATCAAACCTCTACTTAGAACTACCAGTATTTGAGATTATCACCTTAACAGTCACGTGGCACAAAATGAACTGAAAGCTGGCTAACTAATCATTTTCTAAATACAGCTGTTAAGAGAAAGCCACTGATGGGCAGCTGTTCCAAGCAATATGATCTCTTGCAGAATGCTGGTGTTGCAGTACACAATAAGTCCCAATGTGACTTGATTATCTGTCGTTGTGCCGCCTACGTAAGGCTGTTGTACCTGGGTGGCCTTGGTGTCTCAGCACTGATTGCAATCAGACATGTGCTTCTGCACAGCAGTCACAATTACCCCCATTTTGGAATGAAGCATGTCAAGCACTCTTGTTTCATCTGCTATCTGAAACCCAAAGGGACCTTTGGACCTTGTATTTTGATCTCCTGCTTGTTGCAGGCTGTTTAAACAGGCTGTTCCCTGGTCATGTCCCCTAACATGTATGACTGAGACCTGGATGGTTCAGAACTGTGTTTGTCCCCCACATCCTTGGGAGATGGCAAGGTTCTTTCCCTGCTTTTACTCTCATTTTATATATGAATGCAAATACCTTCTCTTCTTCCTTTACATAAATTTATCTGACTTTAGTGTCAAATTTTGGCTCTTGTCTTGCACTGTGAGAGTGAAGAGCCTTTTCTTGACCTGGTATTATCTCTTTGCATTTGAGTCATGGAGGTCTTCCTCTTGTTGGCATATCCAGTCAGGATGTCCAAGTCTCCCAGAACAGTTCTGTCTCTCTTTTTCTCCAGATATGGTTTGTGGTTCTCTGCTGTGTCTGTTGCAATATGAAGATGCAAGATGAGCCCACATTTTGGCATTGATCTCCCCAGAGGGAACTGGGTTGCTCTTCCCTGTCTCTGCACCTGGGCCATGCAGCTGATGTTGGTGGGGCCTGTTTTGTGGGGAGATACCAGGTGGGCTCTTGTGTTGCTGCTGCTGCTCAGAGTAATCTTTTTTCTAGAACTGTTCTGTTTGTCAGACTTCTATTCACTGTCCCTGAATGTGTTAACTTGTGTACATAACTTAAGATTTTAGTCAACTGTTTAAAAAGCTTTGTTTGAATGGCCAAAATGACTAAGCAATCTGGATTTCTTGGTACGACTAAATTGTCCCTCTCGTTTTTGCTACTCCATCCTTTGCTTTCTCATCCAAAAATTTTCATCAGACTTTCATGCTCTTAGAACTGTGAAATACCTGTGCTTGAATCACACTATGATATGAAATAAGAGTTGAAACTGTTCTTTTGTTTTTTTGTTTCCATGAAACTCTGTCAGTGCTAAAGGAATGAGATGATAGTTTGGTGATTAATTCGGTGTTACTTGTCATAGTGAATTCTTAAGTGAAACCAACCTGGAGATCGCTGCTAAAGAAGTGGTTATTTTTCTGATAAAGCATAATTCTCTTCTTGTATACACACACCTATGCATGCACAATTTAAGTTTTGTACAGATTTCTATGGGAATTTCTAGCCAGAATTTTCAAAGTTTTGAAATTTTAATTTTTTTTCTAAATGAAAATCTCAGGCTGTCAAATAAATGAGGATTTTCCAAAGCAGCTCAACATTTTTCCTGGAAGGCGTATGGAAATGGAAAGTATTTCTGGGCTTAGGTAATGGGAACAATATAATTAAAAATACATGAGCCTATTCTTTTTTTATTAGTTCAACATGGTATATTTTTAGTTTTTTGTATTTCTTTTAAATACTTCAGTGTTTCTCTCTCTTGGAAAATGTCAACAACATATTAGTTGTTCTAGTGAGTAAAGAAGCATAGGCTTTTTACATATGAGCAGCAGCAAACTGCTACTATATGTTTACAGAAAATCAATGAGAAAACTTTAGCTAGAACACTGTCACTTCCCAAAGGTAGTCAAATTTCATTTTCACCAATCAAAATGCCAACTTGATGAATGTATGTAAGACTATGTATATCAAACCACGGAGTTAATTATACTAATAAAAATTACAGAGTAATAATTATGTTAATTATATAATATACCTAATAAAATAAGCTTGACGCTTTTCTTTTTCCCTTATAGTAAACTGTATAATTTCATGTTATTTTAAGATGAGATGACTTTTAATAGCTCCTGGCTTTTAAAATCATATTTACCCATTCAGTGTTCTCCAAAATTATTTGAGGGTCTCAACTCAAGCATTTGTCTGTTCTCTTTCAGCTTCTCCTTTTCAGTAGGTGAAAATGTTAATGTCCTTCTAGATATTTCTGTGTGAAACACACCTATACTGTGATTGTTACTGCTTTGTCCTTTTCTAGCTTAAGGTACTTGTTAATGAGTTTTATTCTGTTTATATTATTTTTTTCTTCAGAACTTTTGTAGACTATATAGAAAATATACATTTTGCCACTCAAAGTCTTTCAGTTCACTGTGCAGTACTTTTCCTTCTCACATGCATCTCTCCACGTCTGAAGACTGAGAAGTTTTCTCCTAGGAGATAGGCACCCAAAACCAGCAGAGAGGCGGGAGCTGGCTGCACCTGACGTACCGTCTGTGTTGCCCTGTCCAAGCAATGGTGGTTTGGCCAGCAAAGCTTCTGAATTTCTCTTATCTTCCTTATGAGCAGAGCCATCCTAGAGGGATGGAACGTGGGCCTCTTTCCTCCCAAAGCAGGGCTGGCTCTGGGGTCAAACTACTCAGGGTTTGGACCAGTTGGAGCTTGAAACCCTCCAAGGATGGAGATGGCACAGCCTCTTAGGGTGACCTGCTCCACTGCCTCCCTGTCATCACAGGGAAACTGTTTCTTTCCCATTATGGGGTCCAGAACTGGATGCATCATCTAGATGTGGTCTGATGCGTGTCACATAGAGGCGGCAGACCCTTCTCTTGACATCCAGGTTGTACCCTGCTCATACCTCCCAGAAGCTGCAGGATGCCTTTGCTACCAAGGCACAGTGCACACCACCGCCTTCTCTGGGTCATGGATAAAGATGTTAAAGTGGACAGGTCTCAGGACAGACCCCTGCAGTTCACCGCTTGGGTGTGGTGTCTGAGCCTGACCATCTAACCAGATTCTTACACCTTTGGTTTAGTTGTGTGTCAGTCTTCTCTCTTTCTCTGCCCTCTGTATCGACATTGCGTATTTTGTTAATAGTAATTATAGTTGTACTGCTTTCCCCGCTTCTTTGTTCCTTGATAGAGATCCTGTATGTGCAAGGCAGACAGAATGGGAGTGACGCAGTAACCCAGCAAGATTTACTCAATAAGGTTTTCTGTACTGTGGCTCCCATGCTTGCCTTTCTTAAAACAGGAAAACAGTAGTTGCTCTAGAGTAAGTAGGATAATTAAATTCTTTCTGGAAGGGCAGATCATTCTGGGTTGCTGCATTGCATGTTTAAGCTACTCAGGCTATGATGGAGTTTAACAGCCTCTGTCTCCGCAGTGTATTCTTTGAAGTAGGTACCAGACAGGCTTTACTGAATTGCTGCTTGGCCTTCATTTTTCTTGGTTATCTGCTATTGGAATCCTGTGTTTTGTGCTAAGGAGATAGAGAAAGCTGTGAAAGGCTCTGAGATGACATGAACTTACACGTGAACTTGAGAGAAATGCTGTAATTTCTGGGTTTTGACAGTACAGACTGTAGTGAGTTGTGTGCTACTGCCTTTGAAAAGGTGAAGAAAGCATGGACTTGGTCCCATTTTTCTCTTCAATGCCTGTTATTGTTATAGCATTGGTATTAAAAATAAATGGTTATGCTCTCATTTAATGATTTCAGATCATCATTTGTTGAGGAAATGAGTGAATATAAAAACACTCTAGTTACATTACAAGAAGTAATGGCAATAATTTGCTTGGCTGTAGAAGTCAGAAAATTTTTATTACGAAAACAAAGAAAACTAATCTTTGTACAGTGGCAAATGTTGAACAAGGGTTACGTTAATATAAGGTTAAATAATTGTGTAAATACATTAGCTCTGAGGATAGATGCAGCGAACTGGACTTGCTCAGTTCAGGAGGAGCAGAGGCTCCAGGAGAATGTACCAGCAGCCTGACAGTACTTAAATAAGTTATGGAGAAGGCAGAACTGAGCCTTTTTTTGATATATGTAGCTGAAGGATGAGAGATTATAGTAATAGATTGAAGAAGGGGAGGTTCAGGGTGGATATAAGGAAATAAAGCTTTATTTTGAGGATAATTAGGCAGTGGAACAGCTTTCCCAGAGGCTGTGAAGTTTCCATCCTTTAATGTGTTCAAGACTAGACTGGATAAAGCCTGGAGGAGAAACCTGGTCTGACCTTACCTTGACCATAAGTTGAACTAGAAACCTCCATACATCCCTTACAGCCTGAATTACTCTGTGATTGAGATAAGAGTGTTCTTTATGCAAGAATCGTAGGGGCCTGACTATAAACTGCATGGGCTTGTGGCCTGAATGAGATCTGCAGTCCATGCCCTTTGAAGAACCCAGTTCTGCCATAGTCTTTTGTCATCTTTTCCTCTGTGTTTAATAGATACAATTTCCCACCAAACTGGGTGTAACAGGGTTCTTATTTTTAATGCATTACAAACCAAATATGACCCTCAGCATCAGAATTTGATTCTGTCTCTCCAAAGAGTTGGGGTATTTGGAGGATGACAGCAGTGCCACGTTTGGCCTCTACTGAAAACGTAGCAAGAAAAGCTCAGGGTTTGGGGGGTTTTGGTGTGGCTGAGAAGCTCAAGTGAGAAGGCACTTGGGACAGTCTGAGGAGAAAAGAAAGAGATAAGGGATGATTTGGGGACTGGAAGCTCCAGTGGGAAGGGCTTGGGGGCTGGAGTAGATGTTGGGAGCCATAGGTGAGAGAGGACATCTGGGAAGAGCAACTCTGGGGCAGGATGGGGTGGGGAAAAGGAGGGCAGAGGCACTGTGGGAGGGGAGGGCTCTGAACCACAGTGGCTGGGGCCCCTGCACATATGTTCCCACAGCATCTCTGTCTGGTGAGGATGGGTAAATGTGCATTAAACGCTGCTCCTCTCTCCCTCTTTTCTGCCCCTAAAAAATAAAAAATAAAAAAAAAAAAAAAAGAAAAAGTTTGTTTGTTTGTTTTACTTTAGGAAATACAGCATCGCTCGATAGCAGGGTGCAAGCCTCAAACATCCTGCAACATGCAGTAGCTTAACACCAACAAGTTCAAACAAGCTTTACAGCTAAGTGCATTACGAATTAATTGAACTGAGTGAATTTGTGGAAGTGAATTATGCTGAGACCTGTGGCTGCTCAATATTGACACTGATATACTTTCATAGACTTTAAATTGTTGTGTAATGGTTAGCCTCAGTGTATGATATATGGCAAAACCATTAGTCATTATTATAAGAGATAATTTCATGTTGAATACTGTGGCAGTTCATTTGATTCTCAGCTGGTATCAATTGCTGTAAATTCAGAATTCATTTTGTGTGCTTTTTTTCATCGGTTTTAGATTGAGTGCGCCTCTTTCTTCATATTAACTGTGTCATGGGCTTCTTTTTCACTTCTTTCTCAGGCTTCCTTTGTTGTTAATTTTAAGTATAGCTTTGTGCTCACTCACTCCTGCCGGTCTTTCTGCTTAATTTTTTCCTTTTTGTTATTCTCCCCAGTGTCTAGAGATATGATGGTAGCAAGGAATTTGAGTAAGTTTATTGTCATACAGAACAAAGAATTTGTTGACAAGAGAAAACAAAACACAGATGCCCTCATTGTCTGTGAAACTTGTAATTCTCAGGACTTTTATTGTAAAGTTATCATGAATCTGTTGTTATTGTTACTGTTATTAATAATACATTCTTCTGCTGGTTTCTGCCATAAGACAGTCTTCCTCAGCTCTTTTTGTATCAGCTTCTCATGCTGCTTTCTGTGTTGCAAGAACCATTTATTCTTTTTAGCTAATGCTATCAGCTTTCGTTCATATTCTTAAGGGAAATATTTTTTGCATCAGAGGTACCTCTTAATTTGATTTCAAAATTACATACCTCTTAAAAAGAAAGTATAGCTTTCCCACTTAGAGCATATGTTTAGTGAATTACAGTATTTCTGACATGATTTGAGAGAGTAATCCTGTAATTTGACATTTTAAACATTTTAAAGCTCCTTGAAGCACTTCTGTCTCATCCTGCAGAGCTGGAGGTTTATCAGTTGAAGGACTTAGATGTGGTAGGAAAAGTATGTTTTTGGAGAAGTGCATGACTGGAACCCAGAGGTAACCCTGTGTTGGTGAGGACAGTTTGCTGAAAGCTTTGACCTGACTTATGGCTTCCTTGCTTGTGGTGCAATCAGTCTGTGTTCTCACTCTGACTTTTTTGCAGGCGATGTCTTTGCCCTGCTCACTTTTGCATACCCCCCCGAACTGAACGGTGTTGGGATCTGCTCCATGAGGAGATTGGAATTCTGAAGGCAAGGAGTTTCTAGAGAAGGAGGGCCACCTCGTCAGGTTGTGTGCGTTGTAGGTGATGAGCAGCGCTTTGTTCTGGCAGCGGGTCAAATGTGCAGGCACTTAACAGTGAAATATGTGTGCTCTCACATAAACGGACTGCTTTAAAATGAGATTATACCTGAGAAATGTTACCTTTCCCATGACGTGAAGCATTTTGAAACAGGGAATCAGGTCTTTGCAACCTGGTTAAGAAAATAATCATGCCATCTTCATGCCGTAGTTTTGATTTTGCGTATACCTACCGCATTGTTTGGCTTATGGGCGGACATATTTCCTTTGAACTATGTAAAAGCTAATGCCATGTTTTCTAAAAGACTGCCAGCAGCCTGTTCAGATTTTTTTCTTTTTTTTTTTTTTTTTTTTTTGGTAGCTATGTGAATTGTTCTGAGGAAAGTATAAATTAGTTTTGAATAAATTAGAACTATCATTCTGGCTTTAGGAAATACAGGAACATAACCCATGACTGTAAAGCATTTGCAGGTCATAGAGGGGCTTGTTCCTGATCATCAAGTATTCTTGCACAACATAGATGCAAATGGCTCATTACTCCCTAAGTAATATGGAGATTCATTTTTAAAACATTGTAAAGCTGAGAATTACTGTTTCATCTCATTATTGATATATTCCAGCTGTACATCTTACATCTTAATTTATTCTGCAAATGTTAATTCCTTCTCTAGAAACTCCTGCTTTGTGACAGGGCGTTTTGTCTTGCAGCTGTTTTCTTACTAGTGGCTTGGTCATGATGTGTCCTCTGCCAGCCTCTTCTCACCTGTCTGCCCTCTCCTTTCCAATGGCAACCAGCCCTCCTGCTCTTATTATTCCATTATTCTTGATGGGATGTGGTGTAGCATCAATACAAAAAGCTTTTAAATTACCACTGAGGAGAAGAAAAATTACTGGTTCTAAGAGGGAACTACTTTGACACCTTCCTGTAGTGTCATTCAGGTAAAGTTGGCATTGGCACAGACTTTTTGGCCAAACTACAATAGATGCCATGATTGCAGCTGTCCTGGAAATAGGCATGGTTGCACTGCCCCATTTAGTCTGTGTAAGTGCAATTGTATGTACTTCTTACAGTGAAGGCTGATCACAATTGAGTGCACTGGAACAAAATAATTACATAATTTGACTCTTGCTTTTGGTCTTTTCATTGTCTGTGCTTGTGATGTCGGGATTTGTTCCATGAACTGGCCCTTGCAGAAGTAAGCATGGCTTTAATTGACATTTGCAAAGTTTATCCAAATATTTTGAAAATTTTATGGCGTTTTCTTTTTGAACTTTTATCTATAAAAGTCTAACATTGCATTTTTGTATTCTGCAACAAGTTTATAGTTAAGAAGAAAGGCTCTTTTTCCCCTCTTGCAGAAAATAAATGTCTAATTTGGTTTTTGTATTATTTTCCACAGGTCTAATGTGCTGAATTTATAGTAATAAGTCTAATTTGATGAACCTTTCTGAACATGATTTTATATATGTATATATAGTAATGACATGATGCTCCTAGGTTTGAGTCCCAGCTCATTAAAGTGGATGCCTTGGAATTCTAGCTGGACTATTAATTTTTAATGTATTTATACAGTAATAAATGATTAATGTGTGTTCCTGCACTAGAGCCTAAGATTTTGAAACAGAGAATAACAGATGACACAGCATGCTTTCAACTGTGAAAATGTTTCCCAGGCGAGCACTGAAACCTGAAAAAGAGTGAGCAGACTAAAAGGGAAGAGTTAAGTTAAAGAAAATGCTTTAGGTTCTTCTCAGCTGAAAATAGATAACAAATATTTTAACTTCTCATGTACGTTATATTGTTACATACAGGTGTAGGAAAACGTAGCTATTTAATGTTGTGTTAGGTAAGATACTTCAAAAACCTTAAGTAAAGCATCGATGGGCTTATTTATTTATTTATTGAGTCTTTGCATTTGAGTGATCTCCAATGGGAATTTATTCTATTGGTAGCAGGGGAGTTACTTTACTAGTAGTTCCCTGCTGGGAGTTATTTTAGCGTTAGTTCTTTGCTCCCATCACCTTTGTGGAGATGCAATGAGGTCTCTGCCAGTTGAGATGGTTCAGGGAAGCAGCAGTAGGGGTCGTGCCTGATATAATTGTCCTGCTCACATGCTTCTGAGGTGTAGACCACGAAATACACACACGTAGAGGGCCAGAAGCCAAAGGCTGCAAATGAAAGAGAAAGCAAGGACTGGGATGCACTAGAGGATGTTCTGTGCTTTTGTGCTGTTCATTTTCCACTGCTGATGGCAGTTTGAAGTCATTCAGTTCAGAGGTACGTGAAATGTATGACTAATGCAAAGGGTACAGCATAAAACAAGCACAAGTTTTTTTGTTTCAAAATGCCATTACAATAAAGTGTCTTGCCTATGCTTAGTCCTTCATTGTTGTTTAAGATATTTGTATTTTTACAAAATCACAGCACAAATTTTTACAAGTTGCAAGGTCTCAACTCTGCCTCCTGTGAAAGGCTCGCTAGATGATATGTGGTTAAGTACTGTTGAAAATAGATAATACCAGCCCTCAAGGTGATTTGTGGACTTTATTGGAGGCACATCAACTGATTTAAGAAAGGCTTTCTATTAACATCAGCTTATTTGGCTGCATTATTTCTGCAGGAGTTATGTGCTCTGCTCTTACCAGGTTTTCTTGTAGAACATTTTTACTCTTTCGGCTTTCCTTGGTTCTAAGTTAACATAACAAAATATAAAATCTTGTTGAAAAAATTAGAAACTTTCATGCATACTTAGAAAATAGTCACTGGTATCCTGACTTTCTTATCACTTAGAGGTTCTCTGAGACACCTCTCAATGTTGGTTAAATTAAGGACCTTCATCAGCAACCTGCTTCTTCTGGAGTGCTGCCTCTTTGAAGCTTTGACTGTTGGACCCAAGTGAGCATGTTACATTCTAAAACTGAACTATATATGTAGTGTAAGAAGTTCACAACCTTGCTTTCCCTCATCAAGGCTTAGTTTTTTTCCTGAGGGACTCTCTGAAGATGCAGCTTCCTGCTTCTCCTGCTCAGGAGTATTTCCTCTTCTCTATTCAGTGCACTTTCTGGGAGTCCCTGAATTGTGACTGTAGAGTAGTTTCATGCAGACACACATGCACAAATTTCTCTTATATTACATTTGTACTAAATATATCTGCTGTATATGTGTACCAAATACACATCTGTTACTTTCTTATATTTCATAGGATTAAACTTCAGAATCACATGATGGTTGAGGTATGAAGGGACCTTGGAGTTCATCTTGCCCAACCACCTGCTCAGGCAGGGCCACCTAGGGCTGGTTGCCCAGGACTGTGTCCAGTCAGGTTTTGAGTATCCCAAGGATGCAGAGTCCATCATCTCTTCATGTGAATGAAATCTAATTTGTCCTTTTATGGTTCTTGTGTACTAGTGGAAAATTTAGGGTATATCTAGATCAGTACACATTTTCTCTAGTATTCACAGTATATCCCAAATTTGATGCATTGTAAGACTGCTGTGATATTTTATTCATAAATGACATGGGGATAAGCTGTTGAACTCTGTTTTGTGGCTGGGCAGAGGGTTTGCTGGGAGGGCATGATGACACGGTGATGGGGTATGGGAAGGTGAGAAAGCTGTGTAAAAGGCATAAGGTCTTCCCCTGCTCTCTCCCCATTTCTAGGACTGCATTATTCTCTTCCCATCCCTAATTTCTCTCTTAGGACCTGCAGCAGTCCTGCCTTCCCATGTCCCCTTGGCCTATGCAGATGTGGCAAATGAACACTGTGTCAGGGGCAGCACCCACAGCTGGCTGCAGGTCTGGGGCAGCCCTTAAGCAGCTCTTCTCTACCCACAGGGTATCAAACCCCTGGTTGCCCTTCATTACATGGTGTGCTCAGAGTATAGCCTGCAGGCTTGGACAGCTTCCAAGGAAATTTCTTCTTCCTCTTCCTTTCCATCCCAGTCTTTGCCAGATTTGTGGTCCATAGAAAAAAAGTTAAAGTACTACCTTTTTGCTGATCTGTTAAGTAAGACCCTTGGAGGAAAGCGTAGTGGAGACACGTTGGTGTGGTTCATAGGGTTACTTTATCTGCTGGAAGTGGAGAGGTGGGGAGTTGTCATGAGATGCTGCATCTGACCAGCATGCCTTTGGGGCATCTTTGCCACTGAATTTCTCCATGCTGCAGTTTTCTCACCTGTAATACAGGTGTGGAGAAACTGCATTAGCAAGGATTTTATGAAGTTGAACTTCATAAGGTGGCAAAGCTGTTTTGGGATCCTTGAAGTGAAACTTCAGTGTAAAGGGCAAATAAGTAATTATCATTTGAGTGCTTTGTTTTCCAAGGCAACTTAGTTTTAGGCTAAATAAACATCAAAGTTGATGTGTCACTAAGAAGTAAAAGATGGCTGAAAGTTAAGGAGGTTATTGAGCCAAGCTGTAATGTATTAACTGAATTAGTGTGAAGTAATGGCAAAATGTTGCCACATTTGTAATTACTTCTTTACAAACATAAGGAGTTGTGAAATCAGTGTCAAAAGTGGGCTTTTGCCAAAGAATCCCTTTGTACTATTTATATTTCTTTACAGCAAAATAGCTAGTGCCCCCAAATTAGATGAAACTGTATTATTATCAGTGTGTAAAAGATGACAAAAATGAAATCGAGTAAAAATTTTAATGTGTAGGTCATTTTCTCTCATATTCACACCCTTTCCTTTTACAAACAGAACAGAGATTTACCAGTCATGCATAATAAAATAATTTCTGCTGCGACAGATTTGGCTTTTTTGAGGATTCTTTGAGGTGTAGGCTCCAAGTTATTATTCAGATGTTGCCTCAGTGATATGCAGGTGTGTATTGACTGAATGTTTTATTGGGACTGCCTATGGTAGAAAATGAAAATGCAGTAAGTAAATACTCCAGTGCAATAAATAATATTATTACAAAAATTCTAGTGAAATTCAAGTGAAATTAGTGTGGGGTTTCTGGTGAAGGAAAATTTCCTACCAAGCCTTTAAGTTGACCTATCGCTATATAAGATTGGCCTGTTTGAGACAGATTATTAATTCTCTGATTTCATTTCAGTTGGGAGAAGGAAAAGGCTGTGCAGCAGAGCTTGAGGAACCATCTTCTGGTGCACTGTGCATGGTCATTGTTTTTCAATCAGCTCTTCAGCTGCAGTCTGCACCCCTGCTTCTTCATCGATGTGCTGGAGGAAAGCTGGGTGTTCTGTGTGCGAGGAATTTAACATCTTTCTGTTGGAGTTTTATTAATGTTGGGATTTTTTTTTTTTTTTCTGTTGCAGTATGAGTAAATGCAAGCATCTGGTACAAGTTTCTGGTAGGGACAGCAATCAGGTGAAGGCTACCATATATATTATTTTCTATCTGACAACTGATGCAAGAATGAGAAGCAAGGTATTGATACTGTTATGTCAGCTTAATATTCATGAGGGGGAAGGTGTGTAGAGCCTGCAAGAACTGGCTGCTGAGTGCAGAATCTGTGGCAGTATTTCTGTAGATG
Organism: Columba livia; assembly: GCF_036013475.1. NCBI lineage: Eukaryota > Metazoa > Chordata > Aves > Columbiformes > Columbidae > Columba > Columba livia. The sequence goes on along the minus strand of NC_088602.1, from coordinate 111,638,309 downwards.
TCATTCTACGGTACTGCTTAACAGGATTTTTCATAGACACAGCTTTATCTGCAAAGCACAATGATAATACTAAGAGTCATTGATGTTTCATTGCTTGTGTGTTGTGTGAAGGTAGTCTTTAATGCTATATGATTGGCCAATTTAAAAATTCGATGGATAGTTCCAAGAAGAAATTAGGTGTTATACACATCAAGAAAATAAATGTTAATCTCTCACTGTAGATGAGCTTTAAACAGCTTCTGCTGTTCTGAATATTTGCACATTATATCTTAGTGCTAGACAAATGTATTTGCTATTTCTCCCTTCATTATTATTATTATTATTATGTGATTATACAAGAAGCTGTCTGGATTTTATAGTCTTTGCCTTTGCTGCCAGCTCTCTTTTAATTAATTCTGTCATCTCTATCATACATTTCTTGACTAGTGGTTGCTCAGGAAGTCTGTATTGGAGCCTTTCAGGACCATTGCTCCTTGCCCTCTCCTGGTATCCCCTACAGATGACAGTGATGCTGCACCTATAAGACATTTTCAGGCTTACAACCAGAAAAGCTAAGGCCTCCTTAGAATTAAACCTCGCAAGACGAGTCAAGGACAACAGAAAGAGTTTCTTCAAATACATGGCAGATAAAACTAACACCAGAGGCAATGCAGGCCCACTGATGAACGAGGTGGGTGCCCTGGTGACAGAAGATACAGAGAAGGCAGAATTACTGAATGCCTTCTTTGTCTCTGTCTACCCTGCCAGAGGCTGTCCTGAGGAGCCCCGTACTGCTGAGGCCCCAGAGGAAGTCAGGACAATGGAGGAGTTTGCCTCGGTTGATGAGGACTGGGTTAGGGAGCAGTTAAGCAATCTGGACATCCATAAATCCATGGGTCCGGATGGGATGCACTCGCGGGTGCTGAGGGAGCTGGCTGAGGTCATTGCTGGACCACTCTCCATCATCTTTGCCAAGTCTTGGGAAACGGCAGAGGTGCCTGAGGACTGGAGGAAAGCAAATGTCACTCCAGTCTTCAGAAGGGGCAAGAAGGAGGACCTGGGTAAGTATAGACTGGTCAGCCTCACCTCTATCACTGGGAAGGTGTTGGAAAACTTATCCTTGGTGCCATCTCAAGGCATATAAAGGAGAAGAGGGTCATTGGGGCAGTCAACATGGCTTCACCAAGGGGAAGTCATGCTTAATCACCCTCATAGACTTTTATGAGGACATAACCAGGTGGCTAGATGATGACAGAGCAGTGAATGTGGTCTGCCTTGACTTGAGTAAGGCATTTGACACAGCCTCCCACAGCATCCTTACAGCTAAACTGAGGGAGTGCGGACTGGATGATCAGGTAGTGAGGTGGACTGCAAACTGGCTGAAGGGAAGAAGCCAGAGAGTCGTGGTCGATGGGGCAGAGTCCAGTTGGAGGCCTGTATCTAGTGGAGTGCCTCAAGGGTCACTACTGGCACCAGTAGTATTCAATATATTCATCAATGACTTGGATGAGGGAATGGAGTGTACTATCAGCAAGTTTGCTGACGACACCAAGCAGGGAGGAGTGTCTGATACGCCAGAAGGCTGTGCTGCCATCCAGCGAGACCTGGACAGGCTGGAGAGTTGGGCAGGGTAAAAGTTAATGAAATATAACAAAGGAAAGTGTAGAGTCTTGCATCTGGGTAGGAACAACCACAGGTTCCAGTATAAGTTGGGGAATGAGGGACCTGTTGGAGAGCAGTATAGGGGAAAGGGACCTGGGGGTCTTGGTGGACAGCAGGATGACCATGAACCAGCACTGTGCCCTTGTGGCTAGGAAGGCCAATGGCATCCTGGGGTGGATTAGAAGGGGGGTGGTTAGTAGGTCCAGAGAGGTTCTCCTCCCTTTCTACTCTGCCCTGGTGAGACCACATCTGGAATATTGTGTCCAGTTCTGGGCCCCTCAGTTCAAGAAGGACAGGGAACTGCTGGAGAGAGTCCAGCGCAGGGCAACCAAGATGATTAAGGGAGTGGAGCATCTCCCTCATGAGGAAAGGCTGAGGGAGCTGGGTCTCTTTAGTTTGGAGGAGACTGAGGGGTGACCTCATTAATGTTTATAAATATATAAAGGGTGAGTGTCATGAGGATGGAGGCGGGTTCTTCTCGGTGACAACCGATGGTAGGACAAAGGGAAATGGGTATAAACTGCAACACAGGAGGTTCCATTTAAATTTGAGAAGAAATTTCTTCATGGTTAGGGTGACAGAGCACTGGAACAGGCTGCCCAGGGGTGTTCTGGAGTCTCCTTCTCTGGAGACATTCAAAACCCACCTGGACACATTCTTGTGTAACCTCATCTAGGTGTTCCTGATCCGGCAGGGGGATTGGACTAGATGATCTTTCGAGGTCCCTTCCAATCCCTAACATTCTGTGATTCTGTTATTTTTCTTCTGATGAAGCTTTTGCTGTGATAATGCAGTATTTATCCTTCATGGTGATAGCCACAATCAGAACCTTAGTGTTAGTTTTGCCTCTTAACCTCCATGGATAAAGCCAATATCTGTGTTACAGGTTACTTCCCAAAGCTAATTAAACCTCATGAAACATGTTTTTCAAGTCTAGGTAAGCTACTGCAAGTGAAGATGGATTTCAATTGACTGAGTGGCTTAGCTGGAACTTGTGAAGCATCCAGTGTCTGTAAGTGGCGCTGTCTTTCATGGTTTGGGAGCAGATTTATTCCTATTTTTTCAAAAAAGGAGCTGTAAGAAAGTAATATGGATTTAGTGAGTAATACTTATGCCTTGAGGTGGTGGAGTGACAGTGGTTGATGACAAAGATTTTTCCACTGTTGATCAGAGTCAATGGTTGAAATCTTCCAAAGGTTTGAAAAAAAACTACTCTATCAAAAGATTCCTCTCCCATTCAACTTATACAGCCTTCTCCTTTCAAAACAAGCCAGTTCAGAATATAAATGTTAAGGCTTTTATTCTCATGATGATACCTTTTTGGAGCATAAATTAGATTTTTATAACCTCCCCTAGGTAATATAACATTAGTTTTGAAGATTACACGGTAACCATCAGCTGATAGGCAGTTGATAATGCTTGCAGACTAATTACTTAAAAATGGATTAATATAATCCATGAAAAACACTAATAATTAATTTAGCTGAAAGCTGAATGCAGAGGATCTTTTAAAACTTGTCTAAAGATTCAAGGCTGCCTTTGAATTTCAACCGTTTTTTTTTTTAACCAGATAAGAATCTTAGATAATATGTTAGTCTTGCATAATTTCTTTATTGCAAGAAAAATATTTCTGGAGGATGTTTGTTTTCTTTTGTTACTTCAGTTTTCACTGTAATCCTATTTCTGCTGCTTTATAGAAACTAATATAGATTATTTTTTCTTATGACATTCACAAGACACAAGTTTCTTTGGACTAAAGCAAAAGCCTCATTTGCTGATTCTGAGACGGTATTAGTAATTTCAAATGCTGGTGCATTCTTCCCTCCTGCATTATTGTATTCAGTCAAAACCAAATATTTTTTCAAATGAGACCTCCAGATCTGCAGTTCTTGATTTCAGACCGCAAACAACAGTGTTGAACAGCTTCAGTTCATCTCGCTAATGAGCATCTCTTTATGAATCCACTTTGCTTTATTCTGCTCTCCAAGCAAGATGGTTGAAGAGCACTTCATCTGTCTTTGAAGAATCACACTTAGCACTGGTTGCGATTCCTGTTCACTTTGTTATAAGATATCATTAACTTTCATATTTGAACTACGAGGTTCTTGAGTTGCAAATGTGAAACAAAACGAAGAGCAATATTCCTCAGATGAATTTTAACTCTGGGAATCTGGTTTTTATGAAGTCCCTCTATAATGAGTGGAGAGAACGTGGCATCTTCTCTAGGAAAAAAAGTGTTCCACATTCCTCTTCTGGCTTTCTCCTGGAAGAAACTTCATTCTCTGTCCATTTAGAGCAGAGGAAACCCCATGAGATTACTCTCCTAAGGCTAGGTCTTTTGGATATTTCCCAAGACAGATGTAAGGGAACACTTTCAATAGCAGGATGCTAAATCAGTATGCTGGATATACACCTGCATGCTGATTGTTGTATTGTAAATGCAACATACTTACTCCAGAAGAAATTGCTGTGCATTAAACTGTATTGTTGCAATTTAGAAAAAATATGATACATGAGCAACCAACCTATCTTTTCTTACACAGATCTCAACCAAGATTTCAAGAAAAAAAAACACTGTAGAATAGGTTTCATCAAAAGCAAAAAAAGGGAATAGTGTTTTTCAGTACTCTAAAATATCTTCCCAATAGAATAACAAGTTGTAATCTGATGAATTTATTTTCAAAACTTGTATATTAACACAAGAACGTGAGAATCTGTACTGCAAACATTTCTGATGCTTCTTCATTCTTTATTTTCTTTAAAAAACAATAAACAAAACCATTGGTATGGTAGCTTACTATGTGCTGAACTATCCATATAGTCATATTAAACAGTGAAGACCATTGGGTTTTTATCATACAATTTGAATATTTTTTTTAAAGCAATGTCTTGCAGCTCAGAGTAATGCTTTATATTTTATTATTTTTTTCATGTAGTTGCTGTTATATAAAAAAACATATATTGCCAATATATTCCAGGTTCTGTACCTCAAGCAAAAAAACGTAGTTTCAAATTAAATTTTGAAGTAAGAAGCTGAGATTTTTGTGTATTACTAAAGGGGTTTATATAGCATTTTATTAATAAGGAAAGAGAATGTCTAATGACACATTGCATTAATTTGCCATAATTGCATTACTCAGTGGTGATGCACCTGGCAATCATCTGAAACATATGTTAATGAGAGTTTCATAACAGTAGAAATTAGGAAGTTGTTGCCTTTGCTAGAGGTCTAGAAAAAAAATCAGACTGTCCCCAAAATAAGGTGTATCTTTCTGATACAAGACAGTAGCATCAAACAAGCACACAAAGTGAGGGTTTTAATCATAGGTGCCTGAAAGTCTCCAACTGCTTTAAGTATCCTCACCATGATGTGTTAGTTGACAGATTATAGATAATGTAATCAAAATCCTTATTAAACAGTTTATAGCCTGTTTTTACATTTTATCATGAAAATAGTAATGCATATGTCATGCAGAAGTTTATTAATTTGCATGACTAGGTTTGCCTGGAACATGACATACATAAAAAGACATATGAATTTATTCTGTACAGGTTAGCTTCTTTCAAGCAGATATTTGTCTTTTGTCCCACTGTAATCCCATTATCTCTTTTTGTGTTTGTTTGTTTGTTTGTTTTTCCCCCTCCATAGATAATGGGGAATTTTGTGGGTATAATGTTGTAAATAAGCATTCATAAGAACTCACTTTTAATGCAGTTTTTGTACAGTTTTTGTAAGATGGTGGGTGGCAGCCAAGAAAGTATAATATTTCTTCTCTTCTCACAAAATCTAAGATGTTACAATTTAGTCTTCCAGTTGGAGTAACAGCCTAAGTTGTGTATGTTATGCAATACATACCTAATCTCTTTTATGTCCATTGCTCTGAACCAGACAATGAATATGTTATTCTTCATCCCTATAATTGCCAAATATGCTGGGAATTAATGTCTAGCAATAAGTATCTGTATTTCATTCACAGCTATATGTGCCAGCTTTCAAACTCTGGAATGCCAGATGCTCTAATGTTTGGGGATTTTTTTTGTTGTTGTTTTGGTGTCAGAGTTAAAGATGGAAACAAAGTGAGGTGCTTTGGTCTGCACTGCTCTTGATCAGCAGGAAGGTTCATTCACTTGACCATAGTGGAAGCTGCAGCTCTCCATCAGCCTCAGATCATCTTGGTCTGCCTCAGCTCACGTTCCTTTCCCTGTAGCAGCAGTGTACAATAGACAGTCTCTACGTATGAGATTGCTCTTTAATTTGGGCTTTGTATTCCATGTTTTTAATTTTTTATTTAAGATCTTTAGCACAAAATTACAGCATTTTGCATGGAGCATTTTTTTGACTGGTTTCTTTGGGCAGCTTCAATATGGCAAAAATGCAACATAGTACATTTGAGTAAAAGAGGTAACACAGGGCATGTCATAATAAAGAATATTTTTGATTAAAAAAAAAAAAAAAAGAAATCTAAAAATAGAATCACAAATCACCAGGTTGGAAGGGATCTCAAGTATCTCCAACCTTTCTTGGCAAAAGCATGGTCTAGACACGATAGCCCAGCAGCCTTTCCAGCTGTGTCTTAAAAGTGTGAATGCCTGACATTCAGCTAAAGGATGCTGCACACACAGTCCTTGGTTTATTTTCATGCAACATTACATTGATCTGTTCAAATTTAGTGAAAAATAGTGAAATATAGGTGCAGAATGAAGCATAAGGTCTATTATATTATCATCTGAATTTTAACAGTAATTTTACAGTACAAAGGGATAGCTAATGCAGGAAGATTGTGAAAGTGTTGTGACTTAGCCCGAGGTGGCAACTAGGACCATGCGGCTATTTGCTCACTCCTCTCCTCCTCACAACCCCACTGTTTGATGAAGAGGAGAATCGGAAAAAACAAGGAGAAAACTTGTTGGTTGGGATAAAAACAGCTTTAGACAACAGCAAAGGAATAGATTAACAACAATAAAATAATATGCAAAGTGAGGGATACACAATGCAATTGCTCACCAACACAGAAAACCAATGCCCAGCCTGCTCCTGAGCAGCAGTACCCTAAGCAATGATCGTGAACACTGGTCCAGTACAGCTGACCCTGGAATTGTGGAGACCTGAACAGCAATTCATGCTTGAACATGATAGTGTCAAACAGCTGGTCCCAGAAAAACGAGAAGCTGAAAAAACCATCTTCAGCTATAATGGAGCATGATGCTAATGATAGGGAATATCTCATTGGCCAGCCTGGATGTCAATCTAGTTGTGGTCCTGTTGTGCTTCCTCCTACCTTCTATGTACCTGCAGCTGGAAAGCTGAAAAAGTCCTTGGGCTCCTTGGCAACAGCCAAACCATCAATGAGTCCTCACATTCTTTACAGCTCCAATACATAGCATAGCTACTGGGAAATAAAAATAAACTCTACCCCAGGCATGGGGAGTTCAGTGTGTTATCACATTGCTCTCATACTAAATCCAAAACTAAAGACTGTGCTAGCTACTAAAAGGGAAAGATCCTAACTACTATGAAGAAAATCAACTCAATCCCAGTAAAACCAGCAAGCTTTCCAATGTTTTGATGAACATTTTTTTTTTTCTGCAAAATAATGACAAACTTATGCTTTTTATCCAGATGCACTAATCTTGTCAGTATCATATATCTTTAAAATATTACTGTATTTAGAATATAAGATGAAGTTAGAAGTAGTTACATGAAATTCAAAAGTTCCTGTTTTTCTGTGTAATGGGTAGTGTTCACATATTGATATATGAAAGGTTCAGTTATGCTATATAATCAAATTCATAGTAACTCAGCTTCCAGCTTGTTTGTTTTAATCAAAGCAGAGTTTAATTCAGTGGGTTTGTCCAATTTCCAAGCAGAAAGTAATTTGGAAATGTTTGGGTTCGCATGGCAGATCTGAAGGGTTTAGAAAAAGTCTGATGTGAATGTTTGGACGATTATTTTCAGGCAGCATCAGAAGGCGTGAGCAAGGGCTATTCTGTCCTTCAAACAGACCAGCCTGTCAGTAGCCTTGGATGAGCTTTATCAGTTGCAGGGACAAGCAAATATTAGGATTCTTCACTGCAGCCTCTAAAATTGAGTCACAGATTGTATGGAGAGAAAAATTTATCGTTTATGAGCAAGGCATTTATATCTGCAACTGTTCTGTAGCACTGTACCTAGAAGGAGGAGGAAACTGGACTGAAGCATTTATAGTGTTGCTTATCAGGATTTATGATTTATAAACATTTTGGAGAGGTGAACTAGGATTTTTCTTCCTGTTCCACCATCATATCCTTTCTATAGATTCCTTCTCTAACTGTTCATTAAGCAAAGACTAGTCAAGCTTGTTTTATTTAAGTGGCATAGTGTAACTTGATGTTTTCTTCCATTTCTCTGCTTAATTCCTTTTCGTCTGGTCCATATTCTAACTGGGAAATAAACACCCTTCCTTCAGTGTTTTTCTCTGCTTCTCCTGGATTCGCCTACTGATCTGTGAGCAGTACAACTTTTCAGATGTGCAGTTGTCCAATTTTAACTCAGATTAGATCTGAACCAAAGAAGCACTAGCCTGTTCCCTACAGATCCTTGATGAGCTACTGTAGGAATGTCTTAAATCCTCTTATCTGCTTTTTGTTTAAGCCATCATAGATCACCTGGTAATGTGTGAATGAGTTTGATCTTTTGATTTGACTTCTTGCACAGGTAAAAAATCTTCACCCATTGATTTCTTCATTAAGCTTATGTTTTCTGTTTTACCCTTTTTTTTTTTTTTTTTTAGGGTTCTCCAGGTTTGATTTGATTTGATTTCTTGCAGTGATTTCCTTGGCTAATTACTTGTTTTGCAATGATTAGAATGTGTCCCCCATTTTTCATTTGAATTTTCCAGTGACTGATTGTTTTCTGAGTAGATAGAGATCTACCATCAGAATTTTCCTCAGGAATTAATTTTTACTTTCAATTACAAAAGAATGTGGGCAGGGTAGGGGGAATGAAGAAGCTAATGAGGTCTGCTACTGCTTTATCTCTGCTTTAATCTATCTCCTATTAATTTTCATTTTAAACATAAGAATGTATTTGGTAGGATGCAAAAAAAATAAGATGCATTAGAAATTCTACACTTCTTATAAGTGATTACTTCATTACCATTTGTTGTTTTTCTCTGAGGTATATCTGTCTGCTAAAGGTCATGGTACCTGCCAGCCTAAACCCCTGCCAGGTGTTGGGGGTGCACTATAAGTCAATTTATTCTGTTATGCAGAGGGGTTCCACAATTTCTGTTCCACTATTTACCTCTAATTTCTGTCACTGATCCCTCTACAACGGGTTTAGTCTCAGCTAAACCAAATAAATCCTGCTGTCTGATAAAAAGAGAAATGAGGAATGTGGTACCTGAAGGAATATTTCAACTTGTCATTCCTTTCCAAGGAAAAAAATGTCTCCTTGCTTTACTATTACTCCAAGAAAGAAGACAAATACAGAACGCCTAAGATTAATATCTCTTCTGGTGCATCACTCAACCATTTCCCTTGACTTAGAATTAATTTTTTTTCTGATGGTATTTCATACTTGCGCTGCCTCTTTTCTGGGCAGCATCTCTGCATAACTTAATGCAACTCCGGACAGCAACTTAAATACAGGGCTGCAGGCTGGCAGGGGGCTGGAGTTCGGTGCATCTTAGATATGCCTCAGGTATCATTTTCAGATGAAAGACGGGTTTTGGAAGAGAAGGTTTTAAAAATCTCAATTAGGAAAGTGTATATATCTATTTAGAGAAAAAGGAAAGCTCTCCAAAGTGCTTTTATAATAACACAGCTGCCTTTTGTAAGTAATCAATAGAGACTTGATTCAAGGGCTTCAAGCATGTACCTTTTTGAAACGTAATACAGTGATGTTGCTGTATTTGATATGACTTGGTACCATTATAACTGAACTTCTGATCTTCTACCCAGCAAACTGAAGGATAAAAGCATCAAAAGACATATCTGAAAATATAAACATTTCATCCAGTATGAGACAAATTATCCTTATCTTAAGGCAGACTCTCAGAGAGAAAATTACGAATGCAATGCTGTACTTCAGTGCCCTTGTATTTGAGAAAACAGCTCTGTGGGCAGTCAGGGAAGAATAGATCTGTGCTCTAAGGGAGTGTTTGGAGTGGTTTTGTTTTATTTGTGTGTGTGTATGTTTGTTTTAATGAAGAATTAAAACCTTTGCACCTAGTTATTTACTTTCCACCCCTGGAGAGTACATGTCCAGGTCCTGCTGCTTCCCTGTCGTGTTCCCCATATCTCTCGTAGCTTGCCAGGGGCTACAGGTGTATGACCACCATGAAAGGATGTCACTGTTGGTGCCACTCAGCTGTCACCAGGGCCTGTGCTAGCCCTTCTTCGTAGATGTAAATAAGGTGTGTTCTTCAGCTTCAGGGAACTTTCAAAACTTTGTGACCAGATGTCTCAAAAATATGACTGAGTGGCCTTTACAAAGACTTTGTTCTTGTGGGATCCAAGTATCATTTGTTGTTCCTATTGCCAAGCAGGATTTTAAAAAGTATAATTCATCTCTTTTTTCTATAGCACACAGCTTCAGGGTATTAAGAAAATGAACCCTGAAAGAATGACACTTAGCAACAACTGAAATAAATTCTAAAATAATCTTCCCTGATACTTTTAAAATCAACAGCTTCAGGCTTTTTCTTGAGGCTTCCCTGAACCCAAGCAGTGATTATTGATCCCGCAGCATGAGGCTTGCTGGCATCCATGCTCCAAGGACAGCCAGTAGCACCTTTTTGTGAGGGACAGGTTCACGGGACAGTGTCTGACCTGCCGGCTTGTGGCGTGGCCAGGCAGCCCCTGCTCCAAGGATTTTGCAGGACTGCTGGGTTTGGGAGTAAAATCATAACCCTCACAATAATGACTTGAAAAGTGAACCTGGCTGTCTCACTGTCATTAGGACACAAACTATTAATGTGCCTTTTCATAACAAGGATCCTGATTGCGCTTGTTGTTTCCCAGATTTTGGATTAGTTTTCTTGGATTTTGCTTTACATCCTTTCCTATACAAACGGAGGAATGAAAAGATACACACTTGTGTATCCTCTCCCCACCTCTTTCTTTCTCCCTAATTAACTTTGGTCCAGTGACTTTAAAACTAATTAGATCATCTGAGTTGGTGCTGAGGAAGCAGGGAGACATTTCTTGTGTGTTGAATTCAGTGAAGGTACAAACTGGATATTTTTATGTCAGCAGATGGTTTTCTGCTTTTCCTATGCTAACAGAGCATTTCGTTTCTATCCTTTACCCAGTTCTTTCAGGTAAATTAGTTAAAAACATGTTAACTGGGCTAGCCTTGGTAGGTGCAACAGCTGATAATACTCCATTTTTTTCTTAAGAATATGCAGGATGAAATGCAGCCCAGTGATATAGCCAGTGGTGTGCTTGGAATGAATGTTGGGATTTCAACGCACTGACCTTTTTGGGGCTTAAGCTGCTTGTTATGTTCTCAAAGCAGTGCATTTTCATTCCTGGTGTTTGCTTTGCTTATGTATCTCATATGTTTACTCACAAGGTTAAAAAAGCTACCAGACTCATATTGTTATAATAAAAAGTGAGCACAGTTAGCCTTGTTAACTGGCTCCCTTGCAATAATTTTTGCCCTGTTTTGCTTGTTTCTCAACTACAGATTGAACTGGTGTCCTATTTTTTGTTTCCTAAATAGATGAGCACTTAGACTAAATAAGCAGTAGCACTTCGCAGCTAAATGTAACTAAGAGGAGGCATGCAATGACTTATGGTAACACATGGAGATTCTCACTCCTGTCAAGTACAATAAATTTGCTCTGTTTAGAGAACTGAAAATTAAGTATTTGTTTGCTTTTTCACTGGAAGGGGTGACCACATTTCCTCTTGGGGTGCTGGCAGGCCTTCCCAAAGCATGCATTGATTAGAGAATTTTCTCTAGTGGTTGCCTGCATGTGGTTCTGCAGCAGACATATATATCAAAGTAATAGTTGTCTTTAGAAAGTTTATATCAGTAAAATCTTGGGATCAATAAGGCATATAAATACTTGAAAACCTTGATCTATATTTAATTTGCAATACTTTGTAAATATTTGAATATTATCTTTGGCCTAATGTTTCAGAGACCACTTGGTAAATATGCTGTGTGATTTTATGGTAAAATTCAGCTTAACAGATTCTGAACTGAACTTGTTCATATGGAATATGTTAATAAAATATTTAAGATGTATTTTGTCTATTTAAATGGTGCTGGAAAGAAGTTTCATCATCTTGGGAAGGGAGGAGGGGAGCCAGGAACAAGCTGACGTTATTTGGGAACTAAGTAGTAACTCAAGATTCAGCCATGGATCTTCTTCTTTTCTGGAGTTTAACTGGCTTTTAAATTCTGTTTCGAGCTGCTTGGGAGGACAAGCTCTGAATTATATTTTTTTCCTATCCCTCTGTCCTATCCCACTCAGCACTTGGTCCTGCATTCCTCATGTGGAAACAATAAAGGCAGTTATCTTACAGAATGAGCTTTAATAATGCGTGTGTGTATGTGCACACTTTTGTGTGTTGATGAGAGGCAGGTGGAGAAGGGGATGATAAAGTAAACTGTAGTCACTATTTCTCCCAGTCAAGCACCAAAGGACACTGCCAATTTATCTCTGAAAGCCTGTTTGTAACTTAAGAAATCGCATGTTATTCCTTCTAGATAATAAGGCAGACCCTGATGAACTCATCCACGGATGACTCAGGACCTGGAATAATTTGATAAAGTTTGAGTTTAGAAAGGAAGCTCCTGCAGTTTAATTCCCTATTAGAGAAGAAGCACTCCAGCTGTCTCCATCTTACCCGCAACAGCTATGACACCTCTTTGAAGGGGAGCACTTCTAAGACAAGGTGTAACATGAGGGACAGATACTGAATTGGTTTGTGAGTAATGAGGTTCACTCAAGAGAGGGACAAGAGGTGAAGCAGGTGATCAATTCAGGCTGGTGAGAGGGGAGCAGCGTGCAAGTCAATGGGAGTGGAGAAGGATTATGGACAGTGTCCACAGGGTGCAAGCAAGCAGAGCATGGCGGAGTGAGTGTGTGCCTGGTTCATGCTGTGTGAGGAGTCGGTAGAAGCAGAGATCAAGAGTCAAATACTGTTAGTATGGCAAGAGGGAAGAGGTCATTTTAGACTGGTGAGAAACCAAGAAAATTATCAAAGAAGCTAAAACTGAAGTAGGAAAAAGAGCTTCATGAAGCACATAAACAGAGGAAGACTCTCTCTGCAGGCCTGTACTTGTATTTAGTGGAAGCATTTAGCTTCAGTGCCTTGGGCAGTGTTAGGAGAAGAGTTGTGCCTTGGAACTAAACGTGCCTTTTCCCTGCTTGTCCCCCTGCAGTGCCACCTCTTGAGGGAAGGAACTCTGCCTCCTGCAGAGGGATGGGTGGCCCCAGGGCTGCCCTTGCTCCTCTGCTGCTGGTTTGCAGTCCTCAAACCCAGCTGCAGTAACTAGGAAAGGAGCACCAAGCTTGCCAGCTCTTCACAGTTCATGGTAGTTCAGCTACAGGGTGGAGGAGGGTGGGTGAGCAAGCCAAGAAATATATTCAAGGATCATCATGTTACGCATCTGTGCAACTGCAAATTATTTTGTGCACCGACCAAGTAAGGAAAGACGTAGAGGGGTGGCAAGGGAAATTTGTTGTCAGATGAAGTTTGCGTTGTTTGAATGGAGAAAGACACTGTTTTATGACTCCTTGAGCAGCAAAGCACATGAGGTAAATATGCCAGTAAATTGAGAAGCCCATTCCTTCTCAACAGACAATAAATATTAATGAAGATACAGGTAGCATGCACAGAGACACACACACACAGAAGAAAATATTAGAGGAAGTAGAGCAGTTATAAAAAGTGGAAAAAAAAAAGTGTGATGACTGCCTTCCCGGAGGCTTTTGGCTGGGTAAAGGTGGAAGAAAATGCAACAGCAGCAACAAAAAAAGAAAATCACAACAAGATTTTATAAACTCCTGAGGAACTGGGAGACGAGACTGAAGAGAAGTGAGCAGCATCCTCTTTTTAACAGATAAAAGGGAATGTGTGGTAACCAGCAGTATGGAGGTTTGATCTCTTTGCTGGTGACATTTTTGTGATTGATTTAGGGCAGTCCCTTTGCGGAGGCTGTAACAGGCTGTGCTAGGTCTAACTACAGCATCTTATGGCTGCTCTAGGGAAGCAGGCCCTGAGGGCTGGCAGCAGGGGAACAGCTTTTGCTGTGGTAAAGACAGCTCAAAACTTACTAATGGGGCTCAGGGCTGAGTTTCAAGGACAACAAACATTTTGGTTCAGTGGCTGTCTGATGCTTAAGGACAAATGCCCAACCTACCAGTCCTTAGCAGAGGATGGTGACCCAGAGACCAGAACTAGGTGGGAGGCATTTTATTTTAGTTTAAACCCAAAGCTGCCAAATGCAAACTCATGTTTGGCTTTTGTGTGGAGGAAAGTTCAGGTCACCTAAGTGACGCTCTAGGACCTTCAGAACAAGGCTGAAGCTTCTCACTCCTGCTCCACACCGCTTCCTTTCCACTATCAGCTGGGGCTCAACCTGTGCCTGTCATGGCTCTTGTCACCCCATAGGGCTCATAGCAGGAGAGGAGGCTTTTGCTTGGCCTACTGAAGGAGAAGTGAAGAGAGAGGTTTGAAAGACCTTCACAGTTAGCTTTCCATGGAGTCAGGCTGTTTGGAGTTGAGTTGGACTTTCTCATGTCTGCATCAGAAGGACGCAGCTGAAGGAAGGCTGTCACCAACTGTGCCATGTTTCATGTGAGGATGCAGAGAAATGACAGCAGAGAAACCGTGCAGCTCTGCAGCCATTTAAAACCATCAGCAAGAAGTGTGTTCTGAGGATTGAATTACTTCTTAAAGTCATGATTGCAAAGTTTACCTGTTTCAGAAGGCTGATGGCTTTTTGTCACCAGTACTTTTTGAGTCACCATTGACTCTTGATGTGGCAGTGGGATGCCGGAGTAACACAAATCCTTGCTAAACAAGGTCTGGCTACAGATGTTGTTCCTGCTTAATGGAATTCTCTCATGTCACATTTTATTTATTTAGTTTTACCCTCATTACAATGCTCATTACTGGCATTACAAGTGAAATTGTTTGGCAAAAGATATAAAAAATATGTCTGAATCTGAGAAATTAATCTGGATGAGCAATTTTAAGGTCTAGATTTTGAACTGTATCTAGGGGAGAATAACATCGAGTTTCCACTGTCCCATAGTGCAAGAGCTGATCTGCTCTACTCTGTTGTGTGTAGTTCATCCAGAAAGAATAAACTTAAAAGTTTCATTGGCATCTGAAAAGAAATCAAGCTGTTGCTTTGAATAGGAACTGAAGAGAGCAACTGCAAGAAATCTGCTAAAGAGCAATGAAGGATAATCTGTGGAGATTCACAAAAGAAACAGTCATAAATAGTTTGGTTGGTTGTTTTTTTTTAAAGTTATACTTTAAAGGGTAAGATACAGAAAAACTCACAACTTAAGGGAGGGTGGGATATGGTTAGTATATAGAGCTTGCAACCGAAACGATTCTATGATTCAATAAGGTAGCTTGTATTTTGCCACCACGTAGTAGAGAAGACCAATGTATAATGCCAGCAAAGACTCTTTGGCAGCGAGGTGCTCAGTTACGCACTGGCTTCATGTGTGTGCTGAAGGAAGTGTAGCTTTTGCACAACATATGCTATAAAGATGTAGAGACTTATGAAGATGGATTATTTGCATTTCAATTTGATATTTTTTCCATTGCTGGGTAAACAATGCAGTATTTGCACTTCCTGATGCCTTTATATATATATATATATATATATATATATATATAAAACACTATATAATACTGTATACTTTAAATTGTATGCCTTCTGCTAAATTTTTTGCTAGACCCCTTGCACCTTCTAGGCAAAGGAGCAGCACATTTCATTTTCTGTCCCTTAGTAAACAAAATTTGGAAGTTTTGTTTAGTTTTGTTTTGTTTTTTTCCTAAAATGTGATTTGTGGTAGTAGAAGTAGATGATTTTTTTTTTTTTTTAATGTGGTTAAGAATAAATATGGAAAGACAATTAAAAGTTTGGCAGATCTCTTATTCTTTTAAAAGTTTTTATGCAAGTCCTCTTTTGCCATGGCATTTCATAGTTGAAATTTTCCTTCTCTGCTTTGAGTCCTGGAAACTTATTCTTGTATCAGAATGGAAATGATAATTAAAAAAGGAAGATTCCAGGAAGCCAAAATTATGAAACTTGCAATAAAATCAGAGGTCCTGGCTGTAAAATACTGAAATTGGGAAGAAGGCTAGTAGTGGAAATCTACAAACATATAGGTGAACTGATGGATCGTGGGAGAGCAAAGTACTTTGCAAGATGTGTATTTGCAATACTTCGCTCTGGCATTTTATGTGTGTGTGTATATATATATATATATATATATATATATATATATATATTTGCATATCTCTCTTTTCTCCTTTTTACATGCAGCTGTATATGCTTTTTTCATTGCTTGGTCGTAAGCTGCTTCAAGAATTTAAAATGATTTTGCAAACTAAGTATTTGACAGAAAAAGTGATAAATGAATCATGTCTACATATTTTGGCAGGAGTGTAATCTCATGCAGTGTCCTGTAAACTTGTAGACATCAAAATGTTCCTATTAATGCCACAGTAGATCACAAAGACCAGTTTGAAAAACATTGTTTGCTGCCTACTTGGATTTCAAATGTGCCTACGTGTCTGCCTGCCCTGACAGAGCTGATGAAAGGGAAAAATTGCCTGGTGGTGACTTAAGAAAGCAAGTTTGTTTTCTGAACTATCTCTTAAATATTTACTTTTGAGGAGGGAAAAAAAAAAAAAAAAGTATATCCCTGCAGATATATATTTGTTTACCTGTTTAGGAATGAACATGCTTTTTATACATAAAGCAAATCAACTTCATGGCTTCAGGACTCTGAATCAACTCCGTTTAACCCAGCAGCAGAGATAATGCTGTTGCAATTCATCTTGACAGTCTGTAAATATTTACCATCCAAACCACCCTGTATTGTTTCTTTGTGCTGTCAGTTCTGGGGAGCTGATTTTATGCTGGGTGAGATGCTCATGTAGATGGCAACATTGCTGGGCATGTGCTGCACTCCAGTGCCTGCTGTCCCAGCACAGACCTGTCATGAGCTCCAGAAACCTTCCTGCTGGGGAAAATGAGAAGATCAGCTGTGCCGTGGAGTTCTGCAGCTCCAACGAGTAGGGTTTGTCATCTAAAGTACTCCAGCAATAAAAGCTGACCCCACTGACGTCAATATTAAGATTTCCACCACATTAGATAGGATTAGAATTTCCCTATATCAGTAATAGTGTTGTGAAGCTGTAGTTCTTACGTGTAAGTACGGTCCTCCAAAGTGAATTTTCAATAACAGTATAATGTTGTTTGAGAACAGAATATAATCCTCTTATTTAAATTATAAATGAGAATAACCATTTTCATTTTAAAATTTAGGCATGTCTAAATTTATTTTGTTGGTGGGATTGGTTATAAATTGACTATTTAAAAGTGTTAAGGTATGACCTTTAAAATAGAGTTAACTAAATAATTCAGCAATAATGTGTCTGCTGACATACTAATTTATTTTAAAAATGCTTAATTCAGCCTCAAGTTACTTAAACTTAGCAACATGTTTATGAAACCTGGACCCAGGTTGTTTTAAAATTACATTTATCTTTCTAAATCATTGCAAGCAAGATTTTAAGTGTATTGAAGCATCTAAAGATTCAGGTGGGCTTCAATAAGAATAAAAAATAAAAAATGCTACAGTGAATAATTCCTGTTACCAGGTGCTTTTTTGCCTGTTTTATAACTAACTGGGTCCTTGTGAACACATGTAACATTTCTGAATGTCTTTACAGTAAGTAAGCTGTCAAGCTCTGTCTCTGTGCTTCAGAAAATGGGTGGGAGAATTAATACTTTGAAGAAGTAAAAATAGCTCCACAAAGTATAATAGAGTTGTGGGTGATAAAATCAGCCTGCTGACATGCTGCTTGAGCTAGTGCTTGCTGGCAAAGGGAACTGACAGCACTTGGTACCCCTTCCAAGCAGGCTCCAGCATCCTCCTGGACTGCCCCACAGGGTGTGGTAGCCCTGCGACTGGCTGGGAGGCCAAAAACCCAGGGGCTGGCTGCTTCAGGGCTCCAGTAGTGCATCCTTGTGGCCAAAGCAGCACAGAGCTCCATGTCTGCCAGGTCACTTGGTATCAGTCTTACTGACAGCCAAGACTTTAGGATAGCATTAGAGGTTGGCTTTATTCTGTCAAGGACAGAATCAGTTTCTAAATGGATTTGCAGTGGTGGAAGCAAGAGTGCAAAAAGTTTAAAATTAATGCCCATGTGACTCTCAGATGACACTTGGTAAAGGTTTTCTCTGTTGCTTCTGTCTGCAGTTGCTATCTCAAATGAGATATATTTGTGCTAGAAAAAAATGAAATTAAAGGATGGCAAGGATGATCTGTAATCTAAGGGTTTCTGTGAAAGACCTGTAATTGTTTTAATAACTCCAATAGGGGAAAAGCTGGTTTGAAATGAGGGTTTCTTTTTCCTCAAGTTTAGCTGCTGCCCACCATAAGGGACATGATGAGGCTGGGCTCAAGCCAACCTGAGTCCAACAGTCTGTGTCCATTCTTAAGGTCATTTTTCCCTCTTCCCTCACTGAATCGGGCGCCTGCAAGCCTCCCATGGGCACCACAAGCTTCCTCTACCTTGGCATGGGCCAGCCTTTCTTCTGGCCCTTCTGTCAGGGCTTCACCATTTGCTCTGTGGCACACAGCAGCAAGAGAAGAGCAACTTTATTTACTACTTCTTCCCAAAGCTTCCTGGGTTTTGTATTCATTGTATTTCTAATTTTATACATTTACCACTTTATCTTTCTTTTGTTTTTATTTGTTTACTATCTTTTCCCTAGCAACTCAGGAAGATGCCACATTGTTTTATTCTACAAATCACATTCTAACTGAATAATCTTTAAACTTATAGAATCATAGAATCATTTTGGTTGGAAGAGACTCTCAAAATCATTGAGTCCAACCATTAACCTGACACTGGCACTAAACCATGCCCCTAAGAACCTCATCTACACATATCTTAAACATATCCAGGGGTGGTGACTCCACCACTTCCCTGGGTAGCCTGTTCCAATGCTTCACAACCCTTCCCATGATGAAATTTTTCCTAATATCCCATCTGAACCTGCCCTGGCACAACTTGAGGCCATTTTCTCTTGTCCTATCGCTTGCTACTTGGGAGAAGAGACCAACCCCCTCCATGTTACAACCTCCTTTCAGGTAGTTATAGAGAGGAATAAGGTCTCCCCTCAGCCTCCTTTTCTCCAGGCTAAACAGCCCCGGTTCCCTCAGCTGCTCCTCATCAGACTTGTGCTCCAGACCCCTCACCAGCTTCATCTCCTTTCTCTGAACTCTCTGCAGCACCTCAGTGTCTTTCTTTTAGTGAGGGGCCCAAAACTGATTCAAGGTGCAGACTCACCAGTCCTGAATACAGGAAGACAATCACTTCCCTAGTCCTGCTGGTCACACTATTCCTGGTACAAGCCAGGATGCTGTTGGGCTTTTTGGTGACCTGGCCACACTGCTGGCTCATGTTCAGCCAGCTGTCAATCATCACTCCAAGGTCCTTTTTCACCAGGCAGCTTTCCAGCCACTCTTCCCCAAGCCTGTAGGTTGTTGAGTTGCTGGGGTTGTTGAGACCTAAGTGAAGTGACTGTGTCTCACTACTTCCAGAATATCTTTCATGCTGAGAACATCTCCTGGAAGCCAGGTGGGTCACAGCTGATGGTGAGGTTGGGACCAGTTCAATTGAACAGTGTGCCTCTCATACCCTATTGGTGTGAGGGGACTCAGTTTAGAGACTGTTTGAAGTTGTTGGGAAACAGTATAGTATTAGCTGGAACAATGCATGTGTCACCTGTTAAATGTATTAAACCTATATGTGTGCCACTCTTTTAACAGCAAAAAGCAAATACAGTGAAGGGCAGAGTTGGCTGGATGACTCCGAGCTTTGCAATAGCAGTTTCTGCGCTGAAAACCCTGAAGTTCATCTCAGACTTGCATTGGCTTTTATACTTAGTGTTTCTCTATGCCCTCACTCACATTTTCTTCTGTTGATGCTCTGCCTAATTTCATTCCTATTAGCAATGCAGTTTTTAGCAAGCTCTAAGAGTAGCAAATGTAGAAAATGCTTCATTTAAAAGACCTGAGCTATATCTAAATATGTGTGTAGGTGCACTCCTCAGTTGGAATGTGCAGTTACAAGCTGTAACCAGATTTAGCTTTATTACTATAGGAGAACATTCAGAAGCACTACAGCCTCACGTCAGAGACCAGTATTAACCTGTATAAAACTCAGAGTCCCTTGAATTTTCTGACTGCAGGGAAACTTTCATTTTCTGCTGCAAGATCTTTAGGAAGCTGCTTGTCAGTGGCTGCAAGTAGGTTAGCTGAACCTGCTGTACTTCTGCCAGTGTCATTTTCCTTAGCTATCACTTGCAGCTAGCTGAGAGGGTTTTTTTTTTTGGACTTTCTAGTAGCTGTCACAGTGGTGCAGTTGCAGCTTGCCAGGATGTGTGCAAGCTTATGTACCCATACTCCTACTGCAATATATAACCAAGAATTGATGTCAATTGCAGGAAATATTTAGGTTATGGGTTTTTTTTCTCATGTTTTTCATTTTTAAGAATCTGTTATTACAAGAAAATTATTAGTCCATTTACTAAGATACATAGTTATATGGCTTAATATAAGATATTAGAGATTTAGATGGCTAGAGCCTTAGTATTCCAGCAGCTTTTCTGCAACAAGATCTTATGATTATGTTTTTCTCTTCCAGTTATAAAAGTGCTATCTGCCTTCAGATGCTTTTCAGATGATGAATCAAATTAAAGAAAAAAAAAAAAACATTTTACATTATGGGTTTTTGTTTTACAGATTTTATCTTTAAAAATTACTGGATTAGGAAATACTGATATATAAAGAGTAAGGATATAGGCCAAAAAACAGAAAAGTGAATTTCTCTCTTTTTGTCATGTTTATATATATAATAGAATAGAGTAATAGCATTCAAGTATATAAGTTTAACTGCAGGCAACTTATTTTGCAGTGTAACACCTATTTTTTGTATTGTTTTACATGAAGCATGCTGAAATTCTTTGAACACAAGGCTGGAGTTGATGACCTCCTGAAGTCCCCTCCAAAAAAAGGAGTTTTCCTGTGATCCTGTGACACATGCAAGCTGTTTGCCAGCTGGTGGAGCATAAATGCTGCTGCCTTAGTGCTCAGCAAGAGCTTCTGCTGTTCATGGTGTAAGATGAAAACAGGCATTGGCCCATTGGTTTTGGGCAGCTGGTATTAGAAGTGACATTCAAGTTAAACTTTAAGCCGTACTGCTAATCTTAAAGGCAAACAAAAGGAAATGGCATAGCTATGTGAATTCACTTAAAAATACACCTTTATTATTTTTTCTTAAGCAAAGCAGTCATTCAAAACCATCAGCGAAAAACATGTGGTTACAGTGATTTAAAAAAGTGATTTTAAGGTGATGGAGAAGGTTAGTGTTACTGATGCTCCTTGTGGTGGTATTCTCGGACAGATGGGGTTCTTACCAAATGTTAAATCTTGCCTTAGTTTTGTTTTTCTTTTTTTCAAGACTAGTTGTAACCAATACATTTTTTTTCTTTGGCTCGTGTCTTTCCTTTGCAACTTTTCCCTTTTGTAGCTCCTTGAGTGGAAATCAATGATTTCCTTGGAATGTCAGGAGACAGCTTCTATTGATGCGTGTACCCAGTAGACAATGCAGGGGGGGAAAAAAAAAAAGATGATTGAAATTCATTCCTGAGCCTGCATCTAAATCAAATTGCATGGGAAACTGGGTCTGTCACTTACAGATGGAGGTTTTACCTACCTTGTTCTAACTTCCCGTCTGGTGTGGCCTGGGATTTGTTGAAGGGACTAGAGCTCCGAGATCACTTCTCTCCAGTTTTGAATGACACTTGTATGGCTTCTGTTCAAATGTTCAGTAGGTTACATGACTTAGTTTTTAACCCACCTCTTTTCTTACTTTCTATTGGTAAACATAGTTATATGTTGTACTTGGCCCTTAAGTTTATAAGAATTTAGAATTAAATTATTAAAATTTGAAACATGACATTTTGGTTTAGTTTTGTTGATGCATGCTTTGTGGAGTAATTAAGGCTAAGGACGAAATGAAAAAAAATGTTCCTTCTAATTTGTTAGAAATAGGCTTTACATGTGCCTGCATTTGCAACATAATTCTCAGACGGAATGTGCAAAGTGTTGGTGGTTTTCTAAGAATGCAACCGCTTCAAATTTGCTGTTTTCGTAGGTGCATTTAAGTTCAGAGTGCTTTAAATAACCTCATGTCTGGTTGAAGGCTTCTTACCACTGGTGAAAAGTTCTGGCTATTACAGAAAATGCCCTTTACTTGCATTATTTCTCGGTAGGTTACCATATAAACTATAATTTCCATAATGGAAAAATACAAAGGAACTCAAAAGAAGAAAAAAGCCCAGCCTTGTAGCATGCTAGCAGTAGAAACACAGGCTTCTCTGCACATGTCTTAAGAATGTAAACAGACTGCCCAGCACAGGTTTCATGTGCTCCTTTTCTGAAGTGTTTTGTAACTTCACTCTGGGAGTGAAGTATAGAAAAGTGCATGGTAGAGTTAGTCTTTTAATAAGGCAATTAATATTTGTTTATATATCCTTAGTTTTAAGAATTTTTGTTTAAATCCAAGTGAGAGGCTTTTTGTTATCTAGAAAGCAGAACAGAATAACTTGAACTAAAATTATGTGCTTATATATAGTATTCTAAATAGACTTGTATCTGGCAGACTGATTACTTTGGTATTGAGACTTCTGAAGAATGGACTTGTTAATTCCTCTATTGGTTGATTTATTCCTTATTGTTCTCTTGTGAAAAGATTTATATCTCTTTTTTGTAAATAATGATTTTAAAGGATTATAGAAAATGAAGTAAGCCAATGATCGGTGGCTACATCTCATTTCGAGGTCATCAAATATGTCTTATAAGGAAAAGACTCTTGGGCTTTTGGAACTGATTCTGGAATCACCAGGCAGTGATACTTCTTATTATTTACTAATTTATGGCTAGGGAAAATAATTTAAATAGCGGGGTTTTGTTTTGGTTTGGTTTTGTTCTTTCTCAAAAAATAAGGGGATAGTATTAGTTTAATTTCATTTACAAAATGTTTTTAAGATAGGCTGCTCATCTTTGATTTTTTTACCACTTCTTTTTATTTCCCAAAAAATCGAAAGGGAGAAGAAGAGAATAATTTGTAACTGAAATCTGAAGAACTAGTATATGCATGAGAGTGTTTTCCCTTTCTATCTTCTCTGCAATACTCTGCTCTTAAATGAGGTTCAGTTAGATTTTCTGTTCTACTATTTTCTTGATGGAATTCTTCTTGAGACCTAGGAGGAATTGCTGCCAAAATCAAGCAGTAGGAAATTAGGCTTTATTTCAGCTTTAGACAAGCAGGTTTTTTTTCCTTTTTGGCAATTCAGTCTTTGTTCACTGCATTCTTCTGAGGCAACTTCACTCTCCTACAGGCTAAAATTTCACCTTACAGCAAGAGCATGCCATGAAGAATTTAAGTGACCACAGGCCTGAAATGTGAGTGACATCTTTATAGAAATAGGAAGTTCTCATAGAAATAATCTCCCAAGAAGTGCCTGAAATTTTTCTGAGCTACTTTTTGTAGTGTATGATTATATAAAATTTGTCAGCTCACAGCAGGGAGGTTCTATTCATATCAAGGTCCTGAAAAAATACAAAAATTGCTGTGTGTAAAAATGAGATTCCCTTTGTTCTTCCAAATGCAGTGTGCACAGATGAGTTTTGATGAATACGTATACCTCAGATTTTTATGGCATAAAATGAACAGCTGTGTAGTAGGTGGTAAGAAAGTATACAGTGTATTGTTAGTTTTATCTAAAATATGATTAAGGTTTACAGCATTGCATTTCCAGTGTTCTACTCTATACTACCATAAACTTTTATATTGGTAAGAATGGAGTCAGTGAGCTAAATGACATCCTATTGCAGGTATTACAGGACTCTTTGTCTGTAAGGCAGAAATGGCAAAACTCCTGTAATACTCACTGAAACTTAACAGTGAACCATGACTACATTTTACTGGAAAAGTGGTAAGAGGACGAATATTCAGTGAGAGTAGAGATAACAATGCTTTAAAGCAAAAAGCCCCCAAACAAACAAAAAAACCCACCCCAAACAAACAACAGCAAAAAACAACCCACAACTTGTAAAAATCTTATGTACAGTAAAATTTGTCATCTGATAGTAGTTGTCATTTGTCATAGATGCTGAAGATCGTGTTGTATGAAAAATTAGTTTGGTACCTGCTCTATAGGTGGATGCTGACTGTGATATAAGGTTTTCCAACATGTACTAGTCTGAGAGAAATCAAACGCATTTTAAAAAGGTTCAGAAAAAATTTTAAAAAATTCAGAAAGAAACACCAATAATCCATTCACTAAACGAGAAGGAGCGAAATATCCTTCATGTATTTTTTTCTTTTCTTTTTTTTTTTGGTTCCTGAAATACTGAGTAAACCTAAGAAAGCCTAAGGTCAAAAGACCCATTAAAATAAGGAAGAAAATCTTGCACATATCAGTTCTTAGAGATGAAGGTAAAACATCATATACAACAGAAAGTCAAAGAGCTGTTTACAGGCATCTGAGTCCCAAGTATTATTTGCTGCTTTCGGTACTTTGTAGCTTTTGCAATACAAGATTCTGAAGGGGAAAGTACTTCCTTTGGGACTTTATATCTCTAATGAGGTCAGTGTGCTTTGAATGAAAAGTCCTGGCAGTCTAAAGGAAATGTAGTGGAGACTTTCATTTTCTATATTATGGGAGCACATGTTTAATAATAATGGAAGTGTAACATGGAGGGAGAGGAAGACAGGGAAATTGAAGATGTGACCTATGTCAGATATTAAAAGCCCTTCACAAAACCAACCAAACAAACAGAAAACAAACAAAACAAAACAACAGCAGAAAAAAAAAAAAGAACAAAACAAGCATCAAACGTTAAAAGTGCATTTACTGGACAGCAGTGACTGTAGAGAATCTGAATACAAGAACATTTTTGTAAAAAAGAAAAACTTAGCTGCTGCTGAACAGGAAAGTGCAGACAACAAATATAACAGCGATTAAGAGTTTAAAACTTATTGTGGTAGCAGAGACAGAAAGGAAGCATCCCAGGTCAGGCAGGTGGCCTCAGGGAATGACAAGGCCTTCACCTTGTCCCTTTTTCAAGGCACATGGAGGTTGCTAGTACCTGGAACAAACCAGCATTGCCTCCCATGGTTTGTTTCATCCCTTATCCCAATGTGCTGTCTATACTTTTGCTACCTTGTGTCATAAGATATTTTGTTCTAGTTCTGGCACCACAGTGGACAACAGTGGCTCTTTGGGGAGGGGACTGCTCCATACTGATGAGCTGTCTACCTAGCTGGAGGCAAGACCATGTGCTGTTGGTACTTCTTCACTGCACTGCTCAGGTATTTGTGTCTTTGGCCACATAAAGCGAAGCACAGGGAAGAAAGCAAAGGAGCAATTGTGAAAGATACGTGGTGAAACATGGTCTGTGTGTAGACCATTAGCACAAAGCCTGTGAAGAAGTAACATTGTGTTGTAGTTTCATATTAAGTGGAGCCATTTTTATGTAGCCAATCATGTAATAGGTACAGCGTACATTTGAACAGCCAGTGGTTTTCTTCTGCATCATTCTGCCCTGCCTGCAATACAGAGACGAGTCTGGAATTAATGAAGTGATGGGAACCCATGAGGAGACTTTTCTGATCATGTGGAGTTGCCTCTTTTCCCCTCACCAAGAGGTGGACAGCTGCCACTGTATTCACCTGCTTGTCTGGCAGGGGAGCAGTAGCAAGGTCTTTCTCATAGCAGCCGGGAGGGATCCCTGGTGAAAGGGAACCCTTACCTTTCTGATCAGATGTGTGGCCATGAGCCATCTCATGATTGGCAGCAGTAGCAATGACTGGTGGAGGAGGAATTCATTTCAGTGACTCCTATTCTTTCCCCAGCTATAGGCTGCTATTTAGAAAACCAAGTTTTAGGCACTGAAGAGATGGAAGCTAATGTAATCTGTGACTAAAATAGGCTGACAGGTTTCTCTAGAAATGTATTTCCTCTGCTGTAATGAAAACTGGCTTAGAGAAGTTCAGGACTAAGTTTTGAGTTGTACTTATTTTGATTTTTTTCTGCTCCACTGAATGATTTAAAGGTTGAGTGGAGCCTTTAGCATCATTGTTGGAGTAAGTATGAGTGGTATTTCTGTGGTGGAAGATGGGAAGGGGAGGCATGCCAGGGATGGAAAGTACAGAGTTATTAGCTCCATCCAGAGTTTGGGGAGTTTTTACTGCCTAGGTGCTCTTGCTAAGAAAGTGATGTTGCAGTGGGAGACAGTTTCTGAACAACTGTCCCAAGGCAGTCTGGCTTTAGTTATAGTCCTTACTGAAAAAATGGAAAAAACTAAGAGAATTAAAATTAAGAGCAGACTAAAAGGGGGGGGTGTAGTGTGAGAGGTGTGTGTCTTTATTTTCTGCATAGCATTTGTGTTTATCTGGTGGTGCATGGTCCAGGGAGAAAATTCAGGACAAACCTTGAAAAGTATAGCAACATTATTCTGCCTTTGCCCAGAACATGGCGGTGTGTTGCAAGATTATTGAGATGGACAGGTGTCACAGGGCAAAAATATTTTTCCAGAACTTTGTTCTCATGGTTAAATAAGAAAAACAGTCTTGGGCAATGGTTTTACCTTTAATGTTTGTCTTAATTGCAAACTTGAAAGTCTGAGCTCACTCATGGGGTGATATTCCTCAGGTTTCTTTTAACTGAAACAATTCCTAGGAGTTCAAAAACAGTACGTGCTTATATGAGGACTAAAACACCCTTGATTTGTCTCCAGCAAAAGACTTGAAAGCATGTGAGTTGTGGAGTATGGACAGTGTCTGACTGTGAGTATCTGAAGTCCTTAGGGTTCCGTCTCGTACGTGATTTGGTAATAAGAAGCTCAGTGTATATGTGTGTAGTGCAGTTAAATTTCTTCTCTTGTGCTTCTGAGAGGTCGACTTATGGAGGGAGTTTGTAGGACTTGTCTGCACAGAGACAGAGATAGCAAGCCATTCGATGTCCTTGATTTGGATCCAGAAATTATTGTCCACCACTTCTGTCCTATTGTACAGTGCTCCTCAGGAGAGTTTCAATAGAAGGGTATGATGATTGATCTTGATAGTATAGCTACAAAGTATTTAAAACTTTCATTTCCTCATTTTTTCAAGTTAAAATGGTAGGATGGGAGGTAAGCTTAGTGTGGCAGTCTTCTGGGACAGGAGTGCGTGAGAACTGGATTGAGAAAGCAGGTTTATGTTCCTGAGGCAGTGAGAGATTAAATATCATAGAGAGACTGTTATTGAACTCCGCTTGTGTCACAAGCGTGTCTCTTACTCTCAGGTAGACATGCCTCACAGGTACTTCAGATGTGGTGTTCTTACTTTCAAAAACTAATAATACAAAATGTTATGCCTCTGGTGTTCCTCGCAGTACATCCTAGGGATTGTTGTGGCTAGACTGACCTCCCAGGAGGTGCTGTAGAGCCTCTCTCCCCTTTTAATTAACTTTTGGGAGTGTAACATGGCATGTGTTCAGGATGTCTTCCTTTCATCATAGAATAAAAACATAGAATAGTTTGGACTGGAAGAGACCTTCAAAAGTCATTTACTCCAACCCCCTGCAGTCTTCAACTAGATCAGGTTGCTCAGAGCCCCGTCCAGCTTGGCCTGGAATGTCTCCAGGGATGGGGCATCTACCACCTCTCTGGGCAACCTGGGCCAGTGTTTCACCACCCTCATTGTAAAAAATTTCTTCCTCATGTCTAGCCCAAATCTCCCCTCTAGTTTAAAAACACTACCTCTTGTCCTATTGTAACAGGCCCAGCTAAAAAGTCTGTCCCCATCTTTCTTATAAGCCACTTTTAAGCACTGAAAGGCCGCAATAACGTCTCCCCGGAGCCTTCTCTTCTCCAGGCTGAACAACCCAAGCTCTCTCAGCGTGTCCTCGCAGCAGAACTGTTCCAAACCTCTGATAATTTTTGTGGCCTCCTCTGGCCCCTCTCCAACAGGTCCATGTCTTTCCTCTACTGAGGGCTCCAGGTGGGGTCTCACCAGAGCACAGCAGAGGGGCAGAATCACCTCGCTCAGCCTGCTGGCCACACTCCTTTTGATGCAGCCCAAGATACAATTGGCCTTTGGGGCTGCAAGTGCACATTGACAGCTCATGCCCAACCTTTCATCCCACAGAACCCCTAAGACCTTCTCGGCAAGGCTGCTCTCAATCCTTTTATCTCTCAGCCTGTATTGATACCAGAGGTTGCCCTGGCCCAGGTGCATGACCTTGCTGTTGGACTTGTAAAACCTCAAGAAATTCACAAGGGCCCACTTAAGCTTGTCTAGGTTCCTCTGGATGGCATCCCTTCCCTCAGGCATAGTAACTGCAGGGATAGGGTAGAGAGGAACTGACTTCTGTGTTGGCATGTGGGAGGCAGGGGAACTGGCTTTGGTACCAGTAGACAGGTGAAATGAATCCAGGCTAAATGCTAGGACTCAAAAATGAGAAGTTTTTCTCATTATGGTACCATAAAGGAAGCCATTATATCAATGCTATTGGTAAATTGGCAATGCTGAGTTGCTTGTGATAGATGGTCTGCCTTGAGCACGTCATGGACTGACCTCACCGTAGACAGTGCTTTCAGAAATGAAGAAGTGTTGTAAAGAAGGAACTATTCGAAGAATAACCAAGATGTTAAATGAGATTATTCCAGAATATTAAATAACCGAGTAGTAAACGTGGTATTAGACTGTGAATTTTCATAATACAAGTTCTGTAGCTTTAGTCATGCCCTGATATTACAGATGTGTTGTTCAAGAGATTGCTTTAAAAGACTAGAATATAGTCCATCTACTATTTTAATTCATCTGAGGAAATCCAAGGTAGATGCTTAAAAAGAGGAAACATGTACAGAATATTAATATTTTAAATTATTTATATTTAGGGAAATTATATATGGCTCCACAATTCAAATTTTACATGATTATGAAGATATCTGTCAGAAACTCTGTGGATAATTTCAGCTTTTGATGGAGTTTGTGAGCTATCAGATAGTAATTAATAAAAGCAACACATGGAGAAAGTACAGCCACAGGATAAAGATATGTAAGTACTTTTTGCAGCCATGTGTTAGAGGGAGGTTTCCAATGGAAGCTAATTCATTGGGAACTTTTTGGAAGTTATGGCCCAACTTGAAAAGTTAGTAAGTGATCTGAGAGATCTGATCGCTGAAGCAAATGGTAACAAATTGATAGGTGGTACCTACCCTGAAATTCTAGAGCTCTTGAGATTGGAAAACTAATTTGAGAAATATAGTGTAAAATTTTTCACTGAAAACTAATGGTACTAGGAACTTGGAAGACTTTTGTACTTGGTCTGGTGTTTTGGAAGGGAATATAGAATGGGAAATAAATAATAAGATGATAAAAATTGCCAATTTTGTTACATTATATGGGAATTTAAACATAAGGGCTCACCATTTGTTGCAAAGAGTTCTGAGAGTGATGAAGAATTCATCTCCAGATTCATATGCTTGAAATTCCCAAATTTTGGTGTCTACATGGAATGAGAGGTCGAAGTTCCAAATCAGAGTCAGTGGAGAGCTAGTGAATAGCTTGGAAATTCAGATGTCTGCTTGAGAATACTGCTGAATCTCTAGCTCTTCATTGAGACCTTAGACACTGGAGATGGTCTTAAACTCCTCCTAGAAATAACTTCTTCTGTTAATAACTTCTACTAAAGCAGCAGACTGTCACTCATCAATCCAGGCCTATGAAGATGATCATTTTGCAAAAAAAAAATTAAAAAAAGGAGGATTTCAAGGTTGCTACTGCCTTTTATTACTGTTTTAACTCTGTCAGCAGAGTATGAGTTTGGAGTCTTGGGCAAGGAGTGAAGACTACTCCAGTGATAAAGGAGATCTCCTACATCTTTGTGCAACTTCGTTCCTAAAGAAACAAGGATTTGTCTATCCTCTGTCCATGGAGAAAGGTAGAAGTAAACATAATGTCTATCTTTGGAGTGGGTAGGCACCCTCATCTTATATAGAGTGTTATGCCCCGATAGACACTAAACATTCTAAATAGTCAAGGCACTCCATTTTAGTCGAATGTCTTCTGCCTTGTCTTTGCCTGAGGACTGTCTGAAGCAGGCAATTTTCATCTTGCCCTTCATTTTTCCTGCCATATGGCCATCGTTGAGGCCACAGATTAGGAAGAGATGAGTCTGGATAAAATAGCTGCTAATTTTAAGGTGATCCAGTTTACTTGTATTGGCACAAAAGCAACTGTGATGTGAAGTGGGACTGTCTGATGCCAAGAGGATGAGAACACTGCTTTTGGTGTCAGTGCCAGTTCGTGCTGGTTTCATATTGCAGCCTATTTTCTACCAGTTCAGGGAAGCACTGCATTTATAATAAAATGTATAGTCTTGGGCTATAGAGGTGGTACAATAAAAGAGTCTGCCAAGGTTTCTATAGGGAAGACCTATTGAGAGTAATCTCCAGTTTCCCCAAACTTATTTTTTTAAACAGCAATATTACATGCTTATTGTCTGAATCTGTAGATTTTTTTAAATATATATTTAATTGTATAGAAAATTAAAACGTTTGATTTTTGAGTGTTTGAAAAAAGTTAATAGTGTTGCTTTCCAATTTAAATTTCAGCATTAGCACTATGTAAACTGTTCTGGACAATAGGCTTTAATAGTATGCTTTAAAAATTTAAACTTTTCTGGTTTAGATTTTTGAAAAAGGGGTAGATAGTATTACAGACTTTCACTTCTTTTCTGTTTCTGCTGAGTATGTTCTGCATATTACAT
This sequence comes from Columba livia, assembly GCF_036013475.1. Classification (NCBI taxonomy): domain Eukaryota; kingdom Metazoa; phylum Chordata; class Aves; order Columbiformes; family Columbidae; genus Columba; species Columba livia. The sequence continues at coordinate 111,607,582 of NC_088602.1, read as the reverse complement.
AAGTTGCATACTGCTGATGTCGAGTACAGAAGATTTTACATATGAACTCATGTTTCAGTCATGCCTCAAGCACAGGGCAGAAAAAAGGCTGACCTGAAGGATATTCGCTGTGGTGCAGCTGTGATATTCTCAGTCAGAAGGTCCCTCCACAGGGCACACTGGTTCCTTACGTGCCACTGCATTGATTTTAATGAACTGATTGTTCACTGCGAAGTAAGTTGGAGGGATCAGATTTTCTACTTCTGCAGCAAGCATGTCAAAAACAGGCTGATGGGATACGGTAGCCTTGTTTTCAGAGCTCTACATGCATGATGCTGGCCTAGGATTTCACGATGAAGTTTGCCACCCAAGAGCTGTGCAGCCATGGGTCTGATTGCCGTGAGCAAGCCACAAGTTACAGTGGTGCCAGCGCTTCTGCTGCAGGTGGGCTTGCTGAGGTAGAAGGTGTATTTTCTTTATCTTTCCAGTCTTTGGAAGTGTGCAGGTCTCCCATAAACCTAGGCAGTCTTGGTGTGCTCCTTCTGCTTTGCCTGTGAGGGAAGACAGGGCAAATGGTGATCAGAGAGCCTAGGGATTTTATCCAAGTTAATGTGCAGGGAGGTAGGATTTGGACCAGGATCTTCCATGGTGTGATAATCTTCTTCACCAGGAAGACATCCTCTTGACTTAAAGCTTACCAAGATGGCTTTGTCCTTCCTCTGGGTGAAATGCCTGACTTGCTCATGGTTTCCTCTGGAGACTTTGATATTCCTTCTGGCATTTATCTCGCTTTGCCATCTTTTGCCCTTTGTAGTGGCCACTGAACAGAATCCTTGCAGACAAGCAGAATAATATTGAACAAGTAGATGGAGATGTATAAAAAGAAATAATTCAGTTTATTTTCTCTTTCAGCACTAATCACCTTTGAGTATAAAAAACTTGTTTTGTTGTTATGACATGAGTGTTTATTATTGAATTGTACAATTACTATAGAAAACCTTGTGTATTTGTTTTTCCTGTGTCTGGAGTCACCTCACTGAATTTGCACACATCTAATATAGGTGTACATAGCGCCTTGTGCTAATTTCTCTCCCACTGATTACAAGAAGGTCTGGGGGACTAGATCAGATATAGACATATCTGTAGTTAATGAGGACAGTTATTGCCCATCATACTTGATAGATTCTGACACCCTTAATGTTTTAAGAGCCCAAAGAAAGCTTTCAGGGGAATTAAATTTACCTTTAAATCCACTGATTTTATAATCCATACAAAGATGAGCCCTTAGCTTTAATACAGAGAGGAGCAGTATTGATCATCATCACTGTCCTTTGCTCCTACAAATTTCCTGATAATGGAAGTTTGGTGTGCTTTACGTGGGAATTTAAATGTCCCTGTACTCATTTTACAGATGGAGGAACTATAGCACAGATGTTGTGAAACACATTTAGTTAAAGTGAAAAGTGTTAAATGCGTGGGTATCCCTTTATAGTCCAGATAAAATAGGTTTCCTTCTCTTTTATTTAGTTAACTGCAGTGTTTAGGATCCAAAATACTCTAATGTGTAATTTGAAGTCTATATATATAGTTAAGCTGTCATTCTTAGATTGTAGGATGGCTCTCATCTGAAAAAGGGAATCACCCTTGATCCCTCTGTCAAGCATATGGAGAAACAGGAATGATGAAGCTCAACTTTACATGAAACTACATGAGATAGTGTTGAAAGTATTTGTGTTCTTTCCTCAGATGCCTGTTTTTTAATTCATTACTTTGATCAGAAATGGGTTAGTTGCATTTATCTGGGGTAATGTAGCATATCTGACATTTATGTGTTTCATTAGCCATGAGTAACTGTAATTTTATTAAGATTTCTAGCATGTTCAAATATTAGACTTAAACCCTGTCCTATGGCAAATACCAGGGTTTGACTATGCTAACAGAAATGTTTTTCTACTCCTTGAAGACAGAGTACTTAATGTAATTGGTAAATCAGATGATATCGAGCACTCCTTTGTAATGCTCTACTTTACATGTAAATTATGTTTTGAAGCACCTTATCTTTTCTCAGTAGTGATTAATCCTTGAAATTAAGGGGGAAGGGGAAGTAGCTAGTTTGTTTTTAATGATGCATTCCCCCTTTGGGAAAGATTAACTATGTACAACTTTGTTGAGTTTAGCAATTTGCAATGAATTGTTGAGTTGTCCATGGAGACCAATTCTGTTCTTTCAGAAGAATGTTCACCAGGTTACATTGCGCTCCATTTCTCTAAAGGAAATAAGTTCTTACATCTTTCTCTAAGCCAAGAGATAGCAAGTTCCTTGCTAGCATTTGAACTTAAATAAATCTAGCAAGTAAAATTAAGTTATTATACGTTTCATGGGTGGAGAGAAGGTGGCTAATTCAAAACACGCTCTTTTTTATTTTCAGTGGTTTTGGTTTGCATGTCTGAATTTCAAATGGTATTCGTTGTTGTGTGGTGATTCATCTTGGCCTGCGATGCCCTAAGTCCTTTTTCTGCTCTTTCTCTTTTTTAGATTGTAAATAGATATTAATCACTTGATTACTTTTACTGAGAGACCTATTTGTTGCTTTCTGTACCTCTAAGTTTCACAACAGAAAGTGGGAATGTGCAGTAACATCTAGCTGAATTCCTGCAAATGAAGAGTAAAACATCAGTGCAAAAGTTGGGGTTTCCTATGGGAAACCATAGGGGATTCTTGCTAACTGTTTCTTTTTTGCATATGGAATTGCACCTCACAAAATGTTTCAGATCTAGTGGGGAAATGCTGTCATTGGGGGGTGCTGCTGAATCTCCTTTAGTTAAGTGAACTTGGCCTTTGCTCAGAAGTGGGAATGCCAGCAGAGAGTGCTCGAGCAGTGTTATGGAATGGTGTGTGTGCTCAGAGATACTGCCGTCTTTTAAAAGTTATTTGGAGCAAGAGCTTAATGATCAAGTGCAACAATATCTGCATATTGAATCAATTTAGCATCCATATAGAGAAGTGTTACAATCTTCCTTTGCTCTGACATATGAAACAAAAAATGGTTTGGTAGCAATGAGAGCAGGTGTTGAAGTTCCTTTTCATGCCAAGTAGCACCACACATGAATGATGTGGAGCCACATAGTGGATTGTTTGGTTTGGTGTGGTTTATTGTTTGTGTTTTGTTTTGTTTTGTTGTTTTTTGTTTTTTTTTTTTTTTGGCTAAAACTATACTGAGAATTGGCATTTGTCCAGTGTATGGCAATGAGTGGAAATGCTCTTCATCCTCTGTACTGAAAACTATAGGAAATTAGTATCATGGGTGCGGGACTGATTCACTTGCCAAAGGATTCGGCTCAAAGACTGTTAGAAGTGACAGTGTGTCGTTCTGCTTAGTAGGAAAATATTACAAATATAAGTAGGACTAATAACCAGGTTTTGTTTGCCTGGGACTTTACTGCAAGTTTCACAGCTTTGAAAAGTGTTCAGATGCCAAGTGAATGTGAAATAAATAAATGAGAAGAATAAATATAACAGACAAATCACTTTTTTTTTTTTTTTCCTCTCTCTTTTTTTCTCCCTGCTTCAAAATTTTAGCCACAGGAACAAGTCTTCAGGCTGGCCTCATCCTTCAGGGACCTGGAGCTTGAACCAGGGGACACCTTATGGATGGGAGATGACGGCAAACAGAGATGGAAGAGACTACTTCATCAAGTAAGTAGGCAGTGTGAGCTGTGCAGTCTGTAGGACAGCACTGCAGCCCTGCTCTTAACTATATCTCCTTGGAATCCTAATTCCTGCTTCAGCCCACAATTAATGTTCAACTGTTGTGATTTATTGCACAGTGAGAGCTCTGACTGTACTTTAGTGGGCCTTGTTTTGGTACTTGGTGATTTCATTTACCCAAGAAAATGCTGCTTATATAAAGGCCTGTAATTTGTTGAGGAATTACAACAAATGTCATTAACAACAGGGGAAAAAACAAAACAAAACAAAACACCCCATGTTTAAAGAATGAGGCAAAAGGTCAGTTCTGACTGGTACTAACAATTCTCCTCCATGTCAGCTCTTTTAGTTTGTCTAATATGTTAATTATATTGGTAATGAGAAAGTGTATATTTTGACCCTGTACAGTTAACATCCTAATTCTTAGATTTCCTCTAGCCCTTTAGCCGTGAATTAAAGGGTTTGCAAAATAAATATGAATGTGGATGATGTGACCGTAAATAAAATTGGCTTTTCTTTTCCCAGTAAAAACTGTGTGCAACTATTCTTTAAAACTACTTAAATGGCTTGGATAAAATACAGTTTGCTGTTCTAGCAAATGTACTCTTATGTGGCTTTGGAACTTCTTCACTGAGGAAGGGTGGTGGTGGTGAGTTGGCAGAACGATTCGTTGATTTTGCAGCATTACTTGCTTTAGCTTATCCCATTTTTAAGGCTAGCATTTTGATTCTGTTCATGTAAAGAGCTATTTTGTTTGTTTGTTTTTAATTAGCATGTCATTTTTTTATGTTTATTATTCTGATTGGAAAGTCATAGATGCTTTAAAAAGTCATAGATAAGAATTACTGTTTTTTCTTTTGACAGAGGAAAAAGATCAGACGTTTTAAGTTGATCATTAAAAGGATCATCGAGATCCTTCATCTGCAAAACCAGAGTCTTATGGCGTTAGAATGAGTATATCCATTACTTTGTTTTCTCTTCCTCCCCACTTTGCCCAGAGTGAGTGCCTTGACTTCCTGGGAGGCATTTGCTTTTGGAGCCAAAGGAAGATTTGTAGCAGCGTGCTGTCCTGCAGCCTTTCAAGATTTAGAGCAATTTCAGACCTGTCCAAATTGGAGCAAGTTGTCTCAGTTAATGGGGGCTCAAAAGCTGACTTTGAAATGTGGTTTTTTTCCTTGGACAAGTATTTGTCATGCTTCGCATGTCTGGGAGACACTGGGTGCAGCACTGGGCAGTGTGAAGCTGAATGCCAGGCAGAATATAATTGTATTAGCATAGGTTTTCTGCCTGAACTAATTAGGCTTGTCAAGAATTAGAGGTGAGCCTCGAAAGCAGTGTGCGGATATGACCCTACTGCTCCTATTACTCTAGGTAGTAGAGGGATCTGCATACCTTGAGTGTCTGTTTTTTCTGCAGACTGTGAGTATATTCTCCTCTACATGTCTACATGACTGAAATTCATCTGAACAATTAATGTCGTGCTTCTGAGGATGAGCACCGCATTTGATTCCTCCTCTTTTCTCACTGGTCACATAATGGGGTGATGCACTTGTTGTGTAGCTATAAACAGCTGTGGCTTGCAGAATGCAGTGCATTAGTACTCATTAATTTTGCAATTTGGGAATGTTTTCTAACTCTCAGTAGCTAATGATGATTTTGTTTATTTTTTAGATTGCCTTTTAGTACCTTGAAGTGCCATATCCCTCTCTTAAATGCAGAAAACTGCATGTAGAAACAAAAACGCATAACAGGCAGTGCCAAATTATGCCTTAAGTGATGTTGGGCTTGTCATTGTTGTGGTTGGTGGGTTTTTTTGTTAGTTTGTTTGTTTTTTTTTAACATGATCTTATAAGGTGTTTGCTCTCCATTCTCTTCGGGGCCCTGGTCTTACATTTTTCTCCACATGTGGATAGCAGACTAAGTGGGAAAAAATAGCTTTAAGGCATAGAGTGAGACCTCTGAGGCAGCTGGTCTGTGGAAGCCTTTGCTATTTTGTGCCTGACTTTCTTAGCCACAAGTTGAACCTTGCATGAGTTACAGTACATATTCCTGTATCAAAAGTTTTAAAGCAACAGCACTGGCTGTAGCACATGCACCAGCCATTTTTCCAGAGTACTAATGTGTATTATGTGAAATGACAGTCACCTGGGATGCATTAAAAGCTTCAGAAATGGAAAGAAACCAGGAAACCATTTGGAACCACAAACTGCTGTACCGAATCACCAGCTCTCCACCATTACTGGCGAATGTCAGCCCTGGGAGCTACAATGATGTGAGTGGGTAGTCGTGACATAAACACTTGGTGACTGCCAGTGATTCTTCTGTGGAGGTCAATAGCAGCTACCCTTACAGTGCCTGTTACTTGGCCAAGGAGTTGCCCTCTCTGCCTTTCAAAACAACTGTTTTTGCAAATACTACATGGAACTACATAGATGAAAACACCATTTAATTTTCTTTCCTTTGTTTTTCACCCCTGGATTTTAGGAATGAAATAGTGAGGTGGTTGTTGACAGTTATATCAATAAAGGCAGGAGAGAGATCAGTGAGATGGCATTTCATACTGTCTCCAAGGTTTTTTATAGCCATACAGATTAACAAATTGCATCACACTGAAGGAGAAAAAGCAATTCAAAACCTCTGCTTGGTTTTGATTAAAGTTGTATAAACCAGGTATTATTACAATGAAATGTGCACATTAGTTCTGTACAAGCAAATAGCTTAAGTCACAGCAGCATTAACTGCTTTTTAGTTAAATAATTTACTCAGTGCCATATGTATATGTCCATTCAACTGCAAGCAGATATATTGTCATTTTGAAATTGTGGGAGGAATAGAGAATACAGGAGAATCTTTTGGTGAAGTGAAAAGTAATTATACAGTGTTGGTGCAAATGCTTTCAGACATGAATGGGAAGAGGTGTTTATTCTTTCTGCTGAAGCAAATGTGGTTTCTTTTGAATCTCTGAAAGCCTCTATGGCCTGAGCTAATCAGGGGCAGCTTCCATCACCAGGCAGCACTTCTGTAAAAAAGTGCGAGAAGAACCTTTTATCAAAATGTTTTGAGATGTCGCTATCAATTCATTATCTCCTCTGTACAGATGGCACAACCAGGGTCATTTTGCAAACCTCTAAAATACTTTTTCTTAAGTTTAGGCCATGGTAAATTAAAGTTTCAGAACTTCACCCATTCCCTTTTAACTTGCCACTTCTACTTGAAATAGCTTTATGAGATAAGTAATACATTTTGGTACAGAAGGAGAGCAATCATCTGGTATTCTTCCAGCAGGTTTCTGTACTGCACAAGCTGTATTAAGCTGGGCCTTTAATATGAAATGGTTTGCAGTATATATTTGATTCACTTTAAAGGCCTGCTTTCTTTGCATTTGTTGTATATGCTATGATTATGAGACATTTCTGTAATGCTAATTTGAAGCCAAACATGAAACTTATTAAAAATGTGTTTGGTGTGAGTGTAGGATGTCAGAGAGATAGCAAGCAAAGCTGAAAGGTTTTGGCTGATTTTTTCCACAAAGGGCTTAGCCTCATGGCAATTTTGTCTTGCCTAAGTTGCCATTGCTTCAGTTTTACTGATTTTCAGACCTGTACATTTTCACCCTTTCCCTTATGTCAGTCTTGCTGCTTGTCAGACCTGGAGGTGAGTTGATGGAGGGAAATAAGCTGGCAAAAGCTAATAAAAAATCAGTCCTACAGAGAAAGCCATAAATTTTATGACAGTTTAACTCCTTGAGCCAGTCTTCCACGTGGACTGATAGAGTTGCAGAATAGTTTAGCATGGAAGAAACCTCTGAAGGTTGGCTGGTCCAGCTTATTTGCAAGAGATGCTATTGATCATGTTTACTTCAACTCTTGTCATTCCCTCAGAGAGGATGACAGGGTGTGTCTGTGTTACCCCATTTTATTCCAAGGACCCTGAGCATCTGTATTTCATGCATATTAGCTTGCTTCTGTGCTTTAGCCTGGAACAAACCCAGCAAACAGCTGGGACCCCAGGCATGAAATAAAAAGCAGCACACCCAGAGATCAAAGCCTGCAGCATTACTGCTTGGTTTGACACACTGCAGGTCAGTCCCTAGAGTGCACAGCAGAGCTGGGAGACCTACTTGTCTCAGGCCTTTCTGAATCTTGTTATGTTAGTATGGTGTGGTTGCTATGCCAGTTGAAACATATCACAACATATTTTGCTATCTTGAGCATTATGCTGTTGTTTTCCACTGATGATTTTGTATTTAGTAACACTAAATTATTCCAGACTTCTTTTAGGTGTATCTGGTAAACTCAATTCTTTCTTCCTCTAAGGTATGTTGTCCTACATATAATGCCAGCTCCATGATTTTTGGCTTGTGAAATTGTTACATTTTGGTTGTCTTTTCTTGGCTTGGTAACTATGTTTTTCCTGAAATATGAAATTCTTGAATGTCAGCTTTTTACCCATACATGAAACATAGGTAAATGTGCTTGTGTTCTTTGGTAGCTAGTGCAGTTCATAACATCTAAATTCTCAAAGCATACACAGTACAGTGTTTCTTTACCGTACAGCAATGCCATGATATTCTTCTATACTCAAATACTTACCTACATTTTCTTTAGTAGTCTTCATCTTATTCTTTCAGTGCTTGCTGTGCTTAGAAGAGGACAGTCATTCATGTTTTCTGAAAGGTGGAGTTCTCCTATGGGTGTTGTGTGCATCCTGCCTGGCCTGCATGGTCCTACTTGTACAACCAGTTCTCATTGCTGGCCAGCCATGTGGAATAACAGAACACTGTCATTGATGATATTAATGACATATCAATCAAGCATCCTGTTTATTAAGGGTCACTAATTTATACCAGACGCAAAACTGAGGCTCACAGCCTGCTAATCAGTTTACTTCAAAATAAATAAGTGCTGAAGAGGATCAGACCATTCAGTTGTGGTTTTTTTGTTTATTTGTTAGTTTTTATATCTCTCTTGGTATGTCTATCCCTACCCCAACTCTCAACTTTCTTGTCCGTGTGTTCTGCAGGTTGTACACACCCATTGCTAGTTTGGTCCTTTCTCATAATATTTCCATGGGGTTTGCTCTGTGGAAGGTTCTGAAAACAATCTAAATATATAAAATACAGTGAAAGCCTTGATTGTTGTTACAATGTTGTCCATCTTCTTACATTTTGAAAAGGTTGGTGTTATTTGTACCTTAAGACTACCTTAGTACCTAGGGCTGTAATGAAAGTTTGAAGCCACAGGAGCCACCTTCTGCCCTGTAGGTATGATGTTACATAGCACTTTACTGAATGCATTGCATCCTTACATCTGTAAGTACTTAAATCCTCCAGTGAATCGAGTCAACATTGTTTATATGACATTCAGAAAAATACAAGCAACATGGCTGCTGCTGCTCCACCCTCCCTCAGCCGGCGTGAGAGCATTCACGGTTCTGCAGGGTGTCACAAAGAGGGTTCATTGCCTTCTCCTTCTGATTCAGTTTAGGGGGATGTGAATGAAGGCAGCCTGTATGCCAGGATAATGCCTCAAGCCAAAGGCTGACTGCGGTCCGTGTACCTCTTCAGGCATCTCTGCTCCCAGGTGAGATGCCAAGGGAACAGGCAGAGGAATCACTCTCTCTGGCCCACTTATTCCCACATCCCTAAAAGGGACATCCAATGAGATTGAATGGCAGGCAGTTTAACAGTGATAAAAATAGTACAACCTATATAATTAGCAAATATAACTTTCAGCTACAGGTTAGAGTAAAACCTAAAATGCTTCATAGGATTTAAATGTACATTTGCAATGTACGTTTGTAATGAGTCTTCCACTGTTAAATTACATAGGATTTAAAAAAAATTAGAGCAGATATAAATTCTTATGTTTCAGACAAGCGGGTGAGTCAGCTGCTGACTGCCTAGGGCTAGGACGAAACTTCCTGTATTAATCAGGTTATTCTATAATTACAAGATTTCTTGCACCTTCCTCTGAAGCGGGTACTGAGTGCTGTCAGAGTCAGGATACTGGACCAGGCGGACAACAGGTCTGATTGGTATGGCGATTCTTAATTTTTATCTTTTTTTTTTAAATTTTAATTCCCTTGTCACTAATACGGACTGTTGATATGAATAGTGTGCTATTACAGAAAGAGTGCTACTGAGCTCATTTCAGGCAGCATACAAATTTGCTTTTTGTTCCTAAGGGTTTGACCTGCTCAAGGACAGGATCGTATGGTGGAAGGGGGAGTGGGGCTAGAAGAGCTGAACGGCAGCTGGGACACACAAACACAAGTGACTGTTTAAAGCAAACCTGAATAGAAAGGAGAAGGAGGAAAAATATATAGCAACCTGTTTGTGTCAGTGGTCTGCCTAGATAAAACTCAGGCATATGGTGAAAAAGTACTGCTAAGTCAGATCAGCCTTCTGAAAAGAGATGATTTAACAATCGTCCTTCCTTCACACAGAGCTGTTGCTCTAGCCATAAATATGGCAGGCATAAATACGACAGACAAATTGATGTTGATATCACTGGGGATAAATCATTGTTATAGTGGAGAGAATAATAGCAAGGAGATGCTGATTTGTGGGGTTATTTTATTTTAACTAGAGCATGGAAAAATGGGGAGTTCGTTGCATTGTAAGACAGCTTGTACCTAAGCCAGCTGGTGTGCAGTAGCTCAGGCATTAGCCACAGCTGCATGGCTCCTTACCTGTCTGCTGGCTTGCCCTTTCTGAGTCCTCTCTGCACACATGTGCAACCATCACGTGCTGAAGCAAGAGGATTCCTCAAACTGGAAGGGTGAGGGGAGTTATACAAGAAGGTATGAATGTGAGTGAGACTACTCAGAAGAGAAGAAACTTTTGCTCAGTCATAAGCCTGGAGTTGCTTGGATGTAATTGTACCTAAGTGGAGTACGGTGAATTATGTACTTGGGGCCTCTGCTAAGGCGAAGTCAGTGTTTGCAATCTAGTCCTCAGTGTTTTCTCCAACCACAAGGTGGATGGGGATGCCATGAAATTCAGAGAAGTATTGCATCCTGAAAACTGTTATTCTTGTGTGTTAGAAAGTGGATTAGGAAGCAGAATAAAACTTCTGGAGCAAAACCTGTATAGGAAAAAAAAATAAATCAAGGCAACCTAACCCAGGGTCACAATGCATAGAGGTGAGAAGATCCTCATTACTCTTAAAGTTCACGTGCTTCTGGGTAGATGCTTCATATGGCATAACAGCATCTCATCTGTGCCTTACAGCATGTTAATGTATCGTTAGAAGCATTGCTTCGGTACACCAAGCTATCCTTCCCAGGAGCGTAAAAAAAATTAATTGTTGTAAAGAGTTTGTTTAAGTATGATAGTGCCAGTTGGAGTGAGCTTTTTCAAATTACTCTCTTGTTAAACAGAGTAAAGTCACAAGAAAATTGGCATTAAAAACACCAAATTCTGGTTCTACAAAGCCATGCAAGTGGTTGCAAGAATGGTAGTGGTTTGTAAGAAGCTATAAGTCTTATCACAAGTCATGTGCTGGTATCCCCAATGATGCAAACACAGAGGCTCTGCATATGAAATAGAACCTGGCCAGTTGAGAGTCCTTAAAAATAAAGAGGGGAAAACAGCCCTTGAAACACTAAAAAGGGAAAACGATCCTGCAGGCTGTGTATCAGGGCCTTAGTGGCCATGAGCTTGAAAAAAATAAATAAGGCAAAGCTGACTAATAGTTGATCATGGAACTGGGACTTTTCACCCAGCCTTTGCTGTGTAAATTTTCGCCAGAGCTCCAGTTATAGCATTAAGAAAAAAAAAGGGCTGAACTGGGTTATAGAGCAGAAAAAAAGGGAAAGAATTAGCACAGTATATTGCTGCTGTTTAAATAGCACAGTTGAAGTACACCCGCTCATCACGATATATGTAGTGAATTTAAAGCAAGTTATCTAATATGTTATGCTGTGCCAGGAAATACCATATTGATGGTGCCTTTCCAGCAGTCATTCATATACTAAGGAACTGCATGCTGAGGTATATGGCAGTGAGCACTGAAGAAGCTGTATTTATCCTTTTGGCTTAATTTCTGTCCTATTAATATATTTACAGTTTTCTATAAATAAAAGTGTAAGCCTACTGTAATATGTTCTTATGTGGATTGTTACTGTAGAACAGCAAGGTAATTTGTTTCAGTAAGACAGGATGATACTACCAACAAAACCTTATTGTATTTTAATTCTAATTTTGGTTTTAATTGCCTTTCTTACAATAAAATACTGCTTAATTATACTCCAAATGCTTAGCTCTCAAATATAATGCTAAAAATGCCCATATTATGTATGTTGTCATATATATGTAAGATTACAGCGAAGAAATAGTTTAACTGAACTCAAATTAATCTAGTTGCTGACAACAATGCAACTCACTGCAATATTTTGAAAGGCATTTATCTAATGTTCATTAAGATCCTGTGTCATTCCACAGAAAATCTTCAATTTAAAATAAACCAGTCAAACTGTGTGGCTGCACAATTAAATATCACCATGGTAACAGGGATTAAGCACACAAGGTAAAGACTTGCTGACAGTGCAGAGATTATTTCAAGTTTCTTACTCTTCCAGCGGTAGCCAAATAAATTTACATTTTCTGTATCAAACACTGGGAGATGGAAAATGAGAGAGATTGAGGTACTTGTGTGGCATCTTGGGACTTCAAAGAATATTTTCCTGACAGGGGAAGTAATTAGCTGGAATTACAAATAGGAACTCAGCAGACAGATACTAATAAGTGTTCGCTCATGGGATTTATTTAGTGTTTCATAATTAAAACCTGGAGAGGCATATTATTTAGGATACAAATAGCATGAAAAAACTTTGCCAGAGTTAAAGAAATTGAACAGAATAATAATGCCATTTTGCTTTTAATTTTCAAGTGAACTTACATGCACTTAAGAAAGATGGTTGGTTGCAGCTCTACTATAAAATAATGTTTCTGATGTGTAATATACATATAAATTTATAGTGCAGATAGACACACTGATATTCAGTGAAGACATAAGATGATGCTTTAATCAATCCTGATGCATTTCTACTTCTCTCTGGTTCTATTCCTAGCTTTTTAGTGTTAATTTATGAAGAATACTAGAGATGCAAATCTGCTGGCCTGTGGAATTTTCAGCTTTTAGTGGTGTGGTTTAAGGTTGGCTTGTTTTTCTGTATTCAGATTGGCTTTGACTTGGTTGCAGGAGAGCTGTTCTGATCACCATTGTATAGTCTCTTACTGCTGCATCAAGCTGAAATACCTGGTCTAAATTGGGAGCCTTAATCCCTACCTTTGATTTATTAGTAGGTGTTCCATGTGATTGGGGGGTATTGTAGTCGTGGGGTCTTCTGTCCAAGAAATGCCTGCTGGAGGTTTTGGCCTGTGATAATTTTTCCATGAGATCAAATTTATGAGAATGTCTTCCATCCCTCTTTTCTGTCAACCTCAGAGAAGTGGAACTGAGCTGCTTTCAGTGTGCAAACGACCTGCAGCTGTTCATTCTATGTTATGCAGATGTAGGCTCTGTAGTGCCTCTGCTTTCTGAATATTTGGTCAGTATTTTGAGCTCACAAGATGTTGAGATTCAGCTGTATGCTTCCCACCAGTGCTTACTGGTCTGAGGTGGGTCTTGGGATCACACTGTTCTCATTCTTTGTGGTAGGATGGACCTTCCGCCCTTGTAGAGAGCAGATGTGCTGCTTGGAAAATGGTTTATGAGACTTGGTGGTAAATGGGCCAATAACCACATCTTTTCTGTGGGCCTCAGGACTTGCCAAACCTGTCAATGCATTTTGGTGTCTTGTTTTGGTTATGGGAGTCTATACAGTCCTTGATGTCTTTGGTTCCCTATTCAATTCAAGCATAAGCTTCAGTCTCTTGGTGTAAACACAGTTTTTTAGCTCTGCTCTTACAAGAAATGTTGCTTCAATTTCACTGGGTATCTGGCATCCAGTTTTGTCAGCTTTAAGTTAAAATGTCTTTCTTTGCATGTTGAGATGCAGTTTGTTTTTTCTCATCTTGGGATAGAAAGACCTTTGTTAAAGATTCACGATAAATGCTGCAGTTATATCTAAAATATCATTGCATCTGGCAAGTTTCTAAAAGAGCAGATGAATACTGAGCACTGTCACAGATGAGTGATTTGGAGTCCTACTTGCCACAGAGCAGCATTTAGATCACTTAAAGAAAAGTGCAACTTAACAGAGTTTGATGGCAAGGTTCACTCTATTACTTACTGCATGAAGGAAATATGCCAATGAGAATTGGGTGAAAGTTGTTTTAGAGTGATTTCTATGGGGACAGGAGATGTGAAAGGATAAAGGGAGGCCCTCCAGTTGAGTCACAAGGTTCAGAATGGACCCCTTTGCTTTCTAAACTCCTTTTCAGAGAGGAGTCCAGGTGTGGCTCGATCCAAACTTAGTCCCAGACTTCGTCAGTGGTTTATGTCTAAGAGACATAGAGGGTAAGGAAAAACAGGTAATGGATTATATGTGTTTATGGCTAAAGGATTATATGTGCACCACCCAGTTCTTTAGGTCACTTGGCTGGGATTTCAAAGTTCCATCCTGCTGCATCTCAACCTGCTTACCTGCCCTCTAGGGGTCTTGTGCCAGGTCGCTCTGAAGTCTGGATCCTAGGACTCTTGAAGCAAACTTTCAGACATCAAAGTTAATAGAAATAAATAATTTAATGGAGTAGTACAGCAGCAGGGTTGGCTTGAGCTGAGTGCCTTTGAAGAGGTGCCAAACTGAGAATAGAATTCCCTGGGTAACTATACCCTTACAGAAGATTTACTTGCCCCTCACACGATGATTCAGTCCAATAGTAATATTTGAGTCTGAAGTCTTCTTGATTCTCATTGGATTCTTTCACTACCTTCAGACAGGCCTTTGTTTAGCTGCAGACATTGTTGATAGTATACAGCTGCATTCTCCTGGCCTTGAAAGTGTAATTTTGTCCAAGTGGATCCCATTTTGCTCAATAAGGTACAAAACAGGCCTTATTTTGCAGGTGTTGTTGATGGTCTGTAGCTGCTTTGATTTGTTCAGGTGGACACAAGTTTGGTAAATATGAGCAGAACTTTACAACATACAGTTTAAGACTTAAGCCAGTTTAGCTACTAAGTAATGCTCAGCAGACAGTAGACTAAAAATTACATGACCTTATAATTCTAAGTGATTAATTGTATTTAAAATGTACTTATTTAAGCTAAATGGTTAATACAAGACTTTAATTGAGCTAATCCAGTGATCTGTGATTAGTAAAACATCATTGCCCTACAGCCACACTTGTCTAGCTGGGAGACTTCAAAGTAGGCTCACCAAGGCTCTCATATTTATGGGATAGAGTGGTTCGCTTGTAGTCAAACTGCATACAGTGGGAAAGGTATGCGCCCGCAACTTACCAGCATTTGCTGTGTTGTCTGCTCCTTTATGGGTTTCCTAAAACAAGTTCTTGGCTCAGCTACAGCTCAGACCTTTACCTCCTTTTGGAATCCATACAAAACTGCTGCTGGTTTGGATAGGGGTAGTTGAGTGCATCCACACAAGTGCATTTTGTAGGAATGAGTGTCCAAAGTATCTGTTTATGGTGGCACTCTTTCATCATACAAAAATGCAGAAGTCCTGTTAAAGTTAGCTCCTGGCATATGCATCCAGCAAATGTAGAAGGAAGTAGCAGTGAAATATTGATGAAACAGAAGGTAAAATCAGGCGTATACGGGAGAAGTTTCTTAAGAAATGGCTTATGAGATAAAGGACATGATTTTTAGGAGAGCTGTGTTAGACAGTGCTGTCCCTGGGCTTGATCAGGTGGGAACAACAGAGTTTTACCTGGAGTCTAAAGAGGTACTTTATGTTTCTCTTCCTGCTATAATCCCTTTTGTATAGTGGTTTCTTTTTTGATGCTGTTTTTGTTGTTTTTTGTTTAATCCAGTTAGTGCCTTGAGCTGGACAGTAGAGGCTTGGCAGAAAGCCATACTGATAAAAGACATTTTGTTTTGGGCCACGAGGGGCTGATTCTGGCAGCTCACAGTAATGACACTTAGGGATTTTGTTGCATGATTCCTGTTGCCAGCATCCTATTAAATTACAGTTCCACCATTTTAACAAAGTACTAGGGAATGATAAGCATAATGGTTTGCCTTTGAAAAGGAAACCATACAAAAGATTAACTTGGTGTTGCGCACTGAAAAGTTGAAACTTTCCAGTCAGGAATCTTTTTAGTTAAAACATATGTACTATAAAAAAATATAGGAGTTTCCATGCCTTCAAACGTGGGCCAGGATTGTGGCTAAGTTGTGAAAATAACTTTGGTTCCCGAGAGTGTCACACCATGACTAGCCAAAAGTTTCCAAAAGGCATTGAATGATGCCAGCTCAGTGGAATCCAAACATCAGTATCCTCATACTAATTTAAAAACAGTGCTGTTAGTTTCCCAACTCGAATTAATTAAAGCAAATGCAAGCTAATGGGCAGATCACAGGACCAGCTGCTTTCATGGTGTGAGCCTTCAGGAATACGCTTCCTGAAGGAGGGACCCTATCACTTGAACATAATGTGTAGTAGCTGCACAGCTGCTTTTCCAGCCTTGCCTCTGTGACTTGCATAGGCAATTGAGCCTGGGCACCGCTAGGAAGAGTGACAGGATAAGGCCATCTGTAATGCTGCCCAGAGAGGGAAGCTTGGGTGGGCTGGCTAGTTCCTTTTCCATGTCATGACTCCATGTGCTCAGGATCTGGCAGCCTAAAAAGGAAGTTAGCCAGGTAGCACTTAACTGACTGCTATTTGATTTTGTGCTCATGTTTAAAGAATTGACCAACTAAACCTCCAGACAAGTTTGCTCAAAACTCATGGGTTTGGTGGCTATTCTTGTGTTGTTTTTTCTTTGGTTTTATGCTAGAGGAGCACATGAAGTCTGCCATATAAAACTGGGATCCTCATGTGCTTGGTGCTTATATATTAATTAGCAGATGCTAGACAGACATTTAATTTATTCACATTTTTTATTGCAATGCTCATGTATAGTAAGTGGATTTTTCAAGGAGAGATTTACTGCCACCCTCTCCTCCCTAAATCTGTGTCAAAACTTAAAAATCTCATGCGAATTTTTTTCATAACTACCGTTCAGCAAAAATTGAAAAGCTAAGCAATCCACGTGTTGCCAGGATGAATGTTGCGTCATATTTGAAAGTCATAATGATGTTTTCATGTAAATATTAATGATAGAAAAGTGATTTTCTGTAGAGGCTTTGGCTAGATTTACACAGAATACAGCACAAATGCTTCTGCTACATGGAAGAGAAACCAATAGGCATTCCCTACTGAGCTTTTAAGTTACTTGACAGTCAGCCATTCTCAGGCTATCATAAAGCTCAGCATTGACTATCTAAAGACTTGTTTTTGCTTCTTAAGCAGGTTTTGCAACTCAAGCTGATCTTTCTCCTGCAACAGCTAAGCTGCTACTGGCTTCTGACATTGCTACTTTAAAATTACTTTGGTATATCTGTGCAAGACAGAAGGTTCAGGTAGCCTAATGGTTACATTATAGACAGGCTACTGCTTTCAATAAATATGAAAATTCTTGTTTTTACTGGAGAGCTAAATGTGGATGTATGTGAGACTAAGGGACATTCTCTGGGAAGAAACTTGGAGAAGAGAGAGGCAGAGAAACCCAGGAGTGTTTCATTCCTTATGAAAGTACCAGTTTCAAGATTCGGCATGATGCCTTAGAGTTTTGTGCTAGTATGAGACACAGATATACACACACATATATGTGTATGTAAGTACACACACGTGTATATATATATTGTATCTCTTCCATTTGTACAATGATTCTTGCTGATAATAAGAATTGTAAAAAGTGACTTATATTTTTAAAGAAGACTTTTTAATTATCTGGGTTTATAATCTAGTTTATAAATTCTCAGTTCTTACAGTGATGTGTGTGCACCTGAAAACTGCAGGAAGAGAAGCATAATTGGCTGAATTTTCACATCAGTGAATACATTGCAAAAAAGCAACAAATGTGCAAGGAAAGGTTAAAAGAAACTAGAGGGCTGAGATGAGATTTGCACAAATTCAGCCTGCGTTGCTTCTTAAAATAAACTGTTAAAACACCTTGCAAGTGGCTCTTTATCCTTATAAATGATCAACAAAGGAGAATGGGAGATTCTGTGTAGATAACATATATTAATAAGTAAAATTCAAAGATGTGATTGTGGATTGATACCAAAATCTCCCCAATGATGTTGAA
Organism: Columba livia; assembly: GCF_036013475.1. Lineage (NCBI taxonomy): Eukaryota > Metazoa > Chordata > Aves > Columbiformes > Columbidae > Columba > Columba livia. Next base: position 111,589,638 of record NC_088602.1, on the reverse strand, counting down.
GTATGTGTTGAAAATGACTGAGGAGAGAAAAGCTGATTTATCAGCTGAGTTGCTGAGAGGTGTCCTTGTGTTGTCATTTAGGTATAACAATGGAAAATACCATTGTGGAGGTGGGGAAGTGTTATTAATTCTGGCTAGACATGTTTCAGAGGAGGGATTCAAACTGGAACACGTGCAAGAAATGCTGTTAAAATTGTTTGGGAAGGAAAAATATCATTATATGAGGGAAGACTAGAAGGCATAGATTTGTTTAATACAGCAAAACTATGATCAAGAGGGAATAAACACCAGGAAGAAACAAGAACTACTGGAAAGAATAAAACAATTTGTGGCAAAGAACTAAAGGGACTATATGTTTAGATTGCAAGCTTTCTATTATAGCACTGGATTGAATAGTCCAAAATGGGTTTGTGCTGATCATTGGTAAATATTTAACGGAGATTATATGATACAGTGTAAAATATCAAGGGACTGGAGATCATGGCAAAAGAGATCCCTTCCATTCCTTTTTTCTTGTGAGTCAAGTGGCACTTTACTTGTTGCTTTAGCATGTCGTGAAATCTGAACAACATGTTGGCAAACCAGACTTTAACCCACTGCGTGCCCTTAGAACCTTTTGCAGATATTAGTGAAACACATTTAATTATCTCTGTTAGACAGATTGCTCAAGGCAATTTAGATTACCACATATAAGGTGGAATAAAGATCAGTGTTTTTAGTAAGCGTATGGGCAATAAAAGTACTTAAATGGAATGATATTCAGAGAGATTACATGATTTGACAAGGCTGTTAGATAACTGTATAAATGCTTTTTTCTAAATGCTGTCACAAAATGATGTATTATAACTCTATTTAAAAAACACTTTCATTGAAAGATAGGAGAGGAAATATTTTTGCTTAAGTGTTTATACATAGTATCAACAAAATGTTTTCTCTGGCAGAGGGCCGTTATCATCAATCTCATTAAAGTGAAAAACACAGAAGTGGGCTGAAAATATAAGGACAAGTTCAATGAATCAGCAATATTTCTTGCTGTCAGTTTTGATTTTTCTACTGTTGGCTGATAATAACTGTGATGAGTTATTAATTTCATCAGGATATATTTGCTATCCTATTCTCCCCACCTAAATAAAAAAGTAATCACTAGTATCTGGTACCATTTATTTGAAGCACCATTTAGGGAATCCAGTTGTTCATGTGAATTTCTGCATAACTATGATAAATAAATTAAATGATGTAAGGGCTGTGACATTTTTGAGTGAGTAGACTTTTAGTGCCAGTAATAAAAATGGTAATGCTTTGGAAATATCCTAGTTTGACAGCTCTTCAGAGACTCAAAACCCAACAATTTTAATTCATTTGGCATGTATATGATGCAAGTTGCCAAAGCCTTCGTAGTTGAGGCAACCTGTGTAATAATAAAGTTCTTCTTTCATCTAACGCTACAAGTTACATTCATGGAGGTTGTTGATTTGGGGTTTTAGTGGGTTTGTTTGTTTTGAAGACTGACTTTTATTGTCAGCATTCAGTATCAGTAGCATACTTTTATTGACAGTTACAAACAACAGTTTCCTTGAACAGTCCCATCAACGACTTGGGACATTGCAGCACAATTACCCAAGGAAGAGCTGCACATAGTGCACATTTCAAGGAAGTGCAGATGTAAAGTAGCATCAAGCAAGTGATGGTATTGGAGTAAGACAATAGGCTACATATGGTCAGCATGTTCTGGTGTGTATTTTATGTGCTGCACCAGACCTCTTTTCTAATGGGGCCAATGTCGTCTTTCCTGCCTTATCTTAATGTATAGCATATTAATGTTCTTTGTGAGTTCTCAGACCTTTTCATTCTAATAATGTATATTTTATATGTTATTGTTTCAACTAAAGTAGCACAACTGAAATAATGCTAGTCAAATATAGAACATGCTTTAAGAGAGCACTAGTCTGTGGCCCTCTAGACCAAAGAGGATTCCTCCCATCCTGGTCTGAGAGTACAAGACTGCTGCAATTCCCCATCCCCACGTACAGCTCACAGTGAGGCTGAGCATGCAATCCCCATGCTCTGTACAGGCAGAGCCAACCACCAGAATTACATGTATAGGCAACCAGTGCCTTGACTGGCACCACATAGACGGCATGCATGTGAACATAACCAGTTCCTCGTCTTATGCATCAGAAAATCAGGGTACTTTCTATTGAGTCATGCATACACATGCACACTCAGCCCCCACATACATGTGCAGAAATGTGATTCTCCAGTAGCTGATCCACACCTGTGGTCTTGCCTACAGCAGACTCTCAACCCCAGTCTCTCCAGTGTTCCACCTCTGGTTATTTTCCCTGCTTAGTTCCACTTCCATGACATCTGTACCTAAATGGGGTGTTTGCAACACCGTCACCTAGATACCATCAGCCTTACATGGCTGAGACCCCTTGGTACTGTTGACCTTGTGAGTTCAGCTCCCCGGGGGTCAGCAGGGTTCCCCTCCAACATGGTCATCTTTCACATGGCTCCCCATCACGCGGCCATGAAACCCAGGCAGTCCTCATCATGCTTGATCTAAATTTTGGCACTTCTCACTCTGCTGTGCGTTACAGACAGCTGTTTCTCTTGACATGCCCAGCAGCTTTTAGGGGTCAATTAGCTGAACCTCAATCTCTCTGCCCATTAAAAATAAAATAAAATAAAAGTGATCCTTTCTGAAAACTGAAGTTACTGTAGTACCAGGAGGCATCACTTCCAAATTCGGTCAATGGCCATCAAACTCTGGGGGAAAAAAAGGTGGCACAATATAAGTTAGAAGAAAGATTTTGATATCCTTTTTGTCAATGATGTTTGGATTCTAATTTTGCACTTTAACTGTTGTATTTTGACTCTTTCTGATGACAGTACTTCAGGAACTCTAATATTTTTATTCATATGTGCTTTCTCTCCAGAAAATGAAGATTGTTACCTAAGCCAGATTTTTTTAAAAGATATGTTGCTTTATGCATATTATAAAATCCCAGAAAAACTGGAATGAAATGACTAGGCTTTGCTTGGTCTCATTCCCTTTACAAGGACTGCTGAGTACCTCTTATCTTCAGACCCTTTTTAGCCATTTGTAACTTTGCCCTGCTTTCCTTGACTGAGCTGAAATTTTTTGTCCGCTTGCTTTCCTGACAACTAATTGCTATTTTGAAAAAAAAGTATCATCCCTTTCCTGGAAAAAGAGAAGTAATTTTACCAAAGGTCATTACAAAGCTTGGTTCCTAGTTTTTTGAGAGGGATGTTTGAAAGGTGACCCACATACCACCTTTCAGCCAGGGGTGTCATTTTTGATGTTGCTGTGAAGTTCTCCTATATTAAAAGCCTTCTGAAGATTTTAGAAATTGTTATGCTGAGTGGAATGCAGAAACTGAAATCTCCAAAAGAGCATTCACGCAGCATGTCCAAAAACTGAATAGCTAAAAAGAAGTATGCCAATAATGACTACTAGCTGTCAGAATAGAGAGGTGATAAGGAAGCTAGAGAAGAGTAGGGACGATACAATTTGAGGAGGAACTAGTGTGAACGGCAATGCTTGGATTACCTGAATACAGGACAGTCATTGGGAAACAGGAGAGGAGGGGAATCAGGTGGAAGAGAATTGATCTGACAAGGAGTTGGGATGTGGAAAGATGGAGGACAAAAGAAATTAAAAATGACATCTGTAATTTTTTTGAAACACAGTGGTGTTGACTCATGATCTGGTTATGACCTGTAATAATCATTGTCTATGGTTCTGCAGAATTTATTTTCTTAAATGTTATTCTGGATGCTCTCTGGTTTTATTATAAATTCTTTGCTTATAGATTTTCTGCACTTAGTCTATCAAATGGATAGGGACATTAGGTCTGCAACATGAATGTTAATATTTTACCTTGTCAAATGCCCAAAACACATAGCCATGTGTTATAAACGGTTATATAGTCTACATTATTAAATCTTTATGAGAATTCAGGAATGGCATGAGATGAGTTAAATATTGCAGTTCTTGATAACTGATTCAAAAATTATCTTATAAAATATTATTTAGTTGTCCTGAAATATGACTCTTACTAGTTAGTTCTGAAGTATTAATTTCATGCTGTGTTCCTACCTTTCACAGAGGTGTTATTAATACTTTAATTATGTATACCAATGCCACTGGCAATATGAGACCACAAGATGAATACCGCAAGACAACTCTCTTGCACCAACTACATTGGTTTTGTATTTTACTGTAGACCTTTAATTATAATTGTATAAAATCTGTTGAATTTAGACAACATCAGTCATCATAGCAAATAAAGTGCCAGATTCTCTGCCATAAGTCACTTTAGCTTCATTAGTGTCAGCAGAGTCTCACTGATTTACGCCAAAACAGATGACACAAAAGCACTTGTTATATTTTACTGCCTCTCCCATGAGTTGTGATATTGCAGTGTTTCAGGACTCCTAGAATAACAGTTGATTTTTTTTTTCCTCCATCTTTTTCTCTCTCTGTGTTCATTGTTTTGTCAGCCACTTATGCTTGAAATTTTCCTTCCCTAGTTTAAGCATAGAAAAGAGTTTGGTATTGTGATGTTTGTCCGCAGCCATCACAGACGCATTCTAATTTTTACTTTTTAATCAGAGATAATAGTCAAAGTGTGTTCTGGGTTTTAGTGAATGGTAAGCTGCTGCCTGTAGCCTTTCTGGCTTTATTCTGCAATTAACTACTCTTAAGTGGTTATGGATGTGAATGGATGTCCTTATAGCTCCATAGCAGAACACAAACTGCAAATAATTGAGCACCCGTTTTCCTTAATTAGGCCTGCTGAGTTCATTAGGGGGACCTTGATGCACTTCTCTTAGTGAAGTGTGTTATGAGGTCATTCTGTTGGATTGAGGTCTCGATTGTGTCTCATAAAGAAAAAAGGCCCATTGAAAGAACAAGGATCTGCCTGCACTGCAGTCACGGCAGTAGTTATTGTGAATCTTGTGGTCAATGTGTCCCAGTCAGCCTTAAATGGGCTGGCTTGGGTATTAGTAAAAATCTTGCTATGGCAGCACCAAGTTTAGGCTGACGTGAAGCTGGGTAGATTATACCTGTGCCTTGCTCTGCAGTACAGCAGCCAGTCTTCCCACAGCACCCGAGCACTCTGGTTGAAAACCCTACAGATTTCAGGCTTCTCACAGCTCAGTACTCAAGTCTTCACTTTTATAGGTAGTTGTCCTTAATGATGGACTCAGATTTTTAGCCTGACCTGTCTTCTGATGGAAATACTCTCTGGGGATGTAGTAGTTTTTTCTGCATGGAAGAGTCCCATATATTTTGTTGCAGTTAACAGTCTCCATGAGAACTTGCAGCTATGCTCTGTGAATAATTGTTTTTTCAGCTTGGTTGCTATTTTGGATCAAATAAAATATAATGTGTGTTACTGTTTCTTCTCTTCCTGATTGTTCCCTGACTGGAACAAAAAGCACTCCAAAATTTACTTCCTTCTATGCAAAATAGCCCATTTAGAGCGAAATTCACAAAACTACCTGAAGATGGGAAACTGTATTTGCTTTTCGAAGTGATTCATACTTTCATGTTGGCCAGTTTTGTTCTTCATGTGGTAAGTACGCAATTCCTACTTCCCATACAAGATCACTCAGCACTTGGCATTCCTGGTCATAATGGTACAGCTTCGTGTTGCATAAATATGAATGAAATCTTCACTGAAGCAGAGGTGGGACCAAGTGTGACACAGAATTACAGAATCACATGGTGTCCTGGGGTGTATGAAGAAAATTGTGACCAGCAGGTCAAGGGAGGTTTTCCTCCCCCTCTACTCTGCCTGGTGAAGCCCCATCTGAAGTCCTGTGTCCAGTTCTGGGCTCCCCCATTTAACAAGGACAAAGAATTACTGGAGGGAGTCTAGTGGCAGGCTATGAACATGATTAGGGGGCTGGAGCATCTTTCTCTTCAGGAGAGACTGAGAGAGCCTGGAGAACAGAAGGCTGAGAGGGGATCGCATCAATGTTTACAAATATCTCAGGTGTGGGTGTCAGGAGGATAGGACCTGACTCCTTTCAGTGATGCCCAGAGACGGGGTGAGGGGCAACAGGCACAGAGTGAAGCACAGGAGGTTCCATCTGAATATGAGGAGAAACTTTTTTAAGTGTGACACTTGTCAGATGAGTCATTTGGCTTTGCTTCAGCCTGCCTGTGGGTAATGTTTTGAGGAAACTTAACCAATGGACTTTACAATGGAGCATTGTGCTAAGCAGGTAACAGTCATTCTTCCTCTTGGTACCATGGGTGCTTGTTTGGTGCCTGGACCCTGGGAAGCTGAAGAAAAACCTGTTGTATGTTGTATTTTGTTGTTGTTGTTGTTGTTCTGTGGTTTTGTTTGTTTGGTGTTGTTTTTTTGTTGTGTGGTGGGTTTTTTTTGTTTGGGGTTTTTTGTTGTTGTTTTGGTTTGGATTTTTTTCAGTCCCTGGGACTGCTTTTCCTGGGCAGGAGTGAGTCCTGAGTCCCAGATACTTTTCTTGTCTGATGATCTTGAATTTTTAGCTCTTCTTCTGTTGATCCCCAGGACAACACTTTAGCAAGATCAAAATCTGTACCAAAATCCACAGCAGTTAAGGGACTGGCTCATTGCTTTCCAGAACTTGGTTTTTATAGGAGAATAGAGGGATTGCATCTCACTTGTCCTCTCTTTTGTATTCTCCTGTGGGGTATATTAGGACACAGAGAGCAGCTGTGTCACACTTTATTGATACTGATAAATCAAGAAAAAACTGTGTTGTGCCCATGTAGCAAATGTATGTGATCTGTTCTGTTTCTAGAGAAACCTTATTTGCTACAGAATAAACACTTGGTCTTCAACATATTTCCATAAAATCTCTTGTTGGAGGTTAAATAACTATTTTCCCATTCAGTCAAGTGGAACAAACCCCCACTTTTTAAACTGAAGGCAGGAGAAGAGTCTGAAATAATTAAAAAGAAGCTGTAAAATTAACAACCTTGGCACAGAACATAGTTTATTTTAATAAACCTTCTGTGGAGTTGTATTAAAAGACCTTGGTTTTAATTCCTCATGCAAAATTGCTTATAATTCGATAATTTATTCCACATATACCCCCCAAATATTTTTTTCAAAATAAACATTCTGTAAGTCTTTTTTTACCTCAAACACTTTATTATTTCTTCATTTTTCACATTTGATAAGTTTTTTTTAAAGTAACCACTACTTTTGCATGTGCATATAAAGCCTCAAAGAGGGTGACTCAGAGCTTGTGCAAGTGTGTTTAGTGTTTATCATAAGAAGCGCTCATCCCAAGGCATCTGAAAAATCTTGACCTGTGGTCAAGCATATCTTAATCAAGGTAAACATGAATAATAGTAATAATAGCTATTATTTTTTCTTATTCTGGGTCCAAGTATATAGCTAGTAGCTGAACAGCTTACACACACTATTATATTTTGTTGCCAGCATCATGTCTTTCTGTAGGGGATATAGAGTTTGGAAATGAAGTCTTGTATCCCATATCTGATTTATGTTTGTACACATACATATGTATATATACAAAAAGCATGTACTTCCTTTGAGGTCGTTAATTATAAAACTATTTACAAATCCTTGTTTAGCCTATAAGGAGAACTAGCACTTTGCTCGTACACTGTCTTGTATTTAATCTGTATTGGGTGGTTTGTTCCATTCAATTCCATTTATTTTAAGAAAGTACTTTGGGCTGTGTTATTTGGCACATATGGAATAATGCAAGCTATTTTAAAAATGTGTATCTAAAGTTAGAGATGAAAGCATTATTAGATACTATAATGCTTTGTGTTTGCAGGAAGGCTGTATTCAGAAATAGCAAGTATATTTTTTTGTTTAACCTCAGTACTTATATTACCAACACCTGTGAGCAGAAACCTGAAATCTCTATGTTTTCATTATAGGTTTCTCAAAGGCTTTTAACAGAGAGTATTCTTTATCTGCTTGTTCCCACGTTTAGCATATACATAGTAAAGACTTATGGGAAAAAGTAATCAGAGTTATAAATTAGTCATTTTTTGAATTTGGTCTGAGAGAGATTTTTGCAATACAAGCTTCATGGTTTTGCCTAGGAAAAAAAGATTTCTTTATAATGCTCATCTGTGATTCTAAGTAAGACTCTAAGTACAATTTTGTTGCTAAGATCAGAAGTCATTCCAGCCCATATGCTTGCATGCGACACTGGACAGTGACTAGCAGCAGATGTTTAGGCAGAGAGTCAAAGAAAATGTGACTGGCCAACCTGGTAAGAAAAGCTTTAAAGTAGAAAAGATGGAGATTCCTCAACAGTCCAAGTGTTGGATGTGGCAGGCATACTGAGTGCCTGGCATGACAGGAACAGGAGGACCACGGCATTCAGCAACACAAGGTTGAAACAGAATCACCTGAAGCACATTAGGCATGTAAAAAAGAAAGTGCCTGTGGGACAGCCCTTATGTGGAAAGGTCTCATGCCCTTTCTGGGTAATCGGCATGCTTGGGTGCCTCTCTGAGATGCCTCCACACCCATACCCATGGCACGGAAATCAAACAGGAGGAATGTGTGTGTGTATCTGCATGCATTTATGAGGCTGTAACCTGGCCTGCATCATGGAGATGTCTTGGAGCAACTCACACAACGGAAGTGTTGCAATGGAGGGATACAGGCTCTTTGGGAAGGATGGGCTAGGGAGGCAAGGAAGGGAAGTCATCCTTTCTGTGAAACAGCAGCTAGGAAGCAAGGAGCTCTGCTCTGGGAAGGTGGGGGGAGCCAGCTCAGAGCTTGTGGGTCAGGACCCAACATGGGTGATGTTATAGTGAGTCTGCTATAGGCCACCTGGTCATGAAGAATTAGATAAGACCTTCAAACATCTAAAAGTAACCTCACATTCACACACTCTGGTCCTCCTGTGTGATGTGAACCACTCTAACGCCTGCTGGTGTGCAACACAAAGCAAGAGTTTTGTGGCACAGGTGGTCGAGGAGACGCTTTGCTGGATGTCATACTTAAAAACAAAGAAGGGTGAGTTAGGTATGTGAATATCAAGAGGACCCTTGGCTGCAGTGACCATGACATGGTTGAGATCAGGAGCCTGAGTGGAGGGAGCAGGGTAAGAAACAGGATCACAGCCTTAGACTTCAGTAAAGCAGTTTTTGGCCTGTGTAGGGATCTGCTTGTCACACATGGTATTCCATGGTCATGGAGAGAAGAGCAGTCCAAGAGAGCTGGTTTATGTTAAAGGGTCACCTTCTCCAAGCTCCAGTTTGGTCTATCCCAACTAACAGTCTGCATGGAGGTGAACAAGGAATTTCCGACTAAATTCAGACGTAAAAAGGAAGTCTACAAGAGCTGGCAGCAGGGTTAGATGACCCAGGAGGAGTACAGAAACACTGTTCAGTTGTGCAGGGATGGGCTCAGGAAAGCTAAAATCCACCTGGAGTTGAATCTGGCAAGGGATGTGAAAGGCAACAGGAAAGGATTTTACAAGTACACCTGTAGCAAAAGAAAAACTAGAGAAAACATGGCCCCACTGCTAAATGGTGCAGGGCCACTGCTGACAGCAAAGAAAATGCTGAGGTACTCAATGGCTTCTTAGTTTCAGTCTTCTCTGGTAAAACTCGCTGTTATGAATCACAGGCCCCTGAGACCAGAGGCAAAGTCTAGAGCAAATAAAACTTGCCCTTAGTGAAGGATGATCAAGTTAAGGAACACTTAAACAAACTGGATGTAAACAAGTCCATGGGACCCTAATAGGTTGCACCCACTAGTGCTCAGAGAACTATCTTATGTCATTGTGAAGCCATTAAATTATCTTTGGAAGGTCATGGAAATTTGGGAAGGTTTGTGAAAGTAGGAAAAAAAAAAGTATCACTGTCTTCCAGAAGGGTGAGGAGGAGGATCTAGGGAGCTACAACATAGAATCATAGAATCATTTTGATTGGAAGAGACCCTTAAGATCATGGAGTCCAACCGTAACCTAAATCTAGCACTCAACCATGTCCCTAAGAGCCTCATCTGTACATTTATTACTTGCTTCTCGGGAAAGGAGACCAACCCCCTCCATGCTACAACCTCCTTTCAGGCAGTTGTAGACAGTGATAAGGTCTCCCCTCAGCGTCCTTTTCTCCAGGCTGAACAGCCCCAGTTCCGTCAGCCGCTCCTTATCAGACTTGTGCTCCAGACCCCTCATCAGCTTTGTTGCCCTTCTCTGAACTTGCTCCAGCGCCTCAATGTGTTTGCTATAGTGAGGGGCACAAAACTGAACACAGGATTCAAAGTGACACCTCACCAGTGGTGAGTACAGTGGGACAATCATTCCTCTAGTCCTGCTGGCCACACTATTTCTGATACAAGCTAGGATGCTGTTTACCTTCTTTGCCACCTGTGCACACCACTGTCTCATATTCAGCTGCCTGTTGATGAACACCTCCAGATCTTTTTCCTCCAGGCAGCTTTCCAGCCACTCTTCCCCAAGCCTGTAGCGCTGCCTGCGGTTGTTGACGCCCAAGTGCAAGACCCAGCACTTGGCCTCGTTGAACCTCATACAATTGACCTCAGCCCATCAATCCAGCTGGTCAAGATCCCCCTGTATGGCCATCCTGCCCTCCAGCAGATCAACACTCCCACCCAATATGGTGTCATCTATAAATTTGCTAAGGTTGTGCTCATTTCCCTCATCCAGATCATTGATAAAGAGATTAAACAAAACTGGCCCCAATACTGAGCCCTGGGGAACACCACTTGTGACCGGCTACCAACTGGATTTGGCTCCATTCACCACAACTCTCTGGGCCCAGCCCTCCAGCCAGTTCTTTATCCATCGTAGAATACACCCATCAAAGCTGTGAGCTGCCAGCTTCTCCAGGAGAGTGCTGTGGGATATGGTGTCAAAGGCTTTACTGAAGTCTACACAGCATCCAGATCCTTTCCCGCATCCACTCCGTGGGTGACCTTGTCATAGAAGGAGATGAGGCTGGTCAAGCAGGACTTTCCCTAATAAATACTAGCCACAGGTTGTTTTTTGCATGGACTGTCATTTCTCCCCACAAGGCTTTTTGGACATGGCACCTTCTGTTGTGGAGGTTAAGAGAATAACTATGGTGAGAACCATAGTGCAGTAATAATGTTGACACAGGCTGTTCTGTACTGCTTGTGTTCGGTGCCAGGGAACAGCCTCTGGCATAATTAATTTATTAGTATTGCCATAGTGATAGAGATGTTCTCAGGCTAATATGGCTTGCATATTATTTTAGAAATACATAACAGGAAAGTGAGAGATGCTGGAAGTCTTTTAGTCCGTTTCCAGAACAAGACTGGTTATCTATCTAAATGAGTAAGTACTTGGACAACAGGTCTATCTTAGTGAAACTCCATTTTCAGTTTTCACTATATATAAATATCATTTTCTGTCAGTAATCCAGCTGGCTGAAGCTAATTTTTGCTGAAGGAGAGTTTCTGTTTCCTAGAGAACCCATGTTAAAGAAATTATTTCCTTTCAAGTCCTGATAAAGGATACTTTAAACACATGCTGTGTAAATTTGAAAAGGTAATCTATGTTATCATTGAATCGTACAAAAAGTACAATAAGTAATGTTATTACCAAGCTGCTTGAGTCTTTGGATCAGTTAAAAATTGTATGGCAGACCACAGCCACTGTGGCCATCCACAAAGACAGTATCTGTTGATTGCAGGCTTTGGTAGGTAAGAGCATAAGGTCTGACAGGGGCAGGTATACTTAAAGGAGAGATTTATCATCTGAATGGTAGAGGGAGACAGTGGATGGATTTGTTCACACACCTGATTTATGTACCACTGTATCTTTCTTGGCACCTTACTGCTATAATGAATTATTCCTTTAAAGTTTCTTAGAAAACCTTAGAAATTCCTTTAAGATAAGCACACATATTGGCTCTGTATTTAGTCTCATGTTTAGTTAGTTATACCATACTTTTGATGAGCATGAGTGAATCAGCAAGAATTTTCCATGCAAATTAACCCTTGTTATTGGGGGCATGAAATGCCTTCTGATTACTGATCATTTGTATTAAAGAAGAGATCCAAAATACGGTTGTCTGCTTTTGATTGTTCTATTGTTGTGAGCAAGGCTGTGGCATTTTACACATTTTGTATGTGAAAGTAACCAAATCATTTGTAGCACTGCGGGTTGCAAAGCAAAGGGGTGTAGAAGCTTCAGGCATCCAGAAGCTTCAAAGGAGTGTATGGAAAGCTTCATCTGCTTTCCATATATGACTTATCATAATCTGTAGCTGATTTACTGAACAGAAGAGCAAAGCAATACTTTCCAGCTGATAGGTTCCAATATTTATGGTTGAATTTAATCTGATCTAAGATAAGGCAGGATAAGCCTGTATCCAGTACATTATCCAGTATCCAGTACATTAAAAACAATGAGTCAGAAAAGCCTTCCCTGAGAAATAGTGAATAAATTTGTGCTGGTAGTGTTTCTGCAGCTGTGATGAGTTTAGAAAAAGAAGTGAGCAGAAGTACTATCTTTTGCTGGCATGACAAAGATAGTTTAGAAAAAAAAAAACACCACATCATACCAAAAACAATAACAAGCTTTGGACAACTTGTTAAAAACCTGCTTGTTTTTCTAGCTACATAAACTATAAACTGCTCTAATAACTCTAATAACTTGTTATGAGGTAAACTGGTACTCAAAGTATTTTTTGTGCACAGAAGCTTTTTTTTTTTTTTTTCTCCTAACAAAATATAGGATGATGAGGCTGGTGAGGGATCTGGAGCACTAGTCTGATAAGTGACTGAGTGAACTGGGGCTGTTCAGCCTGGAGAAAAGGAGGCTGAGGGGAGACCTTCTCACTCTCTGCAACTGCCTGAAAGGAGGTTGTAGCATGGAGGGGGTTGGTCTCTCCTCCCAAGTAGCAAGTGACAGGACAAGAGGAAATGGCCTCAAGTTGTGTCAGGGGAGGTTCAGAATCGATATTAAGAACAATTTCTTCATGGAAAGGGTTGTCAGGCAGTGGAACAGGCTGCCCAGGGAAATGGTGGAGTCACCATTCCTGGAGGTGTTTAAGAGACGTGTAGATGAGGCTCTTAGGGAGATGGTTGAGTGCTAGATTTAGGTTATAACTGGACTCCATAATCTTAAGGGTCTCTTCCAACCGAAATGATTCTATGATACCATTCCTGCCTAAGCAAATAGGTACAATGGAGCCTTGCTGTAAATCAACATTGCAGTATACCTACAGCTTGGTTAAAGGGTGATGAACTCATTACAAGCAATGGCATTCCTTATAGAGCATCCATAAATAGGTTTGTTCATAAGGATCATAACACTGCACAGAAGCACACTAAGCAATTGCTGTTGGATGTTGGGTCTGTCTTCCTATGTACTTGCTCATGGGACAGACACATGCTGGAAATTCTTCTGGGGTTGCCTCTGATGCAGCTGAGCTTTGCTGCTGGGGCTGGCTGGACTAGAAAGCAGTTCTGCTGGACTGTACTCAGATAGACACAAAAACTGATTTTAGAGTTTTACATTAGTAGAAGATACAGGTGAGTTGGAAGCTGTTTTTCTTAAAGTTTCTGCTCAGTGGGTATACCTCCCCACAACTCAAGGACCTAGCTCCCAGCAAGTAGGGTCTCAGCCACAATTTGAAAAGACTCTGATAGCTTGCTGCTAGAGCTAAGGACATCAAACATGTGCCATACCAGACTTACTGCTCAGGCTTGGAGGATGCCATGAACTGTGGGTTCAAACGTGATTCTATGTGCCACGCATGCTGTCCCTAGTTCTTCAAACTGATGAGGGTAGCCCTCAGGGAAACTGTCTACCATGTCATTTCCTAGACAGATGAATTTAAACACTGACATGGTGCTCTAGACTCGTAAGCATGAATTCATTTCCTCCTGCAGGACCACTGCAATACAGTCTGTCTGATCATGGTATAATTGTGGAGGTATATTTGGAACAGGTGGTGTTGAGAGCGGTGTGTTGGATGTCCATTGCTGTTTATGACCTTTGTGGATACCATGAAATAAGTATTCTCTGTATTCTTTTAAGACTGTAAATAATTTGGGATGGAGGTAATTTTCTTTCCTAACAACAGGTCATTTGTGATTTCACTTTTTTGGCACAGAAACCTGTACCACAACACTTAGCCCTTACTTGTATTGAAGTTGAGCTTTCAGAGTCTGGTCCAAAATTAGGAAGGACAGAGTACTGCATCAAAACTTGTCGCTTTCTGATTCAAGCATAGAATATCTTAATACAAGATTAATAGTATACAAAAAAAAACAAATATGACTTTTTAAAATATAGACATCCATTGATTAGAGGACAGCCTTTTACCATATTTAGTAAACAATGCCCATGTTGCCTTGTGCTCAACTCACCAGCATCCTTGATATGATACAATAATTATACAATATAATTTTAATAACAAATTCAGATTTATATGATGGATCTCTTTACTTTGTAGACTCGTCTGCTTTGATGTTTCATCTGATCAGTCATTAGCTATTCCCATATCTATAACTACTGAAGAATTCTGTTTTTATCTTTCAAAGGATATGTCTTTCTGGCTTAAAACCCAGCCATTTTATTTCTTTAGTTTCACAGTTTTTATAGTACAGTCTGTCATCCAATTTAATATTTATCAGTAGTAATAACTGACTGCCAGGGTATTTTCAACATTAATTCCGGGTGTCTGTGTCCTGCATTCAGAATTACTAAGCAGACCATACAGGCAGACACTTCGGCTGTAACTTGTTTGCTCATTTATATACAGAAGAATGGAGACGAATAGCTAATTTTGCTGCAGAGAGTTGTCTGCTCTGAATCCCAAGTGCTCCATATTTTGTAACTCCAAGAGCCTGATCAAACCATTGTAGCAACTTCCCACTGGTAGAAGGGATTAATTGGTCCAAACTTCCTTCTCTTTCTCTCTGTGCACCACCCCCCCCCAGCATTCAGTAAAAAGAGAATTTGTATCATGATTTAGAAAGCAAATTAAATATTTCCAGCATGACTGATTTTAATTTCTTCTAAGGATTACACTGGAAGTGTAGACTTGCCTGAAGGTCCAGAAAGGAAAGCACATGCAAAGGCAGGCAAGCACCAGCAGAGGATCTGGATGTGCAGATTTTCCCAACTGGATCATGCCACGTTGTTTTGGTCTGAGGGATTGATTTGATTCTAATGGCATATAAAATGCAGGTTTATGCCCAACTGTCCAATATGGAAGTATTGCAAGCCTCAAATTTACAAGAGGAAAATAGGAATGAAAACCTAGTCATCTGATAGCCCTTAGTTGCAGCTATGAGGAGATCCAAGAGGAAGAGACAGGGTCTTTTTTCTTTCAGAAACCATTTAGTTCATGCTCATGTTTTATTTCATCTGGCAATGTGTACGCAGCTTTAGGGTTGGATTAGTGATGGCTTTTCTTCCAAGGATCTAGGCTCTACTGTTGATTTCCCATGCAGAATGACTATTATAGAAGTGACAAAAGAGGATGCCAGTGGCTGTACCTGGGCTTGTGTGTGCTGAAGTAATTACAGACCTTTGAAGTCAGAAGTTATTTCAGTCTCATTACGGTGAGTTTACAGTGCCCTCACCTACAGTTTAGTTGGAAGCATCCTTTCAGTGTCATTAGGAGTACAGGGAAAGCAGGTTTATGGAGCACACTGAGGACAGCAGTGTTTGATGGATGGTGAGATAATAAGGGTTTCCAAAGGCTTCCTGGTGCTTTTCTGCTTCCCACAAACATCACCTTTGTCTTGCCTGTGCTGAGTTTCAGTCAGGTGTTGCTGTAAATCAGCCTGCCAGTGGACTCAGAAAGGAATTAAATGTTGGTTGATGTTTGCACTAAGCTTTAGGAGCATCCTGGTAGGAGAACAAGTAGTCATCTTTTTGTCAGTCTTTGGGATTACACTGGAAGTTATGGAGGTTACTAGAAAGTTTTCCTTGTAATCTTTCCTGCACTGAGAGGCTGTAATGTCACAAGAATAACATGGAGTGTTCCCTGTAGTCCAGAAGTTTGACTGTGAATATTCTCTTGGCAGTAGTGACACTTTTCTCATGCTATACACAAAAGGAATTGAGGGATTTACTGATGAGTGGCTTCTCCTCTCATTGCATCACTACCAACTGTCCTTTCCTTCCCATTCCTCCTTTCCTCCTTCTGTTACATAGTTTGACGACTGTGAAAAAAGTCACCCTGGACTTGGTGTGCTTATGTTCCTTGGGGTTGGTCTATTTGTTTATTGGTTGGTTGTTTTTTGGTTTGGTTTGGTTTTTTTTTGTCTCACATCACTCTTCAAAGATTATATAATATATATATGGCTTGGAGTTTGGTGCTTGGGTTTTGATTTTGTTTGTTGTTCTTTTTTTTCCAAAACAATGCTGGTGTATCACTTTCTTATGAAGATGAGATTCTTCTTTTACACCTGGGTACTTTGTATTGTTGCAAGGCATCTACCTATATTTTAAAGATAAAAACTTATAATTTAAAAAGTGGTTTCTTTTTCCTATCCTTCTCTCCTAGAAGAACAGAAGAGTAGAAATTTGATTGAAGAAGCGTAACAGAAAGATTTATTACAGGACATTTTCTATTTGTTCTGCAGTTGCAATCTTTTCTGGTTTGTTTTGGGGTTTTTATTTTTAGTGCTTTGCGTTTGAATCAGACTAAAATCAGGAGTTAGAAATACACTTCTGACAACTGGCAATATAATAACCTACATAACTCTACAGAATGTGGGTGCAGAAGCTTAAATGGTACTTCTTCTAAAACACAGATTACTTTTTCCTGCTATTTCACCTATAGCAAAACCATAATTGTCAGACATAATGTCTCCTGAATCACTGATGCTTTAGCGGATCTTATTTTTTTTCCACACCAAAGAATATATTGTAAACCATGTTGTGCAAAGACATGAATCTGATTGAAAATGTTAAACTTTTCCAACATTAGTTCTCTATGTTTATGGAGATTTTGATAGAACAGTGAGTAGGTTACTTGTCCATCACTAGAGAAGACTTGTTATTTTCTCTTGCCAGATGTTTTAATTAATTTTAGAAAATAGCAGAGTGAGTTTTGCCCTTTTTAGTTCCAGTTGGTTTAAACCAATTGTGAGAATGTATGACTCCTATTTCAAAACAGAGCTTAGAGAGTATTTTTTTTTTCCAGATGCAATAGATGTTTTCTCACCCACCACCAAATGTGAATTATATAGATTTTGAAGTTAAACTATTTGTGACAATTGAGTAAAACTTCTATAATTAACCTTAGTTCTGGATTTCTGGAATAATAACAATTTGATTTGCATATTTTGTTAAATAAAAATGCTATATGATTAAGTGATGAAAATTGGTTCCATTTATAGGTTAGACTTTATGTGATCTGAAAATATAATGGTTGGTTGTCTTGAGTAACTAAAGATATGAAGGGGTGTTTTTCTTTTGAGGATTATGTTCTTCCTACACATGTTGACCCTTTATTCTGTTAAAAATTGGTCTACTAAATATCCAGAAAGGGATTTCCTGCTTTCAGTTTATAGGTTATGGCATGACCAAGAAGTACGTCATTTCTGGAGGTGTCAGCAAATATATGTGTCTGTGTATATGTACTTTGCCAAGTTTGTGGTGCTTAATATGCCAAAGCTGAAGTAGGTGGTGACCCCCATGAAGCTGTTGTGGTTTGGTGGGAAGGTGTTGGGCAACAGGTGCTGCTGGGGAGCAGAGAAGCAGGGGGGTCAGTGGGCCCCTTCACATCCCCAGCTGTTGTGGTACAGGGTGGCATGAAGGCATTAATGACTTCAGGCTGGTGGCTGAGGTCCAAAAATTAGGGAATGGCCTTCTGGGCTGGAGTCAGCGTGGAGCTCCCAGTTGTACTGATGCTCTAGCACAGGGGTCCATGAGGGGCTGCAGGCTGAGAGCAGCTCTTCTGGCAAAGCATGTCTTAAATGGCTGCTTGGAAAGACTGAAGGCCTGACTCCCGTTTTGGCTGAAGTGGGTTAGGCTGCTCTGACACCAGTTTATATGCCATGTAAATGAAAATACTGGCCTCTGGTCTCCCTGGAGCAGTGGGCTCAGACCTAAGTCAGCAAGTTTGGCTTGGCTTTTCATTCTGTGGTGGAAGTACTCTTTACTTTTTACTATTTACTTTTATAGCAGACATTTAAAACCAAAGTTCAATATGCTTTGTATGGGCACTAAAATGAGGCCACAGTATATTTTGTAAAGAGTCAAGGGTTTGACTGATACAGTTGTGCAGAGCTTTCCTTTCCTTTTTTTTTTTTTTCCCATGTGCTATGCCATGCAGTTTAAATTCTGCCCTGTGTTTTAAAAGCCACTGTGGTTCAGTGATGTTCTGTGAAAATTAAAGTGCTTTGGACAAGGAAATATGATCTAACTCCAAAATGTTATTATACAATACCCTGCTTAATTGAGATGTAGTAAACTGGGGACTTCTTAACTGGAATGTTTCCTACAAAATTGATTTATACTGATGGTAGAGACTGCAGCTTAATGGGGTGATCATATTGGCCTAAATTTAGCTACTGCTATGTAGTCAGATCATGTCACATGATGTTTAAACAAGTGTGTATTTCAGCACTCTGTTATTTTCTGTTCTGTTTTGGTTTCGTGTTTTTTTTTTAAGGAAAAAAAAAAAGAGGCGCCTTGCTAAATATAGTATGGCTACTGAATAGCACTCCTTCCTTTTAATGCTGAACACCAGAGCAGCCTGAGCCTGAAAGTGACTGACACTTACAAGCTGAACCAATTTACATTCACTGCCGATGGCTTAGATCCATCCTTGTTCTTAAATTTATGAAGATAAGTAAGAAATTAACATATTTCTGAACATTAGGCCTTATTTTCTTCAAGTTTAGCCTGTTCTGTGAATCTGACCACTATATGTACAGAGAGATTCCAGTTTGTATCTTGTATTACAGCAGGTTGAAAGTAAGTGTAGTATCAGTGACCAAGATTTTGTTTTAATTGTACGTGTCTGAAAGTCTGCGTCTCTAAAGTCTTTGTTTCAACACTGTATTTAATGTTAGAAATGCACCAGTGTTGTTTTTCATTTAAGAAAATCAGTATTTCAAAATACTTTTTGTATGTTTACAGTTCAAAACTTTAAAGGCCTTTAATTATGTTTTTTCATGAGATTAGACTTTGCAGAGTTTATCAGCTTTTAGATTTCAGAAGTTTGTGGCTTAAACAAAAAGCAAACCATCTGTAAAATTGTTCTCAACTCCAAAGTAAGGATCGTTACAGTGTAGAATTAACTGAAAACTGTAAGTCTCATAGAAGTTAATGATACATATAGAAGTCAATGATAAATTTTCCCTGATATACAGGAGCGGCAGCTGCTCTAGACCACTGAAGCTGTTGCAGGTGTCAGTAACACTGGCTGTGGGTTTGCTCCCCTTAGATGTGATGGGGCTGATTGTGGCAATAACTCTCTGTTTTTTGATGCTCTCAGTAGATAGAGAAAAGTGGCTTCTCAAGACCTTGCAGTATTGCACATTATTTTTATAGATTTCTCAAAGATGTTGATCGGACATCAAAGGTGACGCTGGTAGAACTTAATCATCTAGCAGTAGAATTAATTTTTAGAAAGTTCTGCAATTAAGCATGTTTATGCCACTTAACTGTCTCACATTCTTTGTTAAGAATTTATTACATGTATAAAGACTGCATTTTTTGTAAGATTCTGCCAATTATAACAAGATGATAATTAAGCTTGTGTTTTATGTGTGCTTTTTAAAATGCAAAAATGCTGTATAAATCTTCGTATTTCTGCCTCATCAAAATTAAATACCTATTTAGAAACCTTGTAAAGCTCTACTGTATTATTTACAATAGGAAAAAATCATTAGTATGTGCTGTATATATTGCAGAAGAAATTTTATTCCTCAATTCAGTCATTTGCCACATTTTTCTCAAAATGGTAAATTTATCTTAAACATTAAAAAAATATTTGTGATAGGTGAAGAACAGTAGAAGAGCAACACACAGTATCAAAAGCAGAAATGCCTCCGACTACCTTTCTTCTCTGGTTTTATAATTCTCCTCTGCTGATGAGACACTGGTCTGAGACTGTTGCTGTGTAGACAAGAGGTACACAGCTCAGTCTGTCTACTCGTTTCTTGTTCTATTTCAGAAGTCATAAAGGTTTGTTTTCCTCTATGGGAAAAGAACACAATCCTAGTGACTTAAACTTCATGGGAACTTCACCTAACATTGTGATTCCTGTTAGAAACTGCTAAATTGAACAAAAAGTTTGGCTGTCTTGGTAGATTACGTAATAAATATTTATATTAATATGTATCAGTAATCTCGTGTATATTGGGTATATTAGTAATATTACTAAAGTTGGGCTAGACAGTGGCTGGTTATTGACTAGCTCAATTAATTCTTGTGTTTTGCATGTAAGATTTTTTGATCAGTATTTGTTATTTTGATGTACTGACTCAGCCACTGCTTGGGATACAGCATTCCAGCTTCACCTGGATGTACACTCTTCTCCTTTTTGAGTCTTTAACATAGCATTTTCTTTCACTTTCTTATGCTTTGAAATCAGTGTTCCGCTAAAATCTGTGACCTTCACTCCACCATGTCTGAACTCCTGTTCTGGCACATTTAGTTTTCCTGCCTTATTAAGAGCTTCCACTATCTGTTTAGAGTGGATTGTGGATTGTGACTTATCGAGATGAACAGGGAGATTTGATGTGCTGATCAGCCTGGCTGCAACTACCATTATAATTTCCTTTTTTTTTTTTTTTTTCGGTTTTGGTTGGTTGGTTGGTTGGTTTTTTTTTTGTGTGTGTGTGTGTCAAGGTTACTGTAAATTACACTTGTGTTTGACATTTATCTTTACCTTTAAATAGGGGGTTTCTATCTGAATAGGCTTCCCTAGAGCAGCTGTCAACCCAGTTTAACCCCAAGAGGTCTTTTTTGAAATGTTGAATATTGCCTTTTAACTCCTTTACCTCTTGAGGAAGGTTGCTGGCAGTTATGAATGCCAGGCTGTAATGTTTCTTGTACATAATTACCATGCATACTGTCTTTAATAATATTTATGTAAATAATGGATTAGTATTTGGGATTTTTTTTTCATAGGTAGATAAATAGAAATTACCCACAGGCTTTAGTGAAAGCTTCTTGGATATAATGAAGCTGGAATATGATCAGCAGCACCCCTGTTTTTAAGTTATGTAAAATACCCTGTGGTTACTAGAAGTGCTCTCACTTAGAAAGGTTAGCAACTTACTTTGAAATAAAAAAGTAGGCCTAGAAAAATCATTGAGCCATGTTGTGCTGAAGTATAGCGAATGATCTATCAGGAAGGAACAAAAAAAGATCAAAAGCACCTGATTTTTTCTGCTTTCTATATCTTAGGTTTAATTTTCGCGTGACAGCTCTATCTGGCAGCCTCACCTCCCATCAGTGCAATCTGTCATTCTAGATTATTTCAATTAAGTTCTCTTTCTCATTTTGCGTTTGTTGAGGAGTTGTAATGGCACACTCCCAAATCAGCAGTCAAGAAGAGTAATCCTCTCTATTTGTATGTTGTTAAAAGTGAGGGGAAAGCAAGAGATGTTTTTTCCTTCTCTGCTCTGTCCTGGAGGCCTTCTCTAGAGTTGTTACAGAATTAGATTTGCTTTGAAGATCGACTGTGAAGACTTAGTTACAGAATATGAATGCTTGATTGTGGGGCTTTTATGAGTTATTACAAAAATCTTTTAAATTTGTTCTATACACCTTGGTTGTTTGTAGATTTCTTTCACTTTACATAAACTCACTTCTGTTTGATAGCTGGAGAATGAGAAGCTTTTCCTTGCATTCATTGCTTCAGTGCAGAAGTTGGACTTCTATATAAAAGCACAGCAACTCTCTAAGCTTCTCTGTGGTCAAGTCTCCAGAGAAGAGAATTTGTGCTGGGCATGGGAAACTGGAGACAGCTTATGGTACTGATGTACAGTTTGCTTCTGTGTGTGCCGCTGAACTTGGAGGAACTCCCGTTTCGAACTGGATTGCTGTGTTGCCCTTTGCTGCCGTCAACTCTCCAACCTGCTTCCGAGTGCAGAGACCTGTACCCAAATATGTGATTGTGGATAAACTAAGCAACTGCAGTATTGAGTACCCAGTTTGTATCTACTAACCCGTATGTTACTACTTTCACTCAATTATTGCTTCTCACTGATGTTTAGTTTCCACCTGAGAACCACTGTGTTTTGCTGGAGAGACAATCGATGAAATGCTGGGTTGATGTGGTACCACCAGAAGGGCTGGCTTGGTTCAGGAGCCCACCAATGCAAACTGTGAAAAGGAAGGAAATGTATAGGTAGTTCAGAGCCCTTTCTGAGACCTGCGTATCCATTCAGTTGCTGAAGGAATGAGGAAGATTAAGTTCAAAGGAGAAACAAATGGGTTTTACTTCTGTTGTAAGTGCTTGCCTCCATATGCTCATAAGCATTCAGAGTTACCAGGAGTTAGGCAGGTACAGAGATGCTGAAGCAGGGGCTTTGGTATTTCAGTTGTTTTTTCATGCCAAGCCCAGCAGTGCCAGTGGGTTACAATGGGGACATTAAATCTGGATTCTGTCTTCTTACTACATTATCAGGGTACCTAGACTTAGCATTTAGAGTGAGTGACATGTGCATGTCAGAGCAAGCCTCCAGCATTGCAGCAGACCAGATTTTATTAGTCAGTAGCTTTCCAAATCTAAACAGCACCTTAAAAGCTATTTCCATGGTGTTTCTCCTCCCTCTTTCTTTTTTTAACATTTCAGTTGGACAAATTGTTCATGTTGAGTTGGAGGTGGCAGCTCCTTTTCCTGGCTGGATGAGAAATGCTGGCAGCCCTCAGCGTAGGTCTTTGCTGTTTGCTGCAGAGCTCAGCTAGGCAGGAGCCAACAGATCGCTTTTGATGTGGTTAGTGTGAAACCTCTCAAAATCAGGATGAATAGGAATTCTTCATTCTGTTTTCCAGAGGACACATTCAGCCTGAATCAATTTATTGTATATTTGCAGTTTAGTAAATCTTTTTTTTCCCCTTTAGCTGCAACAGGGTTTATTGATGCATGGATAGAAGATAATGAAAAGCTACATTTCAGTTCATCTTTAAAGGCCTCAGCATAGTTCGCTATCTAAAATGGAGCTGCTCAGATCACATAAAGAAAAATGCCTCTTGTGGGAAAAAAAACACGGTGTACTTTAGATCCTAGTCCAACAAGTGTAAGAAATTCCTGTCTTGGAGGAGAGTCAGTAGTTCTGATTTCTCACAGAAGCATCTCACATGATTTCCTCCTAGAAGGACCCATGCCAGGCAGGTGGCCAAACCCCATGCCACCCTGAGCCATGCCACCAGCCTGTGCTGCACACCTGAGAACCAACTTGCTGAACGGCTTTTTCCAGGAATGAAATGCCAGTGGCTCGGTGGGGTCTTAAATCCTGTTCCGTGAAAAAGCAAGGCCCAGTCGGTGCAGCATTTGGGGCCTGTGGTGTAACCAGCTTATGTCAGCCCTGGCCATTTCTGCTGCCTCGCTCCCTCCCACAGTCGGATCACTCTGTCCCTGCACAGCCCCAGCACAGGACTTGCCTGGGAAGTGCTTGTGGGAGGCAATTGGCTCTTCATCCAGCATTTCATTCACCTAGTCTAGTACATATTAATAATTTGTGAGCTTCCTTTGGCTTTGAGAACTTGCTCAAGCCTACAGATTGGGCCCCTGAATCTCCTTCCACTTAGAGGTTACCAGGAGTATCTTTGTGGAACCCAGCATCACCCTGGTGGGAAAAGATTGCTGGGACAAAAACTGGATGCAGAAATGACGTTCGGAGCAGTGTGTAGCAGCATAATTGCACATTAAGGGGGAGGTTTGTCAGATATGCCATATGTGTACAGGTGAAGTTTAGATAGACTCATCGTCAGTGCACCGGTGTTGGCTGTGCATTTCAGGCAGTGAGGAAGGCAGAAGTTGGCATCATGCTCTGTTTACAGGGGAAGATTGGTGAAGGGTTTGGAGAGGAAGCCATATGAGGAGCGACTGCAGTCACTTGATTTGTTCAGCCTGGAGAACAGGAGACTAAGAGGAGACCTCATCATGGCTACAGCTTCCTTACAAGGAAGGGGAGATGCCAAACTCTTCTCTTTAGTGATCAATGACAGAACCTGAGGGAATGGCAGAAAGATGTGCCAAGGAGATTTAGGTTGGACATGAGGAAAAGGTTCTTCCCCCAGAGGGTGGTGGAGCACTGGAACAGGCTCCCCAGGGAGGTGTCACGGCGCCAAGCCTGGCAGTGTTCAAGAAGAGACTGGACAACGCCCTCAGACACATGGTGTGAACTGTGTGGTTGTCATATGCACGGACAGGAGTTGGACTCAATGATCCTGGTGGGTCCCTTCCAACTCAGGAAATTCTGTGATTCTATGAAGAAATTCCAGTGTTCAGGTAGCCAGTGTTGCTGGGAGCTCCTATTTTCTTCCTTTGGGACAGGTTCTCCCTTGCGATTTTTTTCTAACATATTTAAGTGTTGAAGCCCTTATTTACGTTCATTTTTGTCTTTTTTTTTTCCTGTCTGTAACTCATTTTATGATATTCATAACTTCTTTCTGCAGAGTCCTTTTGCAGCTTTCCTTCTCATCCTCTGGGACCTTTCTTTGCCATGGCAAATTTTCACCAAGATGTTTCTAGGCAGTTTCTGCTATATGGCTGGTGTCTGAAAAACCCCATCTCAATACAGCAGGCAGAAAACTTGATGTTCGGCATGAACAGAGCTCCAGAAATGCTTGTGGTCATCCTGAGACAAGAAAAATAAATGGGAACCTGTCTGGCAATCTGTAGATATGCAACTCAAAACAAATGACTAACAGTCTTCAGTTGGGGCGAGAGGCTTATTTCCATGTCTTTGTGGGACTGAAGAATAGAAGTTTGTTTTCTTCCCAATATATAGCATTAGTATACAGTATATACAGTTTGCAGAAGCGTTCACATATTACACATACAATATTCTCAACATGGGAGTGCTAATTGTCATTGTAAAATTACTTTCAGTGTATTTCTCCCAGTGCCTGCCTGAAGCTGCGCATAAATCCTTTTATCCCCCCAAATTTGTATTCATGTCAGTTTTATTCACTGCAATTTTGCTTCACTTTGTCTTGCTTTAGATTGTACATCATGCCCAGCAGTGGAGGAAGAGTGGATTTTGAAATTTTTTACGTGTCAGATTTCCCTGTATCCAATTTTATCAAAAAGCTGCCACCAACTTCTGAAACCAGCAAACCTTTTTCGTTCTAATTACATTTTTACCATATGTTCTTCCAGATGGCATATGCCAAACATTTTCTGGGGTGCTATAAAATGACCTGACTTTAGAGGATTTAACTGCTGAAGAAGCTTATGAAAAAAATAGAATTGACATTGGGGCAGAAAAAGAGTCCTAGAAGGAAAATTTAAAAAAATGTGATAGATCTTCCCAGTTATATTTTGTGCCTGTGATATTGAATCCTCAACATACACACCTGCATGAAAACAGTGAAAATGTAGGGAATGTTTTATTGAAGTGTTAAAAGTTGACTCCTTTTTGTACAGCTGAAAATAAAACTTTCGTCTGTTGAATATACGTAAAAAGAACTCTGGAGCTGTGAAGTGACTCTGTGGTTTGCTGCAAGATGGGGAAAAAAAGAGTTTGTCAAGCCACCAGATTCTCTGTAGGAACAGCAGTTTTACTTAGCAATGTAATAACTATTTGGACTTTTTTTTTTTTTTTTCTGAAATACCATTTCCAAGTAGAAGACAGATACAGGTGATGCATGACTTTGACACTTGTGTTCTGATTCTTAGTAATTCTTGTGTGATTTATTGGAGAAAATAAAGTTTTCTAGGAAAGGAAAGGAAAGGAAAGGAAAGGAAAGGAAAGGAAAGGAAAGGAAAGGAAAGGAAAGGAAAGGAAAGGAAAGGAAAGGAAAGGAAAGGAAAGGAAAGGAAAGGAAAGGAAAGGAAAGGAAAGGAAAGGAAAGGAAAGGAAAGGAAAGGAAAGGAAAGGAAAGGGATTATTTTTCTTATTTAGCTTCTAGCTAAGATAAATAAATTAAGGTCAGTTTTTCATTTTCTGGAGAGCTTGTGTATTTCTTTGCACCTATGTCGGTTTCCTTTTAACTGCCATTGTCATTTTTATAGTCTTTCCAGATTATCCAGGGGAAAACTATAAAATAACCTCATGTTATGATCAGTTTTCATAATACTGTCTTGAGTCTCAAGCTATTTTACTTATAACTAATTCCTGAAGACAGGCGATTGAGAGAGAATCAAATATAGTTTCTTTTGTGGCTGCACTAGCTTCGATGACTTCCAGTTGAAAAGAAAATTTCAAGTGCACAACCTAAGGCTCTTAATTGAGTATGAACCAATATATAGTTTTAGGGCAGAATGGTCAGGGTCGGTGGTCTCAGGAATTCAGGTGGACATTTTTAAATGAAGGTTTGTTTGGTGTCCTTAACTTGCATAGGTCTTTTTGACAATCACCACTGCAATCAACAAAGCATATCCTCCACCTCCTCTGAGCTAATGAGACAGGATTTTAACAGTGCTTAACAATTTGAAGTGATTTTGTTATTTCTGAATTAAAACTTTGATAAAAAGTCCTTATCTCCATCCTCTTTGCCCACTTCTACTCATCAGCCCATGAGTGGTTTGACATTTCCGTAGACTCTTCACCATCGTTGACCAGGATTGCACCTGCTGTGCCTCAAGTCAAAACAGACTCTGTTTTGTAGTTAAATCAATCTGTATAGCAGAGACATTTTAACTATTTAGAAGCTAAGGGTTAAAACTCCTCAAAATTGGGAACTGGTGTTAACTTTTGAAGTAGTTGAAACAAGCTGTAATATGGAAATACAAAATGAAATACCAAAATGCAGCTGTTCTTCATGCTGTCATGATATGATGCAACAGACGTGATTATGGTTAAGATGTTCTAGTGTTTGTGGGCATGCAGCTGAATTAAACTCACCTTGAGTTACAACCTTTTCTGCTTTTTATTCTTTTATTATTGTTGTTGTCATTGCAGAATGGAGCTAAAGTTG
Organism: Columba livia; assembly: GCF_036013475.1. Lineage (NCBI taxonomy): Eukaryota > Metazoa > Chordata > Aves > Columbiformes > Columbidae > Columba > Columba livia. The sequence goes on along the minus strand of NC_088602.1, from coordinate 111,562,551 downwards.
TTCAGGTGCCTTTGTTATGTATTTCCAAAATAACTAGGGTCACTGGATTCATGTCATAATTTTCAGTTTCTTAGAAGAGTTAGACCTGTAAGTATTTTCCTGTGGAAATACAAATGCCTGAGTAACATATTTCAGCCTGCTCAGAACTGGCTTTCTTAGCTGCCGTAAACAAACCTCTCAGAATTAGCCCACTAATCCTTAAGTGTCAGTGAATGATACATCAAACTCCAAATGCTGCAAAAGCTTTGTGTTCAGATACTTTGCTTTTAATTACTAATATGCATTATTAAATCATACTCTCTTTTCAAGTACAGTCTTTGTTTAGATATTCCTTGGCTTATTCAGTGTGTAATTTGAATGAGGAAAATGCTAAGAAGGCTTCCATAGAAAGCGTTACCAAGTTAATAATTATGAAGCTAATGATGTGAAGATTCAAAATGCCAGCCTTAAACCACACCTCTGACTTTCCCAAACATGAGGTCAGGCATGCACTTGTTTCGTTAGGCTCCCCATAATGTCCTGGGCAGCTGAATTGTGTTTTTCAGAGCTGTCTGCCTTGTCGAAGCTGGTCACTGTTCCCCAAGGTGTTTTTCTTTTTTAATTTTCTTCCTCCTTCACTCTCTATAGGCCCCTTTGTGATGAGTGTGCACATGAATTTTATGCCACCCTACAATGCTCCATTCTGCTTCATGTGTCTGTGCACGCACACTCAGATGCCTCCTCTCTCATTTTCCGTTACCCTCTCTTTTGTGTAGAGTAGTTGCCGCAGAATGCTTTTGAGAGTAAGTACTTGGAATTACACTTCTGCTATGATTTTCCATAGCTGGTAGTCTGTCTCTTGGAAGAGGCTGGCACATAAAATCTCTGCTCAAGAAATTTTTGTAAGAATTACTCTCAAGAATGGCAGCTGTCTCCCACTGCTTACAATAAGAGTAGATCAGAGAAGATAGCCTTTTGTAAAAAAGGGACTCATCTCAGTTATTGAAAATGGTAGAAAATAAGTGTGTCTCTTTGAAAAGGTGATCTAAGGGCAACTTGTGTTTGTATATATGGAAAGAACAGTTCATACTTAAACTCTCACGCTTTTCCCTTTTCTTCCGTTTTTCTCTCAGAAAAGTAAATCTTCAGGTATGATCTAAGTACAGTAAACTAAACACATTCTCCATTGTGTTTGGAGAAAATGGGAAGTTTGCAGTGTTGGAGTAATAAGATGTTTCACTGTTCAAGTGATGCTCTGTGTGAGTTTCCCCAAGGTGGCTGTCCAAGTTTATTAGATTCTGCTGTAGAAATCTTAGCTTAGTTATTCTTCAGAAGTCAATATTTTCCATAGCTGAGATGAAGATCAAATACCTCCAATTAATGCAAAATTCAAATTAGTCTTGAACTATGGTACTGCAACTGGCATCTCAATAATGAGCTATGCACAGAAGGAAGCGAGTTTGTCAATGTACCATCAAACAAAGCTTTGAGTATTCATCAAATCACTTCTGGGATCATATTCATACATCTTGCTGCTCTCTTGAAATACACTTCCAACGTACTGAATGATACAAGAACATCTGATGCAGCAAGCTGCGGAAGCACGAGATGCAGAGTCTTTTTAGTTGATGTATTTGAACGTGGATAACCTTAAAAATCAATAAAACCTGCTGCGCCACTCAGAATCATGATGGGTTGTTCCTCACTGATCCTCTTTCTTAGGCTTTGAATAACTGATGCTCTGCAGCTGCGGATTTTCAGTTGAGCAGATGCAATGGCTGGAGTGAGGCATCCAGTAGCAAATATCTGTGTTTGCTCTTGGAGTTTGTCATCTGAAGTGCAGCTGATGGTTGGGTTATGGTTTTTGGTGTTTTGTTTGTTTGTTTGCTTTGTCGGGTTTTTGTTAGGTTTGTTTGGGTTTTTTTGTTATCATTGCTGTTTGTTTGTTGTTGTTTTGTTCTGGTTTGGGTTGTTGTGTTTTTTTTTTTTTTTTCCCCATGATTTAGTTTTCAGACCAAACTAGACAAGTAGTTGAAAAGAGAGGATGTACGGTGGTGAGAAAGCAGTTCTCAAAGGCTCAAGGAGTATTTTCAAGTTGCTTGTAAATACAGCATTTCATCTTCAGAGACAGTGTCAGTTCATAGTGCCCCATTTACAAAAATGGAAACAGCTATGATGAAGAAATGACTAAATAGAACGCTGTAACTTTGTTGGAAGTTTGGTAAGGCTGTCACCTAAAAGAAGTGACAAATGGAGAGTTTCATATTCTCCATTAAAGTAAAGTTCACAAGTTGAAATAATTTCTGAAATACCAATGACACCTCAGAAAGTGTCCCATTTGAAAGACAAAATGTTTGAATATCTAGAATTCCAAATCACAAAGAGGTGTAGATGGGGAGGAGGGTGACTAGGAGGTCTTGAAGATAGATTTCTTAAAGAGTCTGCATAAAACTCTCTGGATTTTTTAGCAGTTCTTTTGAATAAACATAGTAGAAAATTATCTAAAATTAATTGACAAAAACAAGAAAATGAAGTATCAGATGTGATACCCTGTGAAAGAAAATATATTTTCTTTGCTGACTTCACCTGATACAGACTCTAGGAGAGCACAGAAATATTCTCTCTCTCCTGTTTTTGTAAGGAAGTAGCTTCTGCTACCTCTGATCATATCCATAAAAAGACAGCATGATACTCTTAAGCAGACTGAACCCAACTGTAGGGATAGAGAGTTTCTTTGAAGAAAAGCCCTAGAAAAATCTGGTCACGGGAATAAACTCCCACTGAGAGTTTACTGAGATTTTGCTGCTTTCTGTGTATCAGTAATAGAAGCAGACCATGGAGAGAATGGAAATTGATGTCATGCCCAAGGTATATGTGTGGGTAAAGATCATAGAAGTTTTTACATGTCGTTAATGCTGAAAACAAGTCTCTGAATGATGCCTTTCTCCTTATGGACCACATGTCTGGAGTCCTTCAGAGAATTGTGTGGAAAAGGGACAGGAGATGAGAACAACAATTCTGGTCGCATAGGATGTCCCCTAACTCTCGTGTTATAACAAGCTATATGTAAGAATATCAAGGAAGTGGGAAAATTACTAGATTTTCATATTGTTAATTATTTATGAAGAGACCAACTTTCAAACTGATGATACTGTAAGGGTATCTGTCTCTCCGATGTCCTTTGCACTGTTTTGGGTTGCGCATCTGGCCATTATTTTTCTCAGCACAGGACTCTGTGTCTTCCCTGCAGAGGTGCTTGGGACTTGGTTCTGTTTGTGTACTGATCTATCCGCCAAGAGCTGGAGTTAGTTCAGGACCTGCAGATTTACAGTGTCCTGAAGATACAAAGTTTTACATCTTGGCCAGGTGGCTTTAAACAAATACTATCTGAGCTCTGTCAAGACTGCAATAACCTGATGCCCTGAGGTGTAGTCCGTCTTCATGCTATGCTGACCAGGTATTGTTCATTGTCTGCAGTGGTGACTAGGTTTCCTGAACAACATGAGTTCGATTAATGGCCTTTGGAAGGGTATGGCACCAGAGTGGTGTTTGTATGTTTGGTTGGCACTGGGAATTGGTAGCCGTGATTCAGCAGAGAGCTCCAGGCATTGGGTGGGAAACACAAAGCTTGTTTCAGTTCAGTCTGCATGCAGCATCAGTCACATTTCAGTGTTTATTAATGTTAATTAGAAGTTAAACATCCTCTTTTGTGGATATGTGCTGTTGGATAGCTTTCATCCTTTTTATTTTCTGCTTGAAAAATCAAGACCCCTTTTCTTCCAGCCATAAGAAGTTTTTCTTCTAGGTACAATAAGTAAGGTTTGTCATAACACTGTAGCTGAAAATAAAGCATTTTAGTAATTGCTGATAGATATTTTTTTTTAAATTATTTTTTTGTCCCTGGAACAATTTGGATGCACTTCAAAGAGTGTACCCAAGAAATAGATATAGAGCTGTTACCTGTGCCTTTGGTAACCTGTTTGAAAGGACTCAGCTCAGAAGCTTGCTTAGCATTTTAGTTAAATGTGTGTCCTCTCTTCTGGCAAAAGGCTGGCAGACTCTAATTGTTATCTTTTACATCATGCGTAGGTCACTCTATTATTTTTCCCTTCTGAAAAATGAAGGATGAAAAATTCAAGCACAAATGACAAAGGCTTTATTGTTGGGTTATTTTTCTTTCATATAATGGGGTAAGATTAAATGTATGCTGTCAAGAGAGACCTCTTTATAGGTTGGTACTATTGATTAGTATTTGAGACCTGCCAGCAGCATTGTTACTTCATGTATAAGAAAATCTAATAGAAAATTATTAAGTTCATGTTTTAGTTCCTGTAGTTAGAACATTTCAGGTATTCATCTCATATCGTTGCAGAAATTGCTTGGCTCAAGTAGATACCACAAAATCATGTTTTAATGATTTTTTTCCTTTTTCCATCTTTTATTTTTATTTTCACAGTCACATGACACAATCAGCCACATTTGAAGACCCTCGAATAGAGAGCTGCCAAATAACCCCTCCAGCCCCTCGGAAAGTGGAAATGAGGAGGGATCCTGTGCTAGGATTTGGGTTTGTGGCTGGTAGTGAAAAGCCAGTTGTTGTACGCTCAGTAACACCAGGTATGTTTTCCCCACCTGATCACAGAAGCAAACTTGGACTTGGACTTGATCTACTGAGGTGAAATACAGTTACAAATTTGAGTACTGTTAAAATATTCAGGCAGACAAAGTAATCACAAATACCAGGTAGGATTTTAAGCCTTGTATTGCCCAGTAGTTTCCCTGCTTGCTTTCATTTTCGAACATTATATAAACATGTTAACAAAAAGCCAGTATTAGGTTATTGCTCTGAGCCATTACTATTGTTTGCCTGAAAAAAACTGATGCACTTAATTCAGGGAAAGAAGATCTTCTCCCTGTAATGTTTATGTTGGTTTGATGTCACCTTCATTGCCATTGAATCAGTTTTTTCAAGAGGTGTGTTGAGTTGTGAGATTAGAACTTACATATTTTCATTCTTTTTATCATCAGCTTCCCAAGGGGAACTAGATTTCTAACTATAATACCTGGTTCTAACTTTAATATTTGTTTTTGAAAAAGAGAATGTTATTGCTGGCTTTCTTTTTTTTTGTTTCACTTCTGTGTAACTATGTGGCAAAAAGCTGGATTAAGATAGAACCTCAAACATCTTACCTAAAGTGAAAATTAGTGAGGGTTTTGGTATTTTTCAACTTATGGGGCACCTGATGTGGGAGTAATAAGTCTCTCGAATAGCGGGCTCCTGCTCTCTATGCTTTAAAACTTGAGTTGTTACGTAAAATTGCCTTGGAGCCAAGGGCAGGGATTTTACTTTGCTCTTGTTCGATATGTTCTCCAGAACCCCCACAGAGGGCAGAAGAGAGGCAAAATTGACTTTTGTGAAGTTCTGATATCATTTACCCACGTGTATACATTGATTATATTCATATTGCTTTCAGATGAAGTAAGCAGTGTAACCAATATTTGAACTACACCCAGAGAGAGTTCTTTTATCCCAAGTTAGCGTTATTAATGTAGTATTATGTTAAACTTCAGTTTGGAAAGGGCATTTATTATATTCCGTTCCATGTGAATAGGAGAAAAGGTGAGCTCAGGACAGCATTCTCCTACATAGTTTTGTATCCATTTATGCTGGATATGTAAGTAGAGTTTTCAAACCAGAGGAAAGGAACAGCATTAGCTCAATTGTTGAATAAATTGGTTTTGATACTGAAACATTTAAGACTCTATCTTCATATTGGTAATATTATTGGGTTTTTTAATGTGTCATCATTGCAGAGTTTAAAGACAGAAGGCTAGACAAGATATATCTTTTCACTAGCAGTTGAGATGTCACACCCTCTTCTGGGCATGTACTCATGCTGAGAAGCGAAGTATTATGTGCATTTTATAAAGCATAAACTCTGTATGCATTTCAGTAGTGTCAGAATCCAGAACACATAGACATGTACATGTCTGATTGTCTGCTCGGACTAATCCTAAATGTCTGTGTCTAACTGGAACTGGCAATGCTTTTGGAAGTATGTAAAACTTGTGTTTACCAGGTGGTGGGAATCCAGAGGAAAAGAGACTCGTGGACTGGAGGTATAGAAACTTACTGTCTTCACTTTGTGGGAAACAGGTTTGTTTTGCTCAGAACAACAAAGTCAGAGGAGAGACTTGCAAATGAATTTCAAATATGTAAGTGATGTTTCATAGGAAAGAGGAATGAGATGTTCTCCAGTGTTCTTTTGCCTGGGACAGGAAACAATGTGTTGCTACAAGACAGATCTGGTGTAGACACTGGAGAAAAAGACTTCCTGATCTTAACAATAGTTAAACAGGATCATTTATTTACAGGAAAAGGAGTTATCCTCAGGGTGGTCTTACAAGAACATCAGACAAACATTGATCAGGGATGAGTAAGGTATGGTTGATCACACCTCAAAGTGTGAATTAGGCGAACCCTTTTGGGTCCTTTTGGCCCTTCAGAAAATCGAGCCCTTATTTTGGTGGCTAGATGTGGTTTCAGAATTTCACTTGAGAAAGTTCAGTAGAAGCTGCTGAGCCACTAACTTCCGGGATTTTCCTGGTGAGTGAGTACTGGTAATGTCAGAAATAGTGGTAGTGTTAAACATGCTCTTATTTAAAGAAAAAACCCCACTCATAGTGTGTGAACAACAGTGTGTGCCTGTGCCCTTAAAATAGTCTGCTAACCTGTGCTTTTTCTTTTTTCCTTCATTTGTCTCCAGGCGGCCCCTCTGAAGGAAAGCTTATACCGGGGGATCAGATCATAATGATTAATGATGAGCCAGTCAGCACTGCTCCAAGGGAGAGAGTCATCGACCTTGTCAGGTAGTCGATGTCCTGTCACTTAAACTATGAACCCAGTGGCTTATTGCCTGTGCAGTCGTTTGATAATAAAACAAGTCTTGCTTTCTCATGGCTGAGAAAAGAGAAAATAATGTTACTTTAATCATAATGAAGAATGGTGAAGTATTTTAGTACTGAAATTAAGAGTTCTCTTAAATGTCTTCTAGGTAGCTGAAAAAATATAAGATATTGGAACAGCTTCAAAATACTTCAGTATCAAAAGAGGAATAGTATTCTCCTGGTATTTATTTGTGGTGTGGGTTGTTGAAAGGAGGATTCCTGGAGCAAGGCAGCTTCATACACTGTTGCTCTCTATTTTTATTTTTTTTTTTTTTTTTACATTAAGAATGTTGAGTTGGGTCTGTCTTATGTTCTTATGTGAAGAGGAAAGAAAATGTGGTGGCATAACTTCTGAGAGTGGATGGGTGCATGTAATGGGAATATGTAGGGAAGCTCCAAGAGTGTTTGGGTGGATTGCAAGTAGGTGAGTTTTTGTGAAAAGAGCATTCAGGGCTGTGTAGATAGGAAGCAGGCAACAAGACAAAAAAGCAATTGTGGAGAGAGCAAGAAAAGAGAAAGGTTTGTAATGGGATGTAGAAGGAAAGAATGGACAGGGACTGACAAATGCTCAGAATATAGAAAAAGATGTGATGTAGTTCACACAATAAGCTTTGCATTTTGAGTAACAAGAAATGTTAGTGCATTGCATAGAAAAATGACTAGTTATTAAAAAAAACCAAAACAAAACAAAAAAAAAACATAAAAATTATTATTTTAAATTCCAATAGCCTGGTTTCTGTATTTTCCTTCTCATTGGTGTAAACTCTGAATTGGTGCATCTGGTCAACTCCTGAGAGATACCTACACAGTTAAAACCTAAGTGTCTCTTCTCCGAACTGCTAGCTGTCGGTGTTGTCACTGTTGCCCTTGTAACTTTGAAAAGTCACATTTACTTCCAGAAACTTGTTCAGGAGGTGTTGTGATAGTTGTACTCCTCTTGCAGATCATAGTTTGAGAATATGGGTGTTCATTCACTGGTCTGTGAAGCAAACTTCTAAACAAGATACAAAATCCCTTCCAGTCCCTAACATTCTGTGATATCAAGATGCCAGCAACTCTGATGCCTTTATCTGTGTTCAGTGGGTTTGGACCAAACAGAATATATTTTGGGATTTAAAAAAAGCCCTGAAAATCAACTAACAGGAGCACAGCACATTAAGAGGGGACTTCAACACTCTTTTTTGAGAAAGAGACCCTGTGAACTGCAGGAACTGCCCTGTTCCTAATAAATTTTTGTCCTATGGTCCATATTGACCATCAGCATAAGCCTCACAAATGGGTCTTAAACTCTTTTTTGATGTCTTTGTTTCTTCATAAAGCAATCATATTGTAGTCTTCATTCTTTCCCTGATGCTTTGATATGTATGTAATCAGAATTAGGATCTGTAACTCATTTCTCTGCTGCCAGCAATATGTAGTAATAACAAGGAAAATACACTGATTAGGCCTGAGACAAACTGAGATTGTTGTGTGCCTGATTCTCTATCTGCCTTCAAATGAGAAACTGAGTAAAAATGTCACTCTGCCCAATTATGTTGACTCCATAGGTAGTGTCTTAAATTAACTGTTTTTCCATTCCAGGGAAAGCTTTTGGTGACACATTCCTTACACTGTAATTCTACCCCTGCTCTCAAAATCTGTCTGCTGTTAGGAGAGACTCATTCTTTGATGAGACTCAGAGTGAAATGTGTTAGGGTTGTATATTACAGCATTTGAAATGAAGAGCTTTCTTTTCATGCCAGTGGGGACACATGAAATGATTAGACACTGTCAGTGTACACTCCTGACACCATATGAGAAGTAATTCTCTACACCGATGAAATAATGAATTCCTTTTGTATGATAGGAGGTTTTCCTATGGGCTAGACACATCTGGAACTTTGAAAATGCTTGCTTTCAGTTTTCAACATGCATGGAAGCAATTTTGAAATCTTGTTTTTCAGCTGATAGCAATATATCTGTGATCAGCAATGAGAATGTTTTAGATGCGTAAGTTAGGCAATGGGCAAAATCACAGAAGAATTGAGATGGGATTTCTGGAGGTCTAACTTCTTGATCAAAGTGAGCTAGTGACAAAGTTAGATGTGGCTGCTTCACACTTGTCAAATCAAGTTTTTAGTATCTTCAAAGATGGAGATTTTACAATGTGATTGGGCAGATGTTTCCGTTCTTAACCTGTGGTCTTTCAAAGATGATAGAGAGCAGCTTTTGCAAAACATGAGCAAACTCCCTTGGCAGCCTTACATGCATCCCATCTAGGCCGGTGGACTTGTGTCTTGCCTAACCAATCCCCAATTCAATCTTTGTCCACCTCCGTTCTCTGAATTTTGCTGGTAAGCTCAGAGACCAGGGTGGCAGACCTTGCTGTTAAAGCCCAAAGCCAAGAAAACACCAAATACCTCATCCTTTTCAGTGTCCTTCATTATGTCACCCACCCAACTTAGCCATGAGTTCTTATTTCCCTTGGCTTTCACTGCTGATGTAGTTGTAGAGGTCCTTCTTGTTACCCTTCACATCCTGTACCAGCCAGTGCCAGCTGAGCTTTGCAGACTCCATGTGGCGTGTCTCTGTTTCTCCTTGGTAACTTCTCTCCCATTTCCATCTCTGGTTGGCTTCCATTTCGTGCTGGAACTCAGTGAAGTGTTCCTTCTGGAGCCACAATGGGCTCCCGCTGTGCCTGTTCACTTCTTGTAGATTGGATCAGACTGTTCTGGCTCTTGGAGGAGCCTCTCCATGATGAACATCCAGGTCTACTGGGCTCTGGCCTTTTGGAGCTGCATCTTATGGGACCCTGCCCACCAGTGCCCTGGACAAGCTGAAGTCTGCTCTTTAGCTTAGACTCCACTTCCTCCCTTCCCTTAGGATATTACACTGGACCATCTTGTGGTCACTGCAGCACATAAATGAAAAATTCATATCTCAACACTGTATTTTTTCCATGATTGCATGGTCTCTTACTGATTAGGTATAACAAGGTATATTTTATATTAATGATGTGAAATTCTGTGCCTATTTGTATGCAGCTTTCCCTCAAAGCTTTTTGTAAAGTCAAGAAACTATTTGTCTTTACAATTGCAGAGAGGGTGGAAAAAATTAATCTGCTTTCAGAATACAGACATAAAGATCATAGTGTATCAATCAGAAAATCCCAAACTGCATCAGAAAAAAAAAGAGGCAGATTTCATAACCAGGTGACATCAATGCTTTAACAAACTTAACAAGACTTGAAACTTCCAAGCAAAAGTATACATAAGTGGTAGATTTTAAGTCAACCTTGAATCTTAGAGACAGTTTTTAGTGTAATGCAATTTTTACTTGTTTTCCAAGAAAATGTTATGGGGACATTTACTTATAAAACGAGATATGCTATTGACGGAAAAGAAAATGGAAGAGAGAACCTCTGCTATAGTCATATCTTAAATCCAAAAAATAAAAATATTCAGAATGTCCACCAAGAAGGGTGTCTGTAAAATGTCAAATCTTTTTCCACTTGGAAAAAGCATGTCCCTAAGCAATAAATTTACCTCATTTCTAAATTTTCCACAAAATAAGTCAGAGCAATTTTTTAAGACAATTTGATTCCTTCAGCCCTTTTCCAAATTCATTGTGTGCTTTTTACTCCTACAGGGCTAGAAATAGACTGGTCTTTTAAGAATGTCCCTTTTCCTAATGGTTTTACTACAGGAAAATGCAATAACATAAAGGGAGTGCATAATACAGAAATTTTCACCTTGTCTCTTTATTGCATTTTAACATTTTAATTATATGTGTATTTTCTAAACATTCATTAAAATAAGCTTCCTTAAGTAGAAAACTGTATTAAAACCACCTCTGCTCACTCTAGGGGGTACTGAGCAGAAAGATGCTGAAAGATTTGGGTTTGTTTTTTGAGAATCAAGGGATAGTGTTTTATCCTAGGAGGTCTCAGGTCTGGAGATTATCAGGGATATTAATTATAAATATCCCCTGTAGTTCATTGTCCTCCATCTAATTCTTTTGGCTCTGCTTTACTGGCATCATTTAATTAGTGTCCAAGTGGTCCTTTGAAAGCCAAGGTTGCAGAAATATGAATACGGTATGGTTTGTAGACAAAATACATAAGGACTCCTTATTTCTGTATAATGTTCGATGGCTTTTGCACCATACTATGTTCTCCTGAGCTATTTTCAAGCACAAACCCAGAAGTCATGTTTATGGTTCCCCTTACAAAGAGAGGTCACCTTTATGAGCATCACTTATGGCTGCAGTCTAGATGTGTTCCATTCAAGACAGAAAGTTATTGAAGTTGTAAAAAAAGGAAGAAACAAGTCTGCTTTTCTAAATGTATGGTTACAGTCCAGGCAGGGAGAAAGTGAAGAGAATACTAAAGAAAGAAGATGTATTTGAAGCACAGTCAGTTCAAAATTGTAGCAGGAGCTACTTATCTTGGTTTTCTTTTACTGCTGATACAGATTGTGTGACTTAAAGCTTTTCACACATACTTAACAATAAGTACTTTGAGATAACATTAAAGTCATTGCACAATGTAGCAATTTTTTGCATATTTGAAGGTGAGCAACAATGTGAAACTAAGATATTAGGTGTGTTAATGTATTACGTCAATTAATTGATTGTGCAGAGGTGCATGTATTTCATTACCAGTTGTTAATGTTAAATTCATGTCTTATAAGAATCAGTTTAGCCAACCGAACCTTCTTTTAAAACACTTAAAGAAATATATCTAAAAAATAATTTGCCTTATAATAAGTTTATAGGTAATTTATTTAACATGAATGACTTACTTGATTGTCTTAGATTGCACCAAGTATGCATTAGTCTACAAAGATCCCAACATACGTAAAATGTCTTCTTATTTAGCAAGATATTTTACTGAAATTCTAAGTGACACACAGATGCACTGCTTACCCATAAAGCAAACTCTGAGTAGGGCACAGTAGTGGTATTTTGTTCATACTTCAATTTAAATAGTTATCCAGGCAGCCTGTGAGGAGAGATGGGCACATGTAGAGGGTGATCCATCCAAGATACTTGTTTTGGAATAAACTACGTTTTTGCAGAAGGTTTTATTTATGCATTGACTAAAGAAGGAGCACAGAAAACTATCTCAGAATAGAAAGCTGACTTCTACGTTGCTAAATTAGGCTAGATTAGTCCATTCCTTGAAACTGTGACATCAGTAAATGAGTACTTGATGTCCTGTGGAATTCCAGTAAAAGGCTTTAATTGTAAAGCAAGAGCTGAAAAAGGTGAAATTCATTAAGGGCTTTTCTTTCTTGTTGGCTCTGTTTTCTATTTAAGAGAAATTACTCAAAACCCTTTCTGAAATAACTCTTGCTTTGGCAAGTTAATGTCATGGCAAGTTTTCATCAAGAGGATCTGGAGGATTCTTTCAATTCTGCAGTAGAATTTCTGTTTTAATTCTGTATTACTGTAAGACTGGAGAGAAGGAGCCCTCCAGGATTTCAGGCTGCAATGTCGCATTTTAAGTACCAACATGAATTTAATCAATGCTGACCCTTCTCACCACTGTCATGGAATGGATGAGGATTCTGTCACTGCCATTTGACTCTGTGTGTGTCAGAGGACCCGTTTGCCTTCTCTGCATCATCATATCTAAACACAAGTGCAAAAGGGAGCTCAATGGCAATGCCTATCATCGTTGTCTTCTCACAGCAGCTGAAAATACCACTTTTCAAATGTAATTTCTGTCTCTAGGCCTAGACAATTTCATATATTGCATCAAGCCATTTTGGTGGACTTAATAAAGACATTCTTTCTTCATCAACACCACAGAGAAAAAATCAAGCATATTAAGCTATTAGCTATGATACTGCTTAGCAACATAGACTCTTAAAACCTGCTTTTCCTGAAAAAACAGTCATACAGCTCCTTTAATCTGAAGTTACTCCAGTATACTTCCAGAGACTATACCCATTTTGTTTCAGGCCTTGATCTATGAATCGCTAGTGTTTTGGTTTTTAGATAAATGACACTGAATAGAGGGACAAAATGCTGGACCAAATTATCTGAAGGAGTTTTACAAGTGACATCAATGGAAATAAGCTTTCTGCCAGAGCATTTAATTAGCTACCTCTAATCAGCTGGCCAAAGGACAGAGCTGGGAGTCAGGATATGAGAACTCAGTTCCTGTCTGACTCAAGAGGTGTTGTTAGATGTATATCTTCTACCTTTTGAGGTGTTTCTGCTACATAATACAGAGATAACTCGAGTACTTTAATTCAGCTGCTGCAATCTAACTGTGAGAGCACATATTTAGTATTGTCTACTTTATCTTTTTTCTTGGCTGCCATGGTGAGGTGCTTCTGGTACTTGGGTTAATATACTGAGAGCTAATTCAGATCTGTCTAGATTTTAATTATTAATCTGTAATATGGTTTCAGAAATGCTTGCCCACCTTTTCAAAGGCCTGTAACAGTTAAGCTGAGTTGAAAGCTGTGTGGTGATATTACTTGTTAAAATCAGTGCCAACTATGGAAATTGTTCTCTTTTAAATCCGTTGTATCTGTAAAAGCATGCAGTGTCATATCCTTGCCCTGTTCTTAGCAGAAAGTTGGCTGACATGGTTCAGACAGGTTTGGGCTCAATAATTCAAATGTTTGGAATGCTGACAAGTTAATGTATAAGTTTCTTATCATTTTCGCCATAGCAAATGCTCCCTGGAGTCAGCAAGTCTAGGGTCTCTTTGAAATTTCAAGGCTTGATGTGTCATCTGGTTGAAGTGTTGTATCATCATCTTACTCTGTTATCATGTACAAAGAGGAGTCAGCCATGGTGAATTTCAGGTCAGCTGTTACATAACAAGTTGCTTTATGGTTACTAAATGCAAGGGTGTGGACAGAGATGTGGAACAGCTGTGCCTAAAACACAAGCAACTGTACAAAATACCTTCTTCAGATATGAACCAGCAAATATTGCTCTCATTAGCTTGTTCTGACAAGCAGGTTGACCACTTCTCATACAAATCAACAAAAGCATTGGCTTGACTACATGGAGAATTTACTTTGAAGCCAAATGCACTGATGTGAATGTTTCTAAGTAATTGTTTCCGTGTAAAGTCATACAAATGAACACCAAGCTTTGATTTTATTATGAATTAACCCTTCAACATGATGGATTTCCTCTATATTGCATGGTCTGCAATAGATGTTTATTCTTCTTTGTGCTGCTGCTGCCAGCCCCAAGCATCAAAGGCTTACTTCTTGTTGAAATATGTAGCAGGAAGAACCTAAAAATCTTATCTTTTGTGTTTGGGGCCAGGAGGTTTAGAGAGGAGATGTCAACCTCCAGAAATCTCATGGTTTCTTTTTCCCGACACCATTATCTGTCTCTTTTGGGGTTGCATTTCCAAATCAAAAGATTATGTTAGGCAAGCCAGCCCTCCACATTGTGCTGTTGGTACTTGAATATTCTGTGGCTTGTGTGGATACCTTGAGGACATTACTACAGGACAGCCACACTTGAGCAAGACAAGCACTGTGATATGGAGCAGTTCGATCAGCAGAAAATAGCGAGGCAGACAAGACAGAGCTCACTTGGGAACTACCAGTCTGTGCAGAAGTTTCTGGGCTTGGAGAAGCAAAATGGATTGACAGGAGAGGATTGTGCTGTGCATATGGGGCTGCCAGCAAAGAGTGACATGTGAAGTGTGAAGTTGACAGACATGCCTCCACCACCACATACACCAAAACTCACAGAGCAACTCTGCCCTTCCAGAAGTTTGTGGCTGCATACTGATTCAGTATGTTCACATCAGCAAATGAAGCTATTGTAATGGAAAACATAGCTATTTTTAAGAAGATATGATAGTTGCGTGTTATAAGGTCTGGGATGCTTTGTGAAGGCATCTCTTACACACATTATGGACAGTGGTGGCATGAGCATTCGCTTTTATCCTGAGACAGTGCTGGACATTTGGATCATAGAAATCTGCTGCCTAAATAGCTTCAGGCTGCCAGAAAAATACTTCTTTAAAAGGCTGAAAGGTAGATAACAGTATCAAGCTTGTAGTTACGGCTTGTAGTTACCATTAATTATACACAAACACTGTATTTTGATAGAAGGACAGCAAAGAAGATGTCAAACGCTGGGGGACAAATGTGATGTGTTAACAGTTTTGCAAGTTGACCCTTGGAAGGTTGTGTCTTCTACAGGTGCCTTGTATCAGGGAAAGGCAGAAAGATTTTAATCTCCTGTTTTGAAGGAATGCTGTTTTGGAGATGGCAGTTTGATATGCACCAGTGCTCACAGAAAATGTAAAAGGTAATTTAAACTGTTGGAAGAGAAGGGTGAAAAGACTGTGTCCAATTTGCAATGTCTTGTATAATTTCGTGAATTTGAAGTACCTTTAGTCTTTAGCTGTGAGTTCTGTAGAAGCTCCTGGCAGTGTCTGTATTTGAAGGGGTCTGTGCATTTTACAAAACCTTATCTGTTTGTCAAATTGGAGAAAATTAAGCTAGCATAACTGCTAGTGTGGTGACTATGTATGTCCTTTTTTATAGCACAGTGAAAATGGAGGGGGGAAAAATGAATAGCTTCTAAAAAATCTTGAACCATGTAATTGGAAAATATGAATAAATGGATGTCTTAAGTCTTTCTTCATGGGACTGCTTAGATACTGTGTGCAGCTGGCATGTTGAGTGTTGGTATAATCTGACATTTACAGTTAAGGGAGCACTTTTTTTTCCCTGTCAAGGTAGAAGAAGCACTCTCTAGGGTGGGAAGGAGATAAGGAGAGTGATGGGGAAATGGGTAAAACCCTACTCAGAGCGAAGTGTCATGGAGACCTCTTGGTAGCTCATGGTCCATTGGTATAAGGTGCAATTTTCATTAACTATATAGCGGAAAGCCAACTCAGGAGCTCCTGAATATGACTTGGTCTGCTGATGCTGTGTCTTTCTGGCTTCCTGACTCTCAGAGTTAGTTTTTATTGTCATAATCCTATTTCTTTCCCAGACAACATTTAATCTATTAAGTAAAATAAAATGAGGAGTGGTGCCTCATGAAGCTGTGTGTGCCCATAAGGTGGCTATCTCTCATAACATGAGGGTCAAGTTCCAGTGTCTCTCTCTACGCTTCCATTTCCACACCCCTACTCTGACATTAATGTTAGATTTTCAGTTAGCCAGAGGCATGTGGGGGCGGCAGTGCTTGACACCAGTAGTTTGTCTGTGGAGCTGGAAAATCACAAAAATTGTAAGAGATGAGAAGCACCTGTATGATAAAATTTTCTCAATCCAAACTGCTTTTTGATTCCAGGGGAGTGAGATGCCTAGACTTAATATTGTTGTAAGAAAAGCAGATCTGGCTCTCACTGCAGTTGGCTGAATTTTTATGACTCTTTTTGTGTTGGCAAGGCCTAATTATTTTTGGAAGCTTTTTCAAAAATTCTGAAAATTATGATCAAGAGGCTTAGGATTGTCATTAGCAAGTCCGTTCTCTTTCCTGCTTCCCTCCAACAAGAATAATTTTGTGACTCTAAGTCTCTCTTAGCCGTTGATAGTATAATGGAATTGAAATAGAAATGTTGTAGGGATGTCTGTGTTGGTTAACGGGCTAGTAAACTTAAAACACAGAATTAGATCATATTTTTAAGTTAGTAATAATAGGGCCAACAAGGACTCCCAAAATTGCCAAGAGATTGAGTATCAACATCTAACTTTAACTGATGTGCCCAATCAGAAATTTAGTTAAAAGGGAAGGAGAATAGTTTTACATATTCTGACTCGTTAGTCCCCAAAGTGAGATTCTTCATTTAAATATTACCACTGATTGAGGTGCCTCTGGATCATAGTGGAAGGTCAAAGGATAAGAAGAGTTTTTCGTTAAACGAAGGATTGGAGTAAAAAACTAGTAGAAAATAAAAATGACTAAAAATAAATATACCTTTAAAAATATCAATTGCTTCAAAAGGAAGATTAACACAGTAGATATTCTGTGAAATTTATTAGTCAACTCTTCCTGTTTTGATTTCTGATGTGAAAATTGATCATCTGTAATTTATTGCACACAACACATGACAAATAGTGTAAGAAAAGCATTTTAGCTTCCGCTTTCAGGGTTTTTTATGTTTTTTCCCAAATACACCATTCTCTGACTTTTTGCTGGACCTGAAACATTCAGGTCTTCACAGACCTCCTGAAGGTAGCAACAGTAATAGGGGAAAGATGAATCGTGTATTTCACCGTAGGTGACTTCCAAAACATGTTGGTCTTAGTCTTACTTCGTCTTCATCTGAGAAACCAAGAGAAACTGCTTCTAAGATACTCAGAAGTAAGAAATACCAAAATAGAGACTGCCAGTACCAAAACAAATTCTGCAGAGATAAAACCAGTTTGCCATCAACCTCTGCTATCCCAAAGACATATTTCTTACACAGTATGTGCTGAAATATTAATTGCTGTGTTAGCTCTTATTCCTCTTCATGCAGACTAAAGCTTGAAGTATTTCGCTTACTGCACAAGGGAAAATCCCTGCAGTCCATTGTCTATATTGTTAAATAAAGTGATTTAGCTCAACTGGAGGTTTAGCTAAAACTGAATTTATTCAGCTTATAAATCAAGCAAGACTCAAGAAGAGGCAAAGGTCTCGTCAGCTTATATCATAGAACTTACCTGTTTTATGATGATCATTTCAGCTTTTCAGCAGGTCTGTTAGTCAGAAAGCAATACACACAAAAATGAAGCAGTTCTTCTAGAGAAAACCATTGATTGCTATAGGCGTTTAAAATTCTTGAGGTCATCTGTATTTCATAAAAACTGTAGGAGTCATGAGGTTTAATTGTTGTACTGAAATCTTTGTTCCATACATTGTCTTTCTGCTCAATATTATTTTCTGCGCATCATTACAGTGTGCCTTAGACTTAAAAGGCAAATATCGTCTGCCTAAGAGTTTATCAAGAATAATAGCAACAACTCTCAATTTAGGAAGACAGCAAAAAATTAAAAACTACTCATTAACTGAGATTGCAGGCTAGTTTCTTTTTAATTCTTTATCTTGTGTTATTCTGCTTACTGCTCATTTGTACAAGGAAATTATACTTTTGTGACCAGAAATACCCCTTTGTTCTGCATTTTATCTGAAATTCTGTTTGTGTTCAAAGCCTTTAATTAAATATTAGAACAAATGCATTAGTAAAGATACTGCTTTTTTCTCCTTAAAGAGTATTGAAACAATTTCTTAGTGTTCTACACCAATTATAGTCATGTAACAATGTCCAGCAGGCTTGTTAAATTCATTAATAATTTATAGAAACTGCTGTGGGTTTAAGGAAGGAACTATACCATATATTGACATATGGGAGTGGAAGATAACATTCTCTTTTGCAAACAGGTATTTTGTTGTTTTTTTGTGTTTTTTTGTAGAAAGAGGAGATTGTATTGTTTATGCTCTTAGGTGCATATACTGAGGATACAGTTTGCTAATGTAAGTCTTATGGCTGTTTATTGGACAAATAATGTATCATAAGCATGCAGTATGTCTTCTGCAATTGTATGTATGTATTTGCATATGTTTGTATGTATGTGCAGAGAGAGAGAGAAATGTGATACATAAAGCTTTATTGTCGTGGATTTGAGAAGTGCGTGTTACTTAGAAAAGAGAACCTGAAGTTCTGCAGCTCATTTAAAGGAAAACCTTATCATGATACTGTATATGGTTTTTATACAGCTGATGTGTTACAAGAAGAATTGTGTTAGGAAGTTTTAAAATATTTGTTTGAAATATTTCCTGTATCTCTACCTAAAACTGATAAACAAAAAGCACCAATTCTGACATGTCATCATAATTTTTTACCGTATTAGAAACTCATGTCTCATTTCCATTTTATTATGAAAATGCATGTTAAAATAGAGAATGATGTGAACATAGGGGTTTTTCCATAACCTTCATCATTTTTATGACTATTACTCATTTTATGTGGGTTATTTTAGAATATTAGTTGTCATAGAATATACAAGTTAGCTATGGATGTATGCATATATGCTTCATACATTTTTCTAAAGATACCTAATACAGTTTATTTAGTCCTTTTGGGGATTGTCTCACCCACAGGAGAGGCTGGGAGTGTCACGAGGCTTTTGTAAGTCAGGCAGCAGCAGCTGTAGCTACAGCTCCTGTGAGATGCTGAGGGGTTCAGGAGGGCAGAGCTGGAGGTCAGCATAATCCAAGACAAAACTGGTACTTCAGGCTGACAAGCTAAAGCATTTCCGTATTTGATAAAAGAATGTTCCAGATGGAGCAAAAATACCACTGAGGATACTGAGCTGCCCTTACCATCCTCAAACAAAACCTCTCAGCATTTTCTGTCCTTGTGCTGCTGTCCACTGGGGTGCGGTGGACTCTTGTACTTCCAGGAGTTTACTAGGGAAAATTCTGGGAGCTGTATCCATCAGAAAACTTTTGCTGGTAGCTTATGAAGCCCAGGCGTACATCCACTGGGCCTGTGGACCGAATACCACTTCTGCCCTCTGACAGGAGCCATGCATTCGTCTTCATCTCGCTCCAGTCCATGGCACTGTGGACTGAAAGAGCAGCCGTCAGCTCCCTAGCAGATGGAAACATCTTGGCCAAGAGAGTGGTGGAGCCCAGGACCTGCAAGGTCATGGTCTCTGGCACTTGAGCTGAGAGGCTGCCTGGGCACTGTGCAGAGGGACCTTTGGAGAGTGGGACCGTCGGATGAGGGAAGAGACTGACTGTGGGAAAGGGGAGGTGATTGAAGAGATCATGGCAGAAGATTGCATATAGGCCATCAAGGTTAACATGCATGGTGCCTGTCTCTCTCTCAGAGGCAGGCCTACTGTTCATTGTGTGTTTTGGTTAGGGGATGGCAGTACTTCATGGTCCAGTCTTTTGGGCTTCCTTGCAAGCTGTTGGTGATGCCCAGCATTTGGTAGAGCAGCCTCAAAGAAATCCTCTGGTGCCTCCCATCTTGTATCAAACTGTCTGTGCAGCGTGGTGTTGCACTGACACCACGCTGTGTCTTCTCACCTCTAGCTGGTGGCACCACTGTCGTGTGGCAGTAGCTGGCTAAATTCCAGAAGTTCAGACATTTACAGAAAGGAGCTTTGGAAGTCGTGCACTGGCATCACAAGGCAGGTGCTATTTCCCAGCACAGTGTGCTGAATATGACCTCTGTCAGTAAGAGCTTTACTTCAGAAGCCTGGCCAAGGTGAAGGGCAAGTTGGATGTGCTTGTTGCTTGGAGCAAGTGAATTAAAGCTGTTATCATGAGCATTCCTGTCCCAGTGCCTTTGGCTTGCAGAACTGAAGCTCACCCTAGGGTGAAACTACCATTGGCTTTTAAGAGGCAGCATTTCGTGCCTCTGCTTGCCATTGCATTAAATAATTCATTGAATCTGACCTTTCAGAGCAGTACATTGTAGGTAACAGAATGATATAAAAAGGAAAAGAATATCAAGTGGGAGCAGGGAGGCAATATAAACTTTATATATAACCATATAAAGTCTGCAGTGCTGTCCGTTCCTGAAAGTGTGCCGGTAATTGGACGTAGTTTGGGAAGAGCAGCATAAAATGAGCCAGAAGTTGTCCCTTTTATGAGAGACATAAGCTCATTCTAGTTCGGTTATTACAGGAGAGATCAAGACAGCTTTATCTGAATGTGGACATCTGAACAAAGAACTTGAATAGCAGGCACCTCTTTGGCTTCATACGAAAGTACAGTCCAGCCCTAAGAAACTTGAGCTATTAACACTGAGAGAGAGCGGGCTGTGGTCATTCTCCATCATTTCAAGTCTTCAAATGAAAATTTTGTATCTGTTTGGAAAGCTGTTCTGTAGCTCAAGCAGAAGTTAAGGCCTTCACAAAACACCTACCAACTATGCTTTGCGAGGGAGTTTGTGTTTTGCAGGAAGTCAGATATTGGTCTTAGGATCTCTGGATGCATAGGAGTAATTAGCCTGCCCTATCTCATATATGAATTCTGACTATTGACAGCTCAAAAAGCCATGATCAGTCCTTGTGGGATTGTCAGCCCTGTGAAGGTGTGACTTTTCTGGTAAGGTGGTAAAGTGATTAGCCCTGTCTTACAGCAGTTAACGTTTTGCTCTTGGTCACTGTCACCCATGCCCATGTTCTGTCTACCTGCACTTATCATCACACTGAGGATCTTTCAAAGGCTTGTCTGGAACTAGATGTGTTCTCCTGCCTTGCAGCCTTGCCAGATATTGATGTTATGCAGGACATGATTTCTTTAGTTTTGGTTGATTTGTTGTTTTTGTTTTGTTTTGTTTTCTTGAGGGGGGCGGTGTGCGTTATTTCACTGGAGCTAGTGAGCCACTTTTTGAGTAGAAGTGAAATGCAGCATGGTAAGCAGCTACTTTTCTGACAGACAGCGCCATACATAAACAGTTTAGAGTATGCCTCCTTCAGCTTTTAGGTTTTTTTTTTTGTTTTTTTTTTTCACTGAATGCTTGAAAAAGTTCTGTTTTGGCAATTGTAGCTCTGAATGTCAAAAACAGTAGGAAGAAAAATAGTAATTTGGTTTGGTTGTACTGCGGTGAAGAGCATGACACAAGTACCTTAATCTGATCGCATTTACTGATATAAGACCTAGTTTTCAGTTGAGCAACAGTTTATTTACAGTAGGGAGTAATTACTCCTAATGTCTTGTTTAGAAAGAAAACATGCAAACATGGGCAACTCGCAGTAAGTACTTTAAATAGCTACTTTACTGCACATGCTTAAAATGTATTCATATATTACACTTCATATATTTCACAGAAATTGTCTATTAAGAGTAAACTTAAAAAAGAATATTCCAATACATGCTTGAATAAGTGTTTGGTAGATGCTTCTCAACAGTTAAATTGTCTCAAGCAAAAAATATTGGGATTTTGAACTGCCTGCTGTCTTCATAGTACTCTGTTTGTGACAGATTACCAATATCTCCATGAGAGTTTTTCCTTCAGCTGCTGTTTTAGAATAATTACAGTGCTTTTGCATATATGTCATTAACAATGTGGGGGAAAATAATCTCTTGCAAAGGCTGTTCATTTAGATATCTGATGTGCGAGGCAGGGTAATATGAATTTCCCAGCAGGATAGCAGTTGCTGCTCACAGTGCAGCACCAATGTGCTGTTCTGTTATTGCAAAGAAGGCAATATCATTATAGGCGTGGATTTTTACGCCCAGCTTAATTTGTAAAGACAAACGCCAGTGGCTCTTTGGTCAAAAATACATTTGTTATGATAGCTGTTTAGCAATACTGTAATTATTGTAAACAGAGTAACCACATACAGCATTTTACAATTATTAAACATGATTCAGTGGTAGCGATAGTGCCATTTCCCCTTATCCTGCCAGTGCTGGATCTATTAAAAGTCCTGCTCGCTAGACAGCCAAGTGCAAATAAAGCAATTCTACAGCTTTATAAATTAATTATTTTTATTTAACCAAGATAGATGATTGATTTGTTTTTGCAGGCGTAGAGGATAATGCCCATTTTGATTTTTGTTTAGAGACAGCTCTGAATATCATTAATATTCTGTATGCTGAATCTATAAATTATGTGTTTATAACTATGAATGCTAAAATTTATACTGCCTGTTTCTAGAAATATTTATCTTTTGCTTTCTGGGAAGAAATGCCTACTTCTTTAACCTTTTGTCAAGGGAAACATTTGACAAAGATCTCTTAAAAGCAACAAGAAAGGCATTGCTTTGCCACCTGTGCTTAGTTTTCTTGGTAACTACAGAGTGATGTTCAATCTCCAGCAAAATGGGCCTGATCCAAAGCCTGATGATGATGGTGGAAATCTTTTGATGGATTTCAGGGGGATTTGGATTTGTCTGTTTATGGATTACCTCATGGATTACTTGTAGAGGCTCTACTTGTAGCCTGCCAGTTTATTTAAGATATTGATGTCAAATGGAGGAATAATAAGCTTTAAGAAAGCATTTACCTATTTAATCTTGGGTAATTCAAGGAGTGGTTTTCTGACAATGGTATTCCTGGTGGTTACCCATGCCAGCCACTGCAGATCCCTTTCCCATCCCTTTCCCTAATTCTCTCCTTTCACTTTCCCATCACTCCCGCTTCTCTGAAACTGGGTGCCTACCAAGGGCTTCTGAAAACACGAGGTAAAAATTAAATATTTCAAGTAGGCCAAACCCATTTTAAGGTAATGCTATATATTGCAAAGCAAAAACACAGAGGAGCAAGACACTGGAGGAGTTTTGAGTGTGTTAGGTTTTATGACTCTGTACAAATGACAATAAATGATGGCTGTAAATAAATGAAACCATGCAGAGCTTTAAAAAAGTTTTTTGGTTGTTTTATGCCTCAGCACTAGGGTCTATGCACTGGCTTTACTACCATTTTGTCACTGCATCTCCCTCTGTTTGCACTGATTTCACATCAGCATCTCTGGAGCAGGATGCAGAGGGACAGAGAGCTGTTGTATCTTGCAGTCATAGCCTTCGACTTCGCTTTGTAGCTACAAGAGAAAAAAACATTGGGTATTTTTAATGTAGGTACTGAACAATATCAGGCAGTTGTAAGTCCTTTCTCTATATTTCTCTTACGAGTCCAAATTAAACCATTAGGTAATTCTGCTATGAGTTGTAGTGTTCCTGCAAATAGGTGAAAAACCCAGTCATGTTTAAGTGGAAGATGCCAGTCCTGTTGACTGCAGAAAGAGTAGGAAATCACGAGCTCTGAAAGACCAAGAATGCAAAACCAGAAGATCCACAGTTTATCATAGCTGGCATCATGGCTTTTAAGTCGTGGTTAACTTTGATACATAATTACCTAATGCACAAGTTTGACAGCACTGAAATAAAGTTTCTGATATAAATCAGTTCATCTTCTTTTTCTTGAGGCTGTTTTACTATGAAAAGAGGTTGGATGGGGAGGAAAGAGAGGCCATGCTTAGGAGAGCTGCCTTTGCCACATCTCTGCTAAGTCTTTCTTCATCCTCTTCCTCACAAGTGGTACATGTAGTTTAACCATTTACCTGATAGATTTTAAGGCATAGCTTTATATGAATCATCACTACCTTATTTGCAATAATAATAATAATAATAATAATAATAATAATAGGCAGTTTTTAAAAAAATAATTTTTCATTACTTTTCATGTTTCTGATTTTACTTTCCTTAAGTTAGTTTTTTCATTTTCCAGTCCTCAATAGAGCGTTAGATCTGGGAACCCAAATCAGGCAGAATCAGAAATGTTTCCTCATTTCAAATTCTGACCTACTAAAACAGAGCTTAAATAAGTAAAACAAAATATGTGTTTAATTGGCAGGACCTTTCTTTACAACATATGTTTTAGAGTGTTTTTCAGTAAAATAATCTTCCTTCCTGAGCTAAGTGTTTTGAGCAGAGAAAGTTGATTAGATTCAGGACTTTCATTTACCTTCCATATAACAGATATTTCAGTGGTGATTGCTGAAGTCCAGGAGAAATTTGATGAAAAGGAAATGTCAACCAAAAATGTCAGTACTGTGTGTACTGGGTAACCTCTGAATGTGAGCATTATCACAAGCTTTTATGAAACAAATTAATCACTTGGAATGGGAATACAACAATTTAGGAACCACCAGATCAAATCAGATCTGAAGTGCTTTTGTTCCAGCATTTTGTATCTGATAGGACCAGCTCCATTTGTTTCAGAGAAAGGTCAGAGAGACCACATGACGATTTGTTTACAGAATATTCTCTCTTGGGGAAGATTTATTTCTACAACCATTTTAATTAGAAAATGCATTTTTTTTCCTCCCTTCATTTTTCTACACATCCCCTAACAGTCCTGAATATTCTTGGTAACTTCTGATCTTTTTTTTTAACTCTAAAAAAGCAGCACATCTTCCTTCAGGTTCCTGTTTTCCTTTCTTTTCTCCAATACACTGTAGCCTACAAGATTATCTTGCCTTTATTTGCCGCACATGTAATCAAAGATATGCTTGATTAATACATATTTGTATATACATAAAAACATGGAAGTCATAGACTTATCGTTGTCTTCCCCTTTCCCTTCCACCTTCCTCCCTGCAGTGCATAGGAATGACTCTGTGTCCAGATCTTATTCTTATTATGCAAAGGGAAGGACTTATCTATTTCCAGAGTAGTACGATTTTCCAAATTACTTCTTAGTAAATGAACTGGAAGTGGGTGGCATCTGAAGGAGCAGGATGGCAGGAATATTTCCCACCCCAGGACAGAGGAAAAAAAAAAAAGCAGGTTGAGGAAGAGCTGTCTCTTCTGCCCTTGCTCTTCATGGTGAGCTCAGGATGTGGCCTAACACTTCTTTCATCTCTCAGGAAGGCAGATAAAAGGAGTGGCAAGTCTAAAGCCAGTGTAACATAGCTGTAGGGATCCATAAGCACCTCCAGTGGCTGGCTTCGTGCAACCGATGAATTTGGATGCAAGCCACCAGAACATTTGTTGCCTTTGGGACTTTTTGCCCAGAGCCAGGGGAGGAAGATCTCTTTGAGCATCTGCTCAGACAGGGATGCTGCCCCACCTTATAGCAAGGCAGCAGCAGCACCGCGAGTGAAATATGAAGTCACCACCACGTTTTACAAAATGTTGAGGTGTATCAGGCTGAATAAATAGGTTAATGATATTGGTAACAGCAGCAAGCAGGACAGCAAAGCAAAAGTTAGACATCTGGTCTCATAGCGAAGAACTAGGAAAGTATATTATTTCTAATTGCCTTTTAAAAATGCTCAGAGCACATGATTCAAATGCTGAACTTCTGGATTTTGAGGAGCAAAGATCCCCTTCACAGGTCACCTTCCTGAAACTTCCCTTCTGATGATCAGATCTTTGGAAGAGCCACGGGGAAGGTATCAGCTTTGAACATTTCTCAGGAAGCTGCACCTGGGGAGAGGGTAGAGGGAGGAAAGCAAACAAAATAAATCCTCTCTAAGCTATCTGATCTCCCTCCTCCACTTTTATTTCTAATGATTAGCTTTGAGAATCTGATTCTATAAGGATACTTCTCTCCCCTGCCTCTTTTCTTTATATGATTTTGTGGCTGTTGATCCTTTGTAGTCTAAGAGCTCATGCCCTGAGATTATGTTTTAGCATCACTGAAATGTAAAAATTCAGGATAGGACAGAATAATGGAATGAAAAATATCTTGAAAATAATTGAAAAAAAAAAAAAGTATTTGCAAGGCTTAAAAAACTTTTAATAGTTGGATCATTTTCTGTAGAATCACAGATTTTGAACTTTAATTTTTTTTTTTTATTCTTTTCTTGCCATACAAGACACGACAAGTTAGTGAAATGCACCTGGTCAGTTTTGTATATAGTTTGGGTTGCAGGTGGTAAAAATGCATTATCAGTGTTCTGTGACCTGTTTACTTCTGGTTCTTGCTGTCAACTACTTTTCATTGACAGATTCAACTTAAAGGCCAAAATTATGCATGAGGATGGGCTCTTACTGTTCTCCTTGCTTACATGTATGTAAAAAACTACTCATCCATAAATTTGAAGAAACTACCAGCCAATCTAGCACTTTGCATCAGCAGTAAATATAATTTTAAAGAATGGTGGGGGTTTTTTTTAATTGCATTTGCAGTATAATTAGACTCCAGAGAAGTCTCCAAGTTGCCCAGAAAAGTTACTATGTGACTACATAATGAAGAATATTATGTCCATTGGAACATAGGGGATGCTACGGTGATTTGTGTCAGACTTGATTTTGACAAGTCTATTTTTAATCTTGCAGTTCAACTTATAGCCTTTAAAGAACATGTATCCTTTGCATGCTAAATCCTCTGTTTTTCCCCTTTGAGAACTGAATTTTAATGTGTGTCCTTGGAACAAGGAATTTATTCTTGCACAGATCACTGTCAGTGTATACAAATGAAGAAGATAAGACTTTTGAAGCTTTTTTTGATGCTTATCTCATGATTGCAGCTGAAGTGAGGGATATCTTTGGTGCCTAATGACTTCATCAACTAGCTTTAAATGAAAGTTCTCAGCATACCAACAATGAAACAGAAGTATAAACTGTTCAAGAGAAGAATGGAATGTTCACCCAAGAGAACTGAAAACCCCTATGGTTGTTTTTTATAGGAGTTATTTGTAGGAGGTAAACCTTGATATTACATACTTTTCAGACTCATTGAAGTTGTTTTGTTTGTTTATATGGGAGACATTTTTATGCAGCATACTCAGGTTGCCTCAGACTACCAGAGCCAGCCCCACAGTGTCCAAAGCCAGGCAGTGAAGGTAAGGTGAATCTTGCGACCGAAGCCCTGTTAGGAAGGGTACTGGGGGTGGCTGGCTGGACTGAGCCTCTCAGCTGTGGTATCCCACCAGAGGCAGCAGCCATGGTGAGCCCTCACCCCTGTGCTACCACGGCTTGTGGAAGGCAACTGGCTGCTTAAATGGTTTATGTGAAATAACTGCTCGATACAGTAAAGCGGCTATGCCACGAGCAGAGGCTGTGGCCTTGCCAAGGCAGTCTCTCTGCCAGGACCTGGCGTGGTCCCTCCCCAGCACCACTGGCTTCCAGCCTCTCTCTGCAGCTCCAGCAGGTCCTACCATCTGCAGGGGGGCTCAGAAGCAGAAGTGCCCTGTCAAGCAACAGTGGATATAAACCTAGCTGAAAAAATACCAGTATACCATAGAATCATGCAAAGTCCTGAGTTGAAAGGGACCCACAAGGGTCATAGAGACCAACTCCTGTCCCTGCACAGGACAACCCCAAAATTCACACCATGTGTCTGAGGATGTTGCCCAAATGCTTCTTGAAGATTGTCAGGCTTGAATGATGAATTATTTAGAAAATACCTATAAAATTAATTTAGTAAGTTGCATGAAGTCAGTCCTTTCTTCTTTTTTCTGTACACCAATATCCATCTTCCCTCCTACCACCTTCTGGCTGCAGCTATATGGTGAGTTATATATTCGCCTCCTCCACAAACAGCTTCCCTTCTCCCCCTCACCATTTACCTAAAGAGCAGAGAGACGTTCTACTGTCCTTCTCTTCAGTCGTGACTGTTACCCATAGCATGTAAGGAGCAGGAGAGGACAGTGATAAAACTGGTTAATTTACACTTCTTTTTTTGCTGCGGTGCTGCAGGGGCGGTAGTTGGGACCAGCCTGGGTGCAGCATGTGTGCAAATCGTATCCCCAAGTGAACTTTAATCTGGCTGGTACAGATAACGAAGCACCAGCTTGGCTTTGCGGACGTGGGTGTTTTCTGGGGGGGTGGATAACTGATATCAAAGAGAGTGGCACCGTATTTTTACTGCTGTTGTTACCCATCGTATCTAGACTAAAGCTCACGTTGGTGCATCTGACTGCACTGCAATTATGTCTTCATTTTCTATGTGGAAAGAATGCAACCGTTTAGCATTTTATGCTTGGTTTGTGTTTGCAGGGTAATTTTCTTCTCCCCTTTTCAAACAGCCCTTCTCTCCCCTATATTTTGCAATATTTTTGCATTCATCAAGAAATGCTTTCTGCCTAAGTGTAATTTAACTTCTATCTTAAGGTCCACGTTTACGTACAGTGTACATTTGCTTTGTAACTTTTCTGTGAGACTTGTATTGGTGATTCTTTGTCCTAAGGAAAATGTGAAACAAATTTTGTTGTTCAAGTGATACAAAAGGGGTTGAAATAAAGGATATAACAGTGTAAATACATAATTAGGTTAACCAGCATAAATATTTAGATGTATTAAATGGAAATAAACAACGTGATTTTGAAAGGCTGGACAGAGCTTTAAATAAAATAGATTTTTAAAGTCATATCTTATTGATTTTAGAACAATAAACAAATACATACTTAAAAAAAAAAAAAACAAAAAACAAAACAAAAAACAAAACAAAACAAAAAAACACAAAAACAAAAGAGGGGTAAACCTTTGAATTTTAAACATTCTGGATATGTGGTATATATTAATGGCAGGACTTTTTAATAAATAATGCAATTTAACGAAAACAAGTTGTTAATTGGCTGGCAACAATTTTGGCTCAATTTATCCTCCCATCAGTCTACATCTTATATATATTAAGCAATGTGTGGGGACAAAAATATAACCAAATGGTTTGCACTTTGGGACTGCTGCTGTCTGAATTACTGTGCCACATGCATGGGAGCTTAAGAAGAGTAGCCTCTTTGACCGCCTTTCCAAATCATTATAAAATCACATTTGCCATCACTTATACTGCTTCAGTGGTACATGGATATGTCTTTGGCATCTGACCAACCGATTTTCTATTCCAGACTCAGTAAGTGAAAATCATTCTGCATTAGTCTCTGCAGCCGAGTTTCCATCAACTGTCTAACCTAGCAGATATAATAATAATAATAATAAACCCTACAAAACTCAAGCTGCTGACCACAGAAACTTTTCCACATGAAGAATTGAATTAATCTTTTGTTGGAACATTTGTTTCTTAAAACTATTTCCATTAGTCTTTCATTATTTAAAACCTAATTATAGCAGTGTGTTCCATAACAAAGAATAGAGATGCTCTTAGTTTGGATCAGATAGTCTGGTTCCAAAAAACAGATAAGACATAAAAGCAAAAATGATAGTGTTCAGGCATCTGAAAGAACAATACCATTTACTCTTTGAATGAATGTGTTTTTCTGAAAGAACAATAATAAAGCAAATAATATTGAACCGAGAGCAGTATATAATACAGTGCTAGAAAATACAATATTCTTTAGAATTCAAGAGCTTTATCTCATTTCTGAATACATCTTCCTTTTCATATTTTTTTTTTCTTTATTGACTGGATTGCTTAGAGCTAAGGCAATGTCTGTGAAGGACTTCCAACACAAAATAGCCCTCTGTGAATGTTATGCATTATTAATAAAAATACAGATAACTCTCTGTTTTAGATGCTCCTAAGGCATTTAACATTTAATCAGAAAAATTTATCTGATGTTCTGCTTTTTGAAAAGCATTAAGGAAAAGAAAAAATTGAATAGCTGACGGAATGAAAGATGTATATGAACACCTGACCTTTCATTACTCCATACACAATGCCCTAACCTGAAAGTGAAAATGCCAGTGCTGTACCAATTATGAGTAGCAGCTGAAATTATTTCTGTTGCTTCATTACAAATGAAAATCACAAAATATTATGGTTATCTGTCACATAATAAAAATATCTTTAAGATTTTCTCACTTCTAATGATCTTTCCTCCTCAACTGCCTTTTATTTCACTTCCTTGTTTTCAGCTTCTTTTTGAAATGTGTTTTCAGAATATGTGATTTCCTTGTTTCTCAGCAAGGAACAAGTTTACACCAGTGTTTATTTTGAATGAGGAGAAGGCTGAGGTACTTGAACTTTGTTGCCTCAGTCTTCACAGGCAACCTTTCCTTTCCACACCTCTTGAGTGGATTGATGGCAAGACAGGGACTGTGGAAGCAAGTCCCTCCCACTGTAAGTGAGGATCTGGTTCATGACCACCTATGGAACCTGAATGTACTTAAGTCCATGGCACCTGATGAGATGCATCCCAGAGTCCTGCGGGAATTGGCTGATGTAGTTGACAAGCTGCTCTCCACTTTGAAAACTCATGGCAGTCAGGTGAAGTCCCTGGTGACTGGAAAAAAGGAAACTTTGAACCCATTTTTAAAAAGGGTAGAAAGAAGGACCCCAGGAACTTCCAACCTTTTAGCCTCACCTCTGTGCATGGGAATATCATGGAACAGATCCTCCTAGAAGCTATGCTAAGACACAGGGAGAGCCAGCGTGGCTTCACCAAGGGCAAATCTACTGACCTATGATGGAGTGACTATATCAGTGGGCAAGGGAAGAGCTAGAGAGGTCATCTGTCTGGGCTTCCGTAAGTCTTTTGACATGATCCTCCACAACATTCTTCTCCAAATTGGAGAGATAAGGATTTGATGGGTGGGCTATTCAGTGGATGAGGAACTGGCTGGATGGTTGCACCCAAAGTGTTCAATGGCTCAGTGTCTAGATGGACACCAGTGACAAGTGGTGTCCCTCAGGGGTCTGTACTGGGACCAGTACTGTTCAATAACTTAATGATGTAAACAGTGGGATTGAGTGTACCCTCAGTAAGTTTGTAGATGACACCAAGCTGAGTGGTGTGGTGCCTGAGGGACAGGATGCCATCCAGAGGGACTTAGACAAGTTCAGGAAGTGGGCCTATGTGAATCTCTTGACGTTCAATGAGGCCAAGTGCAAGTCCTGTGCCTGGGTCAGGACAACACCCAGTATCAATACAGGCTGGGAGATGAAGGGGTTGAGAGCAGCCCTGCCAAGAAGGACTTGGGGTACTGCAGAATGAAAAGATGGGCATGAGCTGACAGTATGTGCTCATCGCCCAGAAAGCCAACCATATCCTGGGCTGCATGAAGGAAAGACAATACCTGATACTGCATGGAAGCTATTTTATTAGAGTTCTGGAGCATGCTGGTGCTGATAGACACTGTTCACACAACTCTGGAGCTGTCAGCACAGAATCACAGAATGTTAGGGATTGGAAGGGACCTCAAAAGATCATCTAGTCCAATCCCCCTGCTGGAGCAGGAACACCTAGATGAGGTTACACAGGAATGTGTCCAGGCAGGTTTTGAATGTCCTCAGAGTAGGAGACTCCACAACCCCCCTGGGCAGCCTGTTCCAGTGTTCTGATACCCTTACTGAGAAGAAGTTTCTTCTCAAATTTAAGTGGAACCTCTTGTGTTCCAATTTGAACGCACTACCCCTTGTCCTATCGTTGGTTGTCACCGAGAAGAGCCTGACAATCACCCTTTATATATTTGTAAACATTAATGAGGTCACCTCTCAGTCTCCTCCAAGCTAAAGAGACCCAGCTCCCTCAGCCTTTCAAATCTGTGGCACGCAGCCACAGATTTTTCAATCTGGTGCTGGAAGCTTGATGTAGTGTATTTTCAAACCATGACCATTGC
Source organism: Columba livia (assembly GCF_036013475.1). Classification (NCBI taxonomy): domain Eukaryota; kingdom Metazoa; phylum Chordata; class Aves; order Columbiformes; family Columbidae; genus Columba; species Columba livia. The sequence goes on along the minus strand of NC_088602.1, from coordinate 111,530,728 downwards.
AGTTGGTCTTTCGCTGATTTTTTCCCTAGTACTATCTGAATCTTCAAAGAATTATTATTTGTCTTTCATTCTTTTTTACCTGTTGTCAAGATGTCCTCATCTTAAGCATGCTGCTCTACCATTTATAATGAAAAGATGTAGCTCAGCATTGATGAAATCAAATCTTTTGCTTCTCTCATAATGTCAGCAAAAACAGACCTTAAAAATAAACCATTAGAAGAAAGAACTTATTTCCTAAATGAAAATTTGTGTTCTACCTCTTTGAAAGAAAATAAATAAGAAAACAAGGCCTCATTATATGAGTATTAGAGTTATCTTTGTTCTCTGAAACATCCACTTCAATTGCTAGTTTGTATTGTTAATCTTCCTTTTGCACTGAGATAAGCAAATGGAGTAACACCAACTTTCAGGGTTTGGAAAGTTACCTCATCATTTCCTTGAGTCCTTTAAGTTTTGGTTTTTTGTCTGTTTCTGCTATTGAGGTAAAAATCCAAACAGCTATGTGACTGCATCAAGATGTGTAAGCAATTGCTGAAAATTCGGTAGAGCACAAGAAAGCCTCTCTTAATCTAATTCAGATAATGTAGAGGAGCATTTGGGACCTGTACAGAAAAGCACTCAAGGTGTTTTAGTCCTTTTTCTCTCCCAGGTACATGAACTCTGAATCCAGTTGGAATATCCAGATGTATTTCCAAAAATTTAGAAAATTAGAAGAATGTTGTAATTACATTTAGCATTTTCAAGTTAGATTTTGCTGTGACCATATATGCAACTGTAACAAATTCTTGATGTCTCCATTTTTGAAAGCTGAAGTTAAGAAATGACGGAGTAATCAGAATAGATTTCATGATCATGGCTCCATCCCTGGTGGCTGCACCAGAGAGTTGGTGTATGAGTTCATGCCAGTGTTTCAAAGCATAATCGTTCATGTCAGTGTTGGGTTGGATTTTGTGGAGTGGTTAGAATTTAGCATGTTGTGCACTTTATTCTGCAGCCTTGGTGTTTCAGTGCAGTCCAAGTTCCTGGAAGTCCTCAGTAAGTCTGTTAGTGCAAAAGATAAGTGATAGCAAGATAATTGCATGAGTTTAACATACCTGAGTGCAGTGGGCAGCTGTTGTGTCCTTGTCAGCTTCCGTGCATGGGCAGCTGCAGAATGGGAAAACAGAATTTGACCCTGTCTGAAAGAGCTCACTCAAAATGCCCACAGAAATGCCATTTAAAAGTCATTATATTCTGACGGAATCAACATGGTCTGACAAATAAAGATGAGGAATTTTCAGGAGTGTGGAACTGCCCTTTCCATGGTGAGACCGCCCTGTTCTGTAAATATCTTATTTTGATAGTATTGCATAGTAGCTCCATAGCACAATTCCTAACGATGTCACATCACTAGATATCTTGGGGCTGGCTCATCTTGTGCTTCGTTCATTACACTTTGAGAATTAACTTTTCCTCTGAGCTTCTGAGGCTTTGGCAGCTAATGACAGGAAAACTAGCACTGAAATGCTGGCCTGGATGAGTGACCTGAGAGACCAATATTATCCCACTTTGTCTGTCTTTGATCCTTTAAAACTAATGTGCAGGAAGTCTAACTAGAAGAAGACAGCTGAAAAATTAATTAATAGGGCAATAAGTGCTACATTTTTCTCCTTGGCAGTATGGCATCTTCATGCAGCATGAAGTGATTTATGCAGTGATCATGTGGCAGTAGCACGCTAGCAGTTGGACTTGGTGAAAGTCTCAGTCCATCAGATGTATGTGTGTGCCCATCTGGCTCTTGGTTTTTACACCAGCCAAAATGAGCAAATACTGATTCTGCTGGAGTAGACAACTCCAGTGTTAGTAAATCCTAATATGTCCTCTACTCCATCTCAAGGTTTAACCCCAAGTTCTCTCAGGGGCTGAGGGAGACAATAATGCATCTGTGTAAGTAGGAAAAAGGTTGCCTAAGGAAGGCAGCCCAGCTTTCTGTATATTGCTGCTATTCAGAGTTGCACTCCAGAATGAATTGAAGGCTGACGTAGTAAGAAGGAGCTGATAAGATGCTGTCTGAAAGAGAACTACAGGTAACATTGCTCAGCAGTTAGGTAGCAGAGTGACACTGCTGTTAATATTCAAGCAGCTTTACCAAGGCACTCTTGTACAGCATGCACAGGTATTTACTGTTTGACTGACTTTATGGTAACTTAGTTACATTGATTATAGGCTTATAGTTGAGGATATAAGCAACTGGACAACTTTGGGTGTTTGTGGGGAGGGTGATTATTTTAGCTAGAGGTAAATGTAGGTCTTCATAAAGCACTGAAATTCAAAAACAACTTTATAGGGCTTACCTTGCCACAGTGCTAATAAAAGAGAAAACTGAGTGAATTTGGTTCATGTGAAAGCTTGATAGATGGACAGCCTTAGAGAACAGGAAACTATTTTATTCTTAAAGCCTTTACTGCAGAGTCATCTGCAATGGCATCTCCTATATGAAGGCCCGCCAGTGTGCCACAGCCCTGATCTGAAGGGACCACTTCTTTCAGAGGAAGCAAGTGTAATTCAGCCTGCAGGCTCTCTCACTTCGTGGCCCCTTACAGAGACTGCCAACAAGGGTTCCAATTAGTGCCAGCTGCAGACTGTGACAATTTTAAAGATTGACTTTCACACCATGCTAGACCTTTAAAGAGAGAAGAACATTTATATAAAACGCAATTTGCTGTGACAGTAATTTTCTGTATGCTATTATTGAAGTTATTTATGTTCGAATCAGAGTATCTTTTCTCTCAGCTGTGTTTCTGCTGCTGTTTGATCCTGCAGTGCAGTAATAATCCTGTGCTTATATCTTTTATACTTTATGTGGCAGTGGTCATTTCATCCATTACTTGCACAGTTTTTAGGCTAGCTCAGTCGAACAGGAATCCTATAAAACTCCCAGATTCTTGTACAGATTGCTTCTGCTGCTACAAGTCTTCACATATTTAATGGAAGACTTCAATTTTAAGGACCTGTGAAGCAGCATGGCTATTCAAATTAAACTGTAGGTTCAGGAGTTCATAATTTGAATTTGAGTATTTCACTGCATTGACAGTAAGGCTAGGGGCAGGTAACACCATTAACAGTGGTGGAAGAAGCAGCCACCAGCTTTCCAAACATGAGTGCAATCCATCTGCCTTCTGATAGCAGAGATTCCAATGTGCCCTGTATATCTCCAAAAATAAGACCTGAATACCATGGTCGTGTGTTCTGTGCTCTGTAATCCCAAGGAAAAAACAACATCCAACCTGATGCTTCCATTCATCTCTTGGGTTGTTCCTCATGTGTACGCCCCCAAAGCAAGGCCTTGGCCTCATGTCCCTTCTCTATATACCATGCAATGTTACCCCTCCTCCTCAAACTGGGACCCCACACCTCACTGTTGTGGTATCACACATGAGCTTCTTGCTACATTTCTTGCCTGCTGTGCTCCTGCAACTGTCTGCTGAGATGGAGGTGGGGAAGTAATGCCCTGTGTGGCATACCCTGCCTTGCCTGTATAGCATGATGGCAGGATAGCCTACATCTAGCTGTGCACAGGATCTTCAGAGAGCCTTCCTGGAGGTCACTGCAGCCAGCTGGATGGGCAGAGACTGAAATCCCACTGCCACCTTTCAAGCAGTTCTTGTGCCATGTGTTGGCAACCTCTTGAGAAAGTATTTTTTTCTGTGTTCCCCTAAAAATTGTCTGGAAAACATCCTTCTCCTAAGTTTGGAGAGGTCAGATTCTTCACCTGCTGCTAAAACAATATTCATCTATGCGTAGATGTAATCAAGAGATCAGAAGTGATCTGCCCACAGTAGCATGGATTCCAGTCTGGTTTAATCTGTTTTACTTCTCTCCTGAGTCATGGAAACGTTGCTTGTGGTTTGTGCACTGCAGTGTTGCCTTTAGAAACGGGGCGGGGGGGGGAAGAGCCACACACACAATGGCTCTTGCTGGAGGAGTTCTCTGGTGCAGAGGAGCTGGATTGCATGAACTTTTAGCTTGTGTGTTCATATCTGGCAACAGCACTGCTTCTCCTGTAACAAAAACAGCATTGGGAAAAGGCATAATCATTTTAAAGCATCTCATCCCCTGTCCCTCTGCATTGTTTCAGGGGTGTCAATGGATACCAAGTCTGTTCACTAGCTTATTACAGTTCTTCTAGTCCACTCAGGCAGGTTGGCATCATTGCAGGACCTGGAGGCACATTGTGGGGGACTGCATGATATCAATGCAGGATACGGCATCTCTGGCAGATAAAACTAACATCAGAGGCAATGTAGGCCCACTGATGAATAAGGTGGGTGCCCTGGTGACAGAAGATACAGAGAAGGCAGAGTTACTAAACGACGCCTTTGTCTCCTTCTACTCTGCTGGAAGCTGTCCTGAGGAGCCCTGTACCCCTGAGCCCCCTGAGGAAGTCAGGACAATGGAGGAGTTTGCCTCGGTTGATGAGTTAGGGAGCAATTAAGCAATCTGTATATCCATAAATCCATGGGTCCGGATGGGATGCACCTGTGGGTGCTGAGAGAGCTGGCTGAGGTCATTGCTGGACCACTCTCCATCATCTTTGCCAAGTCTTGGGAAATGGGAGAGGTGCCTGAGGACTGGAGGAAAGCAAAACTTACTCCAGTCTTCAAAAAGGGCAAGAAGGAGGACCCACATAACTATAGACTGGTCAGCCTCACCTCCATCCCTGGGAAAGTGATGGAACGGCTTATCCTTGGTGCCATCTCAAGGCATATCAAGGAGAAGAAGGTCATTAGGGGCAGTCGACATGGCTTCACCAAGGGGAAGTTGTGCTTGACCAACCTCATAGCCTTTTATGACGACGTAGCAATGTGATAGCAGAGCGGTGGATGTGGTCTACCTTGATTTCAGTAAGGCATGTGACACAGTTTCCCACAGCATCCTTACAGCTAAAGTGAGGAAGTGCAGACTGGATGATCAGGTAGTGAGGTGGACTGCGAACTGGCTGAAGGAAAGAAGCCAGAGAGTCATGGTCATTGGGCAGAGTCCAGTTGGAGGCCTGTATCTAGTGGAGTGCCTCAAGGGTCAGTACTGGCACCAGTACTATTCAATATATTTATCAGTGACTTGGATGAGGGAATAGAGTGCCCTGTCAGCAAGTTTGCTGATGACATGAAGCTGGGAGGAGTGGCTGACACGCCAGAAGGCTGTGCTGCCATCCAGCGAGACCTGGACAGGCTGGAGAGTTGGGTGGGGAAAAATTTAATGAAATATAACAAGGGAAAGTGTAGAGCCTTGCATCTGGGTAGGAACAACTCCAGGTTCCAGTATAAGTTGGGGAATGACCCATTAGAGAGCAGTAGGTCCAGAGAGGTTCTCCATCCCCTCTACTCACAGAATCACAGAATGTTAGGGGTTGAAAGGGACCTCAAAAGATCATCTAGTCCAACCCCCCTGCCAGAGCAGGACACCTAGATGAGGCTACACAGGAATGTGTCCTCAAATTTAAGTGGAACTTCTTGTGTTCCAGTTTGAACCCATTACCCCTTGTCCTACCGTTGGTTGTCACTGAGAAGAGCCTGGTTCCATCCTCGTGACACTCTCCCTTTACATATTTGTAAACATTAATAATGTCACCACTCAGTCTCCTCTTCTCCAAGCTAAAGAGACCCAGCTCCCTCAGCCTTTCCTCACAAGGGAGATGCTCCACTCCCTTAATCATCATTGTTGCCCTACGCTGGGCTCTCTCCAGCAGTTCCCTGTCCTTCCTGAACTGAGAGTCTTTCTTGAACTTGCCCTGGTGAGACCACACCTGGAATATTGTGTCCAGTTCTGGGCCCCTCAGTTCAAGAAGGACATGAAACAAATTTGAAAAGAAACTTCTTCTCAGTGAGGGTGGCAGAGCACTGAAACAGGCTGCCCAGGGAGGTTGTGGAGTCTCCTGCTCTGGAGACATTCAAAACCTGCCTGGACACATTCCTGTGTAACCTCATCTAAGTGTTCCTGCTCCGGCGGTGGGATTGGACTAGATGATCTTTTGAGGTCCCTTCCAATCCCTAACATCCTGTGATTCTGTGGGTTAAGATGAGTCTACTGTGTCCCACCAAGGTCTCTCCACAAGATGTCTCTGGCCCTGGAAATAAATATAGGCAGATCTCTGGGCCAAACTGTTCCTTTCCACGGGAACTGTTGCTCATTATGAAAGTCTGGAGAAGTGAAATTTGGAGTTCCCTAGGTGAAGATAACTATTGTAGAATGGGTTTTATGTAAGAAAGTATACACAGATCAAATCAAAATGATCATTTTGAAACGTACTCAGTACTACATGTGCTTGAAATGTACTCAGTACTACAGTAGAGTGACTTTGCAAACTCTTTGTTCGTTATTATTACCTTAATCTTCATAATAATGAAAGATATTCAGATGCTGAATGATTTTCCTCTAGCCTAGATGCTATTATAGAATGTGAAGATTCATTCCGCTTTCCTTAGCTTTGAATAGGGCATTTGAGGTAACCTGTTACATTTTGTAGTTTGTTTTGACCCACTAATTTCTGTTTTCTTACTTCGAAACTGTAGTGTGAAGCATACTGCGAATCATGGCATCACACTCCATCATTATGAAACTCAGACCTTTCTCATCAGTAGAGACCCAAAGTGAAACAGAGAAAATAGGAGAGGACAAAGCGTAGTGTTTCAAATCAAGAGTTTCAGAACTTGATGTTTAATGTGAGAGATAAGTTAAGAGAAAGATTTTTCTTAATTGCATTACCTGTAAATGCATTATATGTCAATTCCTAATTCATTTGTCTTCACTGGGAGAGAAACCTAGTACTCCTCTAGTATGTAAAATTGCTAAAAGCTTTTAAATTAGCACAAGCAATATTTTTCCTTTCTTAGGAGTGAGTACAGGTAATAAATATCATCTTTCTTTATTCCTATGCTATATTTGCTGTAGGACACATATGAAGAACAGAACAATTTATTCCATATCACTCAGGTACTGGGAGTCCCCCCATATCCCTCATCTGCCCCTGCAGCCCTTCCTCCATTCCAGCTAGAAGGAAGCAGAAAAGAGACAATAATTTCCAGCCACAAGTTCACAGACAAAGTCAATGGCCGGCATTGTAGCTGAATGTTAATGCTTCTTGTAGCCCAAGACACGTCATACTTAGCAATACAACTTTAACCTTTATAATGCGCCATAATTTGATTTTCGAACCATCTATATTCTCTCCTTGTTCCAGCCTAAGTAGCTGTAAGGAGGAGGGAGAACAGACAAATATAATCACCACACAGTGTACAGGGAAGGACAAAGAGATGAATCACTGAAATTCCCGTTGCAGTTTTCAGATTTTAGCCATGTTCTTACCACTTGATTCTGGTGTCAGGAAATGAAAGAAACATGATGATATTTTATTGTGGTGTTAGTGTTTGCTGGTCAGATGTCAGAGCACCCAAAAAGTCCAGAGCTGTTGTCCAAGCTTAGAATTTCATATGTTTGTTCTTGAGTGACTGTAAAAGAGTATGTTGATTTAAATCAGAAATACTTAGGTTGTGGTGAAGTGAGCATGAAAGGCAATTAAGTGTCTGTATTATTTTTTGTTTCTTTAGTTACATTCTTAAAGGAGGAAAAGACTTTTCAGGGAGAAAGTAAGACTGCAATTGTTTTTTTAGCCTTTGCCACTGGCTTTCTGAAGTTGTTAAAAAGAAGTAGCTTGCATTTAAGTGTGGTGGTGTACCTAGTTTATGTAAACTAATCTAAACTGTTTATATGTGCTACTGTCAGACATGGAAATACATATATACACACACATTCAAGCTATAAAACTTACAGATCACAGCACAAAGTCAGTGATTCCATTGGTTTTCCATTATCGATTTATACGATATATGGTACAATTGACAGTCTCTAGTGCTGTGCAAGGGTTATTGTTTAGATGTATAGAATTTACTAACAGTATTGGAAATAGAAAATGAAGTGCTGAGGATGGAGTTTTGTCATCATCACTTGAGAAGGTTTTAAAATGAGCAATAGAGTCATGACTGAGTACTGCAAATCAAAAAGCTGCTGATTAAATAGTTTTATCTCTTGTAACTGTGCTGTGTTCTGTATGTAGCATATATTTCTGGAAGATGTTTTCCCTGATGATGAGGGGAATGTACGTGGTGCCTGACACCTGCTTAGTGTGTGTGTAGCATGCTCATATCCAGATACTCCAAGTGGCCTTATAGCCTCACATGTTGGACGAGTGGTCCAGGGTCTAACATCCTTCCAATACAAGTGATTAATCTGTAAGAACATCTTGTCCCAAATAAATCTTAGCACTGATGACCTTGGGGTTTAAAAAAACTATTGTTAGTCTAGAATGAATCTTGCCTACACTGACACCTGGACAGATTTAATCCAAGAATAATGAAGAGATTAAAAATATGTTTAGAAGGAGCTGATTTCCTTTTTCAAAGGCAACTCTCTAAGGTAGCTGGACCGCAGGAAGCAACGGTGGTGGTAATCTTATGTTGCATGGGAAACATAGATTACTGGGTTGAAAATAATAGAAGAGGTCAGTTGAGCATGGAGTAGTTATCCCAGGACTGCAATTTATCTCATAGCTAACAACACTGTGAAGTTTTATGTCTACTTGTATGTATGTCTACATTAATATAGCAGTGACAAATTGGATAGATGTGGATAACATAGGTGACTGTGAGATTCCTGAAATAAATTACATTTCTCTATCATGCTATTTCCAATTCCCAAAAATCTGGTATGTAAAACAGAATAAAAGGAGAGGAAATCCTGTCTTTAGCCAAAACAGAATGGAGGTCGGCTTCTTTTAAAATTACAAGCTATAAACTCTTAGAGAATAACAATGGAGAATAACAAAGAATAATTGTGGAGATTTCCAAAGCTGTAGCTTAGAGACCTTAAAAATTAACTGTAAGTTTCCAGAAATATGAACGCTGTGCATAAAGACTGTTTCATGATTGAATAAATAATTTCTGGAGTTTGACTTTGGAACATGTTTTATTGAAGTGAAAAATAATTGTGGGAAATTCTGTAAAGTGGTTATCATTATATCTAGAAGGTATAAAATTATGCTGGTTTGTGGCAGAAGATTTAATTTTCACCACACGTAGCTCCTCATTATTTTTTTTTACTTTCTGACTTAGTTTTAATTCTGTTGTTCCAGACACAGACAAGCAACGAAAGCCTTCAATCCTTCCTTTTGAAAAGTCTAGCTATACTCTTTTAGTATAATAATACAAATATCTAATGAGAGCAGTAAATAGTGAAACTTAACAAATTTTTCTTTAGTTGGGGATATTTGGTCAGACCTTGCCCCTTGCATGGCTGATGGCTTTGACAGAAGTAGAATTTGCTATCCCAATTGGCCTTCAGAGATGTGTTGACTTCAAGTATAGCTAAACTTTCCAGACCAATTTTCTGACTGGACCTTCAGTCTCTTCCTTGCTTTTTGACGTTTTAAGTTGTGTATCAGTGATGGGAATATGCATATAACGTGGCACTGTGTAAGACCAATACAGTGTGATTTATTTTAGTTAATTCTACTGAATGGGTCAGGCATGCCAAAGCAGTTGCGCTTCAGTTAGCCGGGCAATAAATCACACAAATAAGCAATTAATTGTGTTTGAAACTAGTAAAACCAGCAAAAAAATCAGCTCCATCTCACCAAAATGGCAACTGACCTTTTCTTAGCTGATATCTCCCTCAGCAGCCATCTGACCAACAATGTAATAAAAGAGATGTTGGCTCTAATTTGCTTCTCTTCCTTCTTCTTCCACTTTACCCTTACTTTTCCCCAGTTATCCACCACACCCAAGTGCCCTGCAACAGTCAAAATATACAATTGTCATTTGTCTAGACCACTTGATCATATCAAGATTCCTAATAATTTCTTGTCTTTAGCCTGGAAATAATTTGGGTTTTTTTAGAGCTGCTTATATGCTTTCCATTAACTAGTTTCTTCCTAAACAAGAGCTATTTAATTTTAAAGAAAACCTTTATTTAGTAAAATTGTAAAAATTCTAACAGGAGTATTTACCAAACATTAGTCTTTTTCCACCCGTTTAAAAAGGTGAGCTAAAAAACAAATAGGGGGGTAAATTTTGTCCTCATCTTTAGTTTGAAAACACTGCTGTCTTCAGATAAATTTGGCATTAAGTATACAAGAGCTAGCTAGTATAAAAAGCAACTTGCATTTGTAAAGTAGGTGAAGGAAATTCATAGACTATAGATGCTGAACTGATAGGGTTAATCAAACGTTATTCTGTTCTTGCTAGAGAAAACCACTATTGCAGCATACAGGTCTCTCTGATGAAGCAAATATTTCATAGCATAAGCTGTAAAATTAAGTCAATTCAATTTGTTAGGTTGGAAAATTATTTTTAATATCCATTGTTATTTTGGCATATTATTGATCTCTGTAATTCTCTGCCATGTGATTGTAATAAACATTTCACCATATTACTGTAGTTTTCTCCATTAAAAAGAAAAGCTTTTATCTGTTGTGAATAAAAGTATGAATCTTTACTAGTTTTTACTTTCTTTTTTCTTTTTTATAGAAGCTGCAAAGAATCAATCCTCCTTACTGTTGTTCAACCTTACCCTGTAAGTATCGTTGGTGTTTTCTGAATTAGTTTCCTAGCAACATAGCAGGGTTTTTTTTCTGCCCGTATTCTTTCTGTGTCTCTACTTCATCCGTGCAATAAAAATAAATAAGTGAGATAAGGGCCATGTCTCTTAAAGGTGATGTTTAAGACTGTGTTATTGTGTCCTGCAGTCAAAGACTGCATTAGCAAAATAATAATAGAGTATTTAAACTCATACTAGGATGATATGTAGAGCAGGATGCTGAGTTCTGCTTCAGTTTCTAAGCTGTTGCAGCTCCTGGTTTTTTCTTGATTCTGCCTCGGTCCCACAGAGTTGCGCTCCCCGTATCAAACCAGCTGGACCTTCTGCAAGGGAGGGCTCTGCCTGCGTCACCAGTGCAGGGTGTGTAGAGTGGAGGGGAGAGGACAAAGGGACAGACAAGGGATTGTGTGAGCGTGGCTTGAAGGGACAGGCAGAAACTGCAGCCCACCTCAGAGCTGGATGGCACCTTTGCACCTCACCCACCGCTTTGTGGGAGATGAGTTCATGAACTGTCAGCTCAAACCCACCTCCTGTGAAAAAGGAGAGAAGCCAAGCCAGGGAGGAAACATGTTTTTCTCTTCCCGTGCATCCATGCACAGTCATGCCAACCTTGCAGACTGCTGAGAGACTCAGCCACGCAGCAGGAGTGACTTCAACAGGTCCCTTCACTTCTCCATTGGCTAACCTGATACACAACAGTTAATTAATAATGGATAAATAATTGCATCTTTTTCACCCAAGAATAAGAGATGAGATGGATTTCAAAGAATATGTGAAAACAATTTTATCTGATGAAGCTGCCAAAATATACATCTTGCAAAGCTTTTTGTCACAGAAGTGGCCATATATTTGTGCTGGTCCTGCACCTTTTCCAGAAACCAGTCCAAAAAACAACTAAATGAGGAAAAAGCACATACTCCCCAAAACCAGACTGGGGAAAAAATCCTTACCCACTTTGCAGGCTTCATCCTTTTCTTAACATGTCAGGTGAAGAAAGGGCATGTTCTTCAGCACAGGTTTGTGTAGCCCTTAAAAGTAGACAGTAAACTGTAGTGCTGTACATCTGTGAGGTGTTGTGGCCTGTTATCACTGTGGTGCTGGTATAAGAGCAAGCCCATACACACTGAATGTAAGGGAAACTGGAACCCAAATGAACTGTGCACTCCATGTTCAATGAGAGACCTTTCCACCATGGGTACGGTCCTCTCCCAGCCTTTGGCCTGGAGAAGAAGATAAGCCATGGCCTGGCATCTTACCAGCAATTTGGGTCCAAGCTCTGTTTGAGGTCTGACAAGGCAAAATCTCCTCTTGTTACATAGCACAAAAAGCTAATCAATAACCATACTACCTCTAGATGTCACTGAGCCATGTGTGGCACTGAAACACTTTGCTGTCCTGTCCGCCATTTAGGCTGATATACCCATCTTACATGTGTATTTGTGTTGCCCCCCTCTGGCATGTCTGCTAGAGTCCTGCAACTCCTTCTCAGCAGGGAAAACACTCCTTTTTTCAGGGGCAATGGAAGTTTTGTCTCACGTAGGTGTGAAGATTGTCTCCTTGAGAACGTTCACACAGCAGTCAGAAGATACGATAGATGTATGCATATCAGAGCTAGCTTTAACTGACCCATTTTTATCCCAACATTGGCATGTTTCAGTGGTGTGAGCTTAACTGGGAGAGCCTCAGCTGCAGGACTGTTGCACCCTGTAGATCTCTGCTTTTCTCCACTCTTGTACTTCTTTACCTGGTCAGACCAGGGCCATGTTGATTAATAGTGTCATTCCCTCTCCACTATCAAGGCCAAATTCTCTTGCAGTGGAAATGAAGATGTGCATAGGGATGGGGAGCAGTTGGGAATCCTGCCAGTACATGAAGCCCAGTTTGAGCCCTGAAGCAGTGCAGGGTCCCTTAGTTTATGCAAACCCTGAGCTGTGAAGTCCCCTGGGGGCTCCTGATTCACCTTGAATACCTGGATCATGCTGGCCCTCATACTGCCTCAATGTTACTGTCAGTAGTGCCTGAGTCTGTTGGGTGACATCCCTCTGGGCACCACCATCCTGGGTGTTGCTGCACTCCAGCTGTGTGTCTGTTCTGCTCTTCTGTGCAGGGGATCCTCTGCCAAGTATATTTTGTCTTGCAGTTTGTAAACAGTATTTGTGTCTTCAAAAATTATGATGCACGTGTGCTTTCCCCTTTTCTTTAATTTTGCCTCCTCCATTTTTCCTTTTACATCTTTTTGCCAATAAAACTGGAAAGATTAAGTAGAAACTAGACAAAAAAAAAAAAGAGCATTTAAATAAAGACTGAACGTCTTCCCCATTCTTGGCAGAAATAGATCTTTACAAACATTTTGTCAATCTCTCTTCTTGATGGTGAACCTTTTGTTTCTATCATTGCATGAAAATGATGTGCCAGGATGGATCACAAGAGTGCTGTTTCTTAATTGTTTTTATTTGTACTATTTGGAGTGTGCTTTGTTTTCATGCTTTCAAGTAACCATCTTTTATGATTGCAGGTGAAAGTAGACACAATCTAGATTTATCGTACTCTGTAGTACACTTTGTACTTTTTGAAAGCTTTTGTGGATCATTTTTGCTTAAGTGCATTCAGTTTTGTTTAATGCTTAAACTCATTAAAATTTCATTTTAATTATGACCAAGCCAAAGCATTAAGCTATCATTTTCTTCCGTCAATCTACAAATCTCTGCCAGATTCATATCACCACTGCTCATAAGGAGGTCACTGAACAGCTAGAGCAGTTGAAGCAGTTCAAAGTTTTGATTTCTGGAAGTATGGCATTTGATTATCTTTTCTGACCATTTTATTGTAAATGGACTATCATTCTGATTTTTGCCTTATCAAGTTTTAAGCATTACTCAAATCAAATAACTTGCCTGTTTTGATATCTGTTCAGATTTTATGTATAGAGACCATTTGATAGGTTGCTTTCATGATTAATCTCTTAAGCTCCTTGGATGTCATCCGGGCCCAACAGAGATCTGTGGCAATCTTGCTGTGCACAGTTCCGCAAAGGGAAAAGGATAAGAATCTTTTTCTGTTTTGAAAGAGATGATTCTTGTTGTAGCACAGCTATATGTCTGAGACATAACGTTTGCAGAAAAACTACAATAAATAACACTTATTTATGGATCATAATGATTGTGGCAACAATCTTGTTGAGAGTCTCACAGTATTTTTCATGCTGCTTTGCCTTCTGGAGTAGTGTAACAGCAGCAACTACCATATCTAGATTTGTGGTGGTAAAGCAGGATATAAAAATGAAACAGATTTGTCACAAAGATTTCAGATTATAAAGTCAAAAAGACTACCAAGGTGTAGTTTTGGAAGTCAGACGTGAGCATTTTGAACAAGATAATTTTTGACTGCTTGAAATGGTGAAGTTTGTGTAGAAATGATAGGTTTTCTTCTTTGAATGTGTACATTTTTTTGCAGTCATCCTGAGGACCTTTTCCACTGTGTAAATTCCCTATCAGGTTTTTGGTATGGTCAGTTCTATACGAAGCTTTAGTCTTACACAGGAGAGGATCATGTTGTGGTTAAAGACAAAACTGCCATCGCTGTGTTGCCTCCTGGAAGCACTGGCTGGTCCATGGCCACCTCCCAACCACTCTTTGCTGTTTGAAGCAGCCTCCTCTCGTTTAAGACATGCTGTGCATCCTTACTTCTTCCATTTGTGTGTGGTGCAAGCCCCAGTGAGCACTGCTGCTCCTGACCTGTCTTTCTCTTAGGATATATGGATTTTTCTGGAGTGTAGGTGTATGAAATGCATGATCTTTCCGCAGTGAAGACTGTGAGAAAATTCAACATAAACTTCCATGTTAAATGTTTCAGAAAAGTGGAAAAAAGCCCTTCCACCCTTCCCCCTGTCCACTGTTTTCTCCTTGTAGTTCCAACCCACTTCCACCCTCAGCTGCCATTATGTCTCTTTTTCCTCTTCATTAGTCCATTCTCCCATCCTAGGTACATTATTTTTCATATAGACCTTCATTTGTTCATTTTCATAGGATCATAGAATAGTTTGGGCTGGAAGCCACCTTGAAGGCTCATCTAGTCCAACCCCCTGCAGTGAGCAGGGACATCTTCAACTAGATCAGGTTGCTCAGAGCCCCGTCCAGCCTGGCCTGGAATGTCTCCAGGGATGGGGCATCTACCACCTCTCTCAGCAACCTGGGCCAGTGTTTCACCACCATCATTGTAAAAAATTTCTTCCTCATGTCTGGCCTGAATCTCCCCTCTTCTAGTTTAAAACCACTACCTCTTGTCCTATTGCAACAGGCCCTGATAAAAAGTCTGTCCCCATCTTTCTTATAGGCCCATTTTAACTTTAGTTTGTATGGGGTGAAGTTTTCTTTCATTCCCAGAGTTTCTCATCCTTGCAGAGTTGTAGGGCTGCAAGTAGTATGCCATGGCTCACTTCTTTTGTGCTTTTCTGCACTTAAGTGCATTCACCTGTGTATGAGAGGTAATCATAAAGGTAAAGGAATAATCCATGAATGTAAAGGGCTGAACTTTGGAGAGGCAGAATCCCAAAAAGCCAGTGGAGAGGATTTTATGGAGGATCTCCACATTTAATAAATACAGAGATAGATGGCCCAGGCCCATCTAGTCATGAGATGAGCTGCAATGTCTGCATGTTCCAAAATGTCTGGAGCTGACCTGTGGTTTCACTCATGGTTTTTGGGACAATCACAGTAAACTAGGCTTCTGTTTGCTGTAGGTGGAATGGATTTGATTTTCTTAATGCCTTCATTAAAGTAAGGTATCCTATTCCCCACCTTACAGAGATGTATTATGCGTATATGGGACTAATGATCAGACTGTGATTGCCATCTAAAAATACTAAAATATAAATAATGCAAACAGTAAAATGTAATTGTGATAGATCACCAACTCTTAAAAGAGAACACAAATCTGACCACTATTGCAGTAATTAAATTTGTGCCAAGATTTTAACAAAGAAATACTCATGATGATGATCTGTCAGTGTCCTTTGGTTATAACAAATTAGTACATGGTGAAACTTCTCCACATTATTGCTTCTGAGTCCCTACCTGCTCTTCTACAATGCTCTTTTGAGCCAGTGTAGTTGTTTCAGTCTTGCTCACGGCTATGAATGACAGTGTTTAGTTTGCCTTTGGGCATTATGTACTGTTCCACTTAATAAATTTAATTCTTCCTCTTATTCACTTTTTATTTGCTTGCTAAATTTTGCCTCATATAATTGCCTTTAAGGATGGACCAAAAAGTCAACACATTTTTATGGTCATGCAAGTTTTCTTTATTTCCTAACAAATATTATGTTTCATATTAAACTAATGACTAATTTTGAGTAACAAAATTAAAACTGATTGCATATATACAGTTTGTGGCTATTTAAAACTTTGGTATTTCTGACAGGTTTTGACACTCCTTGTCACAAAGCAGTTTTCCTTTTCACTTTGTGCCTGTACTGTACTGCTGCCTTGTTTCATTTCTTTCAGAACTGCACTATCCTCTTCTAAATGCTAAATCCTCCTTTTTCTTGAGCATGAGTAAAGGTTTTGTTGCTGCAGCATCTCTACTGGCAAGAGTAGTGAAAAGCTCTTTTGCAGCAAGTGAACACTATTTCACTTGGAATCTCCCCCAAGTTAGAGTTTACCTGCAAAAGCAGACAAAGTACTAGACATTCCTGTTTTCGTCAAAAAACATTTTCCCTCAAAATTAAGGATACTGTTTCTAAAAGCTGTCCAAAAATGACCTGCCATAATGGTGCTGACAGAGTTAAATCTAATTTTGAAAAGTGCAGAAAATGAGAAAAATATTTTCCAGAAAGCCTCCTCTTGTTATAGCAATCTCGTGTGTTTTGACCCTGCGGATGGGATGCCCATTGACTGCAGTCCTTAGTAAGCAGGGTTCAAAGGAGAGTCTCAGTCTTCACTATCATTTCCTCCAAGCAAATCTCTATGCAATGCTTCATTTCTCTTGTTAGGAGTTTCTCTAGGTAGTGTTGAAATGATCACCTGAATTTTTACTGAATTTTGCATAAGCAAGTAAAAAATATTTAAATTCCTGATAAATTTGAGTTTTTAACAGGAAACAGTGCTTAACAGGTCAAGTAGTGTGAAGTTTGTGGGTTTTTGAAGTATTTTGGTTCCTTATTAAACTGTGTCCCCTCATTTTGCACAAGTCTCTCTAATTGAGCTGTTTTTACCTGTGACAATGCAAATACTTTACTTGCAGTAATAAATATTCTGCTTTAGTGTAAACACCTCCTGCTTAAGGTCATTAACTGAGGATAATGGCTTCCATTTGGCTAAAAGACAGAGTATCAGAAACAAATGAACCTGGCACTCTGAGAATCATTGGTTGATAGCATTCTTCACCTACAAACCTGAAGACATTAAAATAGAATAGAGCAGCACATCATCTTGCTGATGATTTGTTAGATAAGCAAGTTTCAACAGTCAAACCCAACTGTTTTCCTACATATTTGCCACACTCTTTAGAAGCAGGAGAAAGCAAAGAGAAAATGCCAAGTGCCAAGTTGATTCAGAAGTAGAAACAATGAGATTGTGCAATTAGGCTCAAAAGCTGTGCTATTACTCAAAACTTTAACCAGCAGCAAACGTTCCCCCAAATACCTGGCACAGCTGTTCTAGTTTTTCTTACACCCTTGATTTATCGTTTGAAGCTTTTGAGAAAACAGTCTGCTTCCAGGCTCACCCAGAGTGCCTGGCAAGGGGCTGGAGTCCTGACCACATTGCCAACAGCAGAACTGGGAAGGGAGGGAAGATGCACATTGTATGACAAACTGTGGTGTGATCCCCTGGCTGTGCAATAAATATACATTAAACCCCATGTCCCAGAAGGGTTCTGGGGAACGTGCATATGTTCATACCTTTCAATTGTGTTGGACTCCCCTATCACACTTTTGCAATAACATAATTTAAGTGTTTATTTCCCCCTGCAAGTGAATGGAGGTTGTAGAGAGGAAAAGGGAGACATTGTAGAGAGGCTGTGGAGAGCAACAGAGCCGTGTAGTGGTTTGCCGGATTTGCTGTATGGGAATAAGCTTTCCGGAATCCGGAAGAAAATTTGGCAGTCTGCCTATAAAGAGAGGCCAGACTGGTGACTCATCTGAACTGGGAGCAAACAACTGTAAAAAGCCTCTTCCAGCAAGCAGAGTAAGTGAAAGCTGCTTTTTTCCCCTTGCCCTCACAAGGGAGAGCCAGTAGCCTGCTCCTATGGTTGTGCTGCCCCAGGGCAGCAGGAATGAGCAGGCTGCAGTCCCTTACTTAGTTGACATATAGACTGTCCCACTTACACACTACAGAAAGGGACTATGTGGAGAGGAAGGAAATTAGAAAAGGCATATGTCAAATTATTATATTAATTATGGTATTACTGTCTACTGTGTCTTTCTAGGAATTCATCCTTAGAGTACAACATATAAGCATGCTTCTTCAGTGTTTTGATGTTGTCTCTTCTTGCTGAAGAACTGTTTTGTGTCCCCCACCCTGAGACATTAACTTTATTTCATTTTGTTTTCTTTCTTTCTTTTTGGTGGTTGTTGCAAATCTTCTGGGGGACATTCTGCTTTTTTCAGCACTAGCTTAGGAAGCTGAGCTTGGTTTGATTATGGGGTTGAATTTTCTGTCATTTACTGTTACTGATTAAAAAGATGTATGGTCATAGCTGCTAGAGAAGAGGTAAGAAGAACGAACTGTAAAAGTGAGAAACATTCATTTTTATTTCATGGTTCTATTTTGTGATCCAGAAATTATCGCATGGCTCTGGTGTTTCCTGGGAGAATGTGGCATCTTTCATTCCTTGTTCACTGTTTGATACTGAGCCTATGTTAATAGTCACCATGTTTTCGATGTGATAATAAATTGGTAGCATACAGAAATGAGCTAAAGACTTCTTCCTGCAAGTTACTAGAAACACGACTTCTGAATCACAATAAAATAAGTTTTTAAGCAGTTTCAGAAGAGATTAGAGATTACAAGATCACATGGTCTTGGACTACTCCATCACTCCTGCAAGATTGTTAGTTGAGTCAAAATCTGAGTAATGGTGACAAGACTTCCTGTGTTTACAAAGCATCTGTCCTGCCACGTTGACAATAAGAAATTATTCCAGGATCATCATCACTGATGCCTCCACTAATCTGTCACAGGCAAACCAACATGAGTTAGTCTTCTCAATATCCAAAACTAGTAAGACCACTTCTCAGAAGCTAGAATAAAATTCTGAAAATCTTAATTCCCATTTTACTGAAGCAAATGGACTAAAACCTCGCCTGTAAGACCGCAGTGATTTTCAGCCGAAGCCAGGATTTTTTCCATTGCCCATTACCATGGTTATGGAGTTATGCAGTGCCTAAAGCTCTGTGTTTGGTACTGACCTGAGAATAAAACTACCTTGCTTCTGCTGCTGAAAATGGAAATCCCATTGACTGTGAATATTTAATTTGTTACTAAAAATGGGTTGTTAGTCAAACTCCCCAAATGGAAAGAGGTTGTTGTTTGTTCTTTTTTTCAAGGGCTGAACACTCGATCACAGGTGAATCCCTTTGGTTAATGTAGTATGTAAAATTCAAATAGGTCCCAGAAGAAAATGAGGAACGTTTCTAGACTTCTAAGCCATGATGTCCCACAAAGTGTCTGATCTATTGAAAACAAGCCTTGCACAGGGTTTGTGTAGGGGATGTGTTCAGGGAAGCCTGCTGTCCTGCTGGTGCCTTTTCGTGGTTCTACCCTGTGTTTTGAAATGGATTAATAGAGTGAGATGCCACTGTATTTGGAGAGCTCTCAGACACTTTTTTGGCAAAAGTTGTGTGTGTCTGTATCTAGTGGATCATAGATTATGCAAAAACTTTCCATTCAGTGTTTGAAGGAAGGGTCACTGGCTGGTCACTGTTGGGTGTCTGTTCATGCAAATGAGTTTGGTTGACAGAAGTCGTTGTGGAAGTACTACAAGGAATTTGTATGTACACCAAGACCTCTTCTCATCACTCCAGTCTGACAGCAAGATAACTTACAGTATGTGAAGTATGCATTGGTGATCCCTTTTTTGTATGGATTATCTCAGATAGCATTACGGTGTGACAGTATTTCCATTCTTCAGTGAATGGTACACAAAGTACTGCTGTGTACATGGAGTTCCTGTGTGTGAGAAATGGGCAATAACTGAAAAAGGATAGTTTTAACCTGAAATCTCGTGATATATCTTGTCATAATTTTTCCTTCCAGTCTCCTAAATCAGCTTTTATTAGTGCTGCAAAAAAGGCAAGATTGAAGTCCAATCCTGTCAAAGTGCGCTTCTCAGAAGAAGTAATTATCAATGGCCAGGTGTCGGTGAGTATTCAACTGTTTAACCTTAGGAAGGACTGAGCATTTCAACCAAAGGTATGCCTCAGGGCTATAAAGTGAGGGAACTACATGGTAGGAACAGCAGAGATAGGCTCACAAAGGGAAGGGTTTTTCTGTTTCTGAAGGTTTAGAAATATCTGTTCTTACAGTCTGTTGGGCCCCATAATATTGGGAAACTTTTGTCCCTTCTTAAAATAAAATTAAAATGCTATTGAATGTATTTTGTGACAGTAGCGCATATAAGTCTATCTTTATAGTTTTGATGATGCTTGCTTGTTTTCAATGTTCTTGGGGGGTTTTTTGATGTGATTTTTTTGTTGTTTGTTTGGGGGTGTTTGTTTGGTTTGGTTGTTTGGTGTGTTGGGCTTTTTGTGGTGTTTCTTGTTGGTTGTTTTTTGTGGGTTTTTTTGTTTTTGTTTTTGTTTTTGAGAATAATTTTGTAGTAGGAAAACCCATGAGCTTTAGAGAAGGAGCATGTCAGGATAATAGATTAACATTACCTTATAGACCTCTTTGAAATTTGTTTTATCTACTTGAACTTCTTGTTTCTGGCCCTGAGGCAAAGTCAGCGTCCTTTTGAGAGGCACTGGACTCCTCCTTAATCATGAACTCCCAGCTTATTTTCATAATTTGCCAGAACATCATTCCACACTGATGTCTTTATCCAACTGCCTTCCAAACATAAATGGATACTGCATTTTTTCAAAAGCAATTTCTGCTTTTCTTCTTTTTTTTTTCTTTTTTAATAAAGAAAGCTTTGTTTCACTTCTCTTTTCCGGTTTATTTTACTATCCTTGTAATGAATAGTCACAATTAAGTTGCAATAGTATATGTTACTCTTCTTAAATGATGACAGATATTACATTTAATATTCAGCTATAATGAGAATGTCAAACATCTTGATTGTAATTCTTAATGAATCTGCAGTTCTGGTTTTGTAGAGTGAAGACACTAAATAGGTCACTATATTCAGAGAAACAGTAATCTATTTTTTCTGTTTTATTGAAAATGTTTCAATTTTAGAAGTAGCATTTATTGTCAGAGAAATACTGTTAAGGGAGAGAAAGTGCTCCAAGCCAGACATAAAATGTATGTGAACAGTTATATTTTTCCAGGAAAGAGACCTATAGAGTGCAGCTGTAATGAACATGGCTAGACCCATGAGCTTTCAGCTTGAGCCAACACACTTCTCTTCAGTGTTACCTTTCCATCTGAATGATGTCCTTCTTTATAGAACAAAATTTAGATTTCCTTTGTTACATGTTGTAATCTCATTCACTGATTTGCTTGGCAGGAAACAGTTAAGGACAATTCACTTCTTTTCATGCCAAATGTTCTGAAGGTGTATCTTGAAAACGGACAAACCAAATCTTTCCGGTTCGACTGCAGCACTTCAATAAAGGTAGGCTAGATATACCTTTGTATGCAACAGCAAAATTCCCAGTTAACTCTTTTTGAGACCTTCAGTAGTGACAATTTACTTGAAATGCTTTAAGAACAAAATTACTTGTGTGTTCAGTTAGGGTTGGACTCATAGTTCAGAAATAATGAGGTTTTGTTCCAGTTTTCTGCTGCTAAAAACATATTGTATTGTCAATGAATAAAATGTAGAAGTGATCATTTTAATGTGCTTGGGGTGCAATTAAAATTCTGTGGTCCTGTCATTTTGTTATGCTGCCAAATACTAGCATGATTTGTCAGCAAAAGTCAGGAGCTAAGAAGATTAAGATGTTGGTTGCTAACTGAGTATCATCTAGCTTGTCATCCAGTGAACCTGGGATGGGATATTGTAGGGTTATGCTAGTGATAAATTCCTCGTCTTAAGGTAATGTCCTCTATGCTTTCCATAATGCATCCGATGTAGAGAAATAAGGAGGTGATGCCCTGGCACACCCCTGAGGCTGCCATGGAGTGTCTGTGACACTGTTCCACGTAGGTTTCTACATGAGAGGCATTGTTGGTGTCTGTCTATGAGTGCCCTGGAGCAAGGTAGGAAGCAGGACAACCAGCACTGTTGAGCTTGCTGCTAGTCTCTCAAGCATTTTTATTTGGGTGAGCTGGTTTTAACATAGATTCATCACCAAATCTAGTTCACCACACAGTAGCATGCATGCTTGCGACATTGAGACAAGAGAGATGTATGGCTGGGAATGATCAGTGAAGGCTGGGGATGCAGTTTTCAATTGCAATGCCAGATTTTGCTGCCTCTAAGGGGTTGCAAAGCGATGCATATTTGAAGAAAGACTGCTTTTCTGCTCCTTGAGACTCAGCAGTATGCTCTATCAGTTAGAAAGCAAGGAGAGTGGTTTACCAAGGTAAACAAGAGGAAATTTACTCCAGTCTGAGCACAAAACAGATACTGAAATTGTACTTTAAAATGGGCTGTAATATCTGTTTATAGTTCTTGTATATACCTTAGGCATAAATTGAGTGCAGGTAATGGATCCAAGCCTCTACTCTACAACCACGGGAAACTGAATTCCTTCAGTCTGTTTGAGAATTTGGTTGGGTGAAGAATTAGGAGACATGCTTCATGTAGATAGTGAGGTCTACATACACTTCTAAGGTCCACAAGCCCACTTCTCAGTATTTTCTTTTATAAACACAAAAACAACCAATCTGTTCCAGGATATTTTGCATCTGATAGCTGGTCGCATTACGTTAGTTTTCAGTAGTTCTGTCATGGGTGTGCTGCGCACTGTGTGACCATATATCTAGCCTGAAGTCATTTGCAGAGATTCTCACGTGGGCTCAGAGACCTACCTGTATTGATGCTGTAAGCCTGATTTGACCTTAGTCATTCTGACTTTTTGTAGGAATAATTTCCTATCCGTCCAATTCAGGCAATTATATATTCCATAGCCTGGACAGCTATATATTGCATATTCTTGCATGTATGTGTATATTTCTCATTGTGGATGGGTGGTATAGATTGCTGCTTCTTTTCCTAAACTGAAGTAGATGGACACCAGTTGAGTCAAGGCAAATGCAAGTTTTTTTCCACCATTAGCAGTCCAATAACTCACGACTTAACAACGAGAGTGCGACCAGTGTCTTACCTGCAGTCCTCACCTTCCTTATTGCTGGGAGGCAGCACCTGGGCTGACTCTTAAGTTGTCATATAAGAGAATAGACCAGCAAAAAATTTGTTCAGTAATTCAGTGCCTGTGTTCATTAGCATCATATTTTAAAAGGTACAGGACAGCTAGCAGAAAATGGTGCCACTATTACCCCCTCTTAAAAACTTAAAATTAATATTATGTCTCTTCAAGTTGCTGTTATGCCACTTGTCCTTGAGCGTAGTTTAGGAGTATAAATAAAAGTGGATTTAATGTGTAAGAAATAATTTCTCCATTAGTCAGAATAGTATGATATTAACCTTCATTATTTAGAGTGGTTGCTGCAATTCATTAATGCTGTCATATATTCTTTACATTGTACAGAGTTGTCCTCATCCTCCTACATACATTTTTCATCCTTCCACAAATTTGGTGTTGATTTTCCATAAACACACTGTAATTGATAATTTAATCTCAAAACACTTAGATTAAAATTCATCATTATCTCCTTAGTTAAGTTACATCCATCTGGATGCTAATGTATATCTAAAAATCTTTTGGATAGATAGAAATGTTTTAATCTTTTCACCAACATGTGAAACTATTTTTAAATGATGGGTTATTATATATTACCTTTTCCTACTATATTCACTAAAGTGAAAGATACCTTACCAGATGATATTAATATTAATTAATTAATTAATACTTAAAATATAAATTAATATTTACAAAGTGTTACAGGAAAGTAAACTGTGGATTGATTGAATGGTTTTGTGAGGAGGTTTGTTTAACTGTCTTTTTAGAAATGATTGTTCTAAAATTAATTACCCTCGGACATAATGCAATGTGAAAAAACTCATTCAAAGTCTCTAAAAATGGGGTTTATGTGATAAATTAACGCGGTCCCAGAATTTACAACTGTTGTTCTGCACAGGTGTCATCATCATTGATATTTCTGTCAGCATTTAAAACTCAAGAATGTCCATTAAACACAAGTATCAAGAAGGGGACTTAAATACAATCACACAACCTTGCCGTAAGAGCAAACAAATCAAGGCCATTCATTTAATTGTTTTGTTGAACATATCAATTTGGTTTGTACTGCTTGGTGGCCCAGTCCCAACAATAAGTGAGGAGAATAGCAGCAAGCCCCTCTCTGCTTTCCTCATGGAGGGGTTTTATTTCCGGGGAGACAGAGAGATGTGATTTAGGAGCCACACAAGTATAGCTTGCATGTTAAACTGCACAGAAAGTTGCCCATTTGCAGCAGTTCCATGTATATATTTTTCACCTGCATATCCGATACCATCTGAGAGATATTCAAATATAAAGGTGCTGATTTTTTGCTGGGTGAATATATGCAATGTCTAGTATACTCATGCGGAACAGGCATGAAATGTGACCGTTCTCCCATTTAACATCTGGGCTTCCACACTGTGCTGGATACATGCAGGGTTTGTGGCAGTGAAGAATCGGGTCTGAAGCACTTCATGAATTTAATCACATTTTATAAATCCTTTGTCAATTAGGATGTCATCTTAACACTCCAAGAAAAGCTTTCCATCAAGTGTATTGAACACTTTTCCCTGATGCTGGAGCAGAGGGTTGAAGGATCTGGAACGAAACTCCTTTTGCTACATGAACAGGAGACTTTAACTCAGGTTTGTGTAATGATATGTGAAAACAGATACTAATGGGACTGACTAATCAGTAAATTATTCATCTTTTTAATTACTCAAGTGAGTTAACTGCAAGATTTATAGTTAAATACAGTCTATCAAATAGCAGCAGTATTTAGACGTGATTGTAAGGATCAAGTTCTCACAGAAAACAATTATTTTTCTATATATAGACATCATATTTCAATGCTTCATTGGGCCATTAAAAAGATTTTAAAAGTTCATTAAAGATCAGACTGAAAGCTAGACAATACTTATCAAAGCTTCTTTTCATACTGTATGTGGCCCAGCTAATAAATGTTCTCAACAGTGGGAAAATTGGTGGTAACAAAACTGAGAACCACAGTCTGCCCAAATTCCTTTAAAAACCTTATTTTGGTCTTTGGTTCCTGTCTGATTATACAGATCTGTATCTGGGTGTCAGGAAATAATACTCTTTTTGTTGAAGCCAAGTTTGCCTTGTTTATGCTGCAATACATTATGTCACTTCAGTGATGATGAATTATGACCCAGAAAATGCTGGTGTGACTTTCTTCCTTAGATCAGGGACGTGTGACTAGAAGTAAAGTTGCTTCACATTTCCCAGCAGAGGACCCTGATTTTAGCTGTTTATCATTTGGCCAAGTTTTTTAGATTAAATTTTCCATTATATTTTTGTATTTCAGCAGAACATTAGTATATCTTACATCTCACTTAAATTTTGAATTTAAAAAAAGACAAATAGATTCTTAGATGAGATGGGGGAAAAATAATTCAAATACTAGAATTCTTTTGGTCATGTCACTAGAGTGTATAATGGTATGAAGAAGCTTAGTTTACCAGATAATAGTCTTTGTATCATTTTCTAACCTTTAAACACTTGACTTTGCCATGTTAACATTTTTTCTTGTGGTATAAGCTACCCAATGAATGCAGAATATCCAGAAGTACTCAATGCTGGCTCTTCTGGCCCAGCTCTCTCTCTTTGAAGTAATTGGTAAAATTCCCATTGAAATCAGAGGGATCAGAATAAACCAACACAATGAGCTTTCAAAAATCCTGTCCAGAGCTTTTAGTTATACATATGAAGTCTGCCTAGATACTTAGGAATCAGATCAGAGCTGATGTGAAATAAAGATACGTTTTGAAAATGGTTAGGTCAAAATGAAGATTTTCATGGGGAATTTTTAAAAACATAGTTTTATCAATTAAAAAGGTTGATTGTAAAGTACACTGGTCTCAAACTACATTAGCCTAATTAAATAAACCACATAAATGACATTAATTCTGAGGGTTTCTTCTTTGAAGTTACTGTAAATTCAGCAATATTTTAATTTGCCGTTATAGTGTTGCTGCTGACCATGACTTAAAATGGTGTTATTGGATCGTTACTCTTTCATCCAAATATTCGTTAGCTATGAGGTGGTCCCATGTGAATATACCCAGATCACGGCATTACATGCCTAACGAAGTTTTGCTGACCAATAAGCAAAGTGGTCTTTTTCATTTTGTATTGTATTGGGAGAGATCTGTCTTGCTCAGGAGTCTTGTTGTAGGTCTTTTAATCCAGAACAACCCAGAAAAATTCAAAAGACCCAATTTCTTGCTATTGTCTAGTGGATTAAAACAAGCAAGAGAATAATAGCTGCTAATCTATACTTCTAAATCAGTCTAAGAAATAAAATACGACCTCCCCCTAAAAACCTTCTAGCTCTTCTCATTTATGAGTATTTTGGTCCTGCTGAAGCACGACTCAGTTTGTATTTCACTTGGATGATTTTCATTAAAGTCTATTTTCTCTGTCCTTTCGCTCTGTTTTTGAATGAGTGAATTCCGTTGCTTTGAGGTTGAGCTCTGTTGGGCAGTCATGCCTACATGAGTCTAAAAGTCTTTCCACAAGATTATATAGATGATGTTCTTATGTGACAAACTTCCTAAGGAGCCCATGGCAAAGCTCTTTGTTGGATATAAGTATTTTTCTTGCTACCACGTGGCTCTGGAACAGGGTCATGGTTCCTGAGACTACAGACTGCCTTGCATGACCAGGGCTGCCAAGTTCTGATATGACTGTTGTACTGTCCTAGGTGACCCAGAGGCCAAGCTCGCATAAGATGAGATGTCTTTTCAGGATTAGCTTTGTCCCAAAGGATCCCATTGATCTTTTAAGAAGAGATCCAGTTGCTTTTGAATATCTCTATGTACAGGTAAGTGAAAGCATGGCTATTGTCAGCATAAAGGAGAAAAAAAAAATGGATGCACTCAGTAGATATCTATACATTGATATAGATTTATATCTCCACATAGAGAAGCATGGCTGCAGTAAATCCTGGCTTTTATTTTTGCTGCATAAAGCCAATGAATGCACTTGGGGAATGTGCAAATCTTTATCATCTGCAAAGTCCCTTCCTTCATAAGTCTCTCCAAACAGAAATGCTTTGATATCTTTCCAAAATATATTTGGCTTCAGAAAAGAGTGGAGCTGAAGTAATTGCTAATACTTACTTCTGGTACTGTAATATCAGACAGAAATGAGGTCTGAAAATTAACTTCCAGTAAAATGGATGAGAAAACTGATGTACAAGCAATGAGGTTCTCCTGGGTATCTCACCAGGTAGAATCCTGCTATCCTTAGTCCAAATACACTGATACCCTCCTAGCACACTTTGTGACAGAGGGTTACTGTTCTCTCCAGGAAGGATGAAGAGAGCTTAGATCAAAATGCTCATGCCTTCTGCTCTTTGGCAGGAGTCCTTGTGTTCTTCAGAAGTGCCCATACCCTGGTGAGCATCTGGCACCTCTGAGAGCAACAGTCCTACCTTTCAGCATAGTCCTGCCTCTGTGTTCAGGGTTATTCTCCATGCAATGTTAATTAAAAAAAAAACAAAAACCAAAAAACAAACAAACAAAAAAAACCAACCTATAATTTATTTTTAGTACAAGATTTTTGAACTTGATGCTCCCTCTACTGGTTCTTTGGCAGAGCTGTAACGATGTGGTTCAGGAACGATTTGGACCAGAACTGAAATATGACATTGCCCTGCGGTTGGCTGCATTACAAATGTATATTGCAACTGTGACCACCAAGCAAACTCAGAAAATCTCCCTCAAATATATAGAGTAAGTTGAGAATGCAGTGTTGTCTTTAAAAGTGAACCATTAAAAGTAAGTCATAGATTTTTAAGGTTGTTTCTTTAATATGTCTGTATGCATGCACCTATTTTAGGTCCGTTCTTTGTCACTGAAGTTGATTCAGGTGTGTTAAGAGCTGTCAGTATGGACCTTTTGGTCTATTTACACTTTGATCATCTGTTTAGGCATGTGGAAGCCTATAAATGTAAATAAGGTTAACTCGCTTTCTGTTATTTAATGATCGGATCTAAGTTTACATGGTCTGAATCCTAAGGTTTTAATAGAGATTATTATAGCAAGATGCAGGTGATTTTTAGTTCAGAGGATTATGGGATTTTATATTTCATTTGTAAGATTTCTTAGATACAGAAGTATCTCAGTAGGAAACTGGTGTTTTGTTAGATGACATGTATATGTAACGACAATGCAAAAGAAAATTTCCACGGTGCAACTGTGTGTATATCTGCTTGAACTTAAAAAACAACACAAAACAAAACAAAACACAAAATTTTGCCGTTGTTTTGTTGCTTAGTTTTCTTGCAGAATGGAAATAATTGTTGTACACTAAATCTTATAGAGTTTATTCACCTTACTGAAGATCATGTTATATTGTATGCTGTCAATGAATCAGAGGAAATAGTTAATTACAAGTGAAGAGTCAGTCTTCTGTCAAAAGGTGTGATTCAAGCAGAAAACAAAATTCGGTAAAAGGAGCCGGACTGATTGTTTTTGAGGGGGGAAAAAAAAACACAAAACATAAGTGACAATGTCTGGCTGGTTTGTATGTTCAAAAAAAATAATAGAAAATAAAATAAAATCTGATGTTGTTAAATCTCCTGTGATTTTAATTCTATAATGGTACTTGCCTATGTAATTAAGAGGTGTTTAATTTATTTTCTGATGGCATGAAGGAAGAGATAGAAGGGGTAAAACTGAGATTATGTATCATTTTAACGTATATTTTTCATAAGTAATATATAGTTTGAATGTAGAAAACTGTGTTATTTTAAAACTTTGGACTTGATCAGCTCTTCTGTTTCCAGGTGTTCTTTCACTTCGCATCATAGTCACCAGTCTTTAGATAAATAATCATCACAGGAATGTGAAATTAAATATATATCTTTTATTGCAGAAAAGAATGGGGATTAGAGACTTTTCTTCCATCTGCTGTGCTGCAAAGCATGAAAGAAAAGAACATAAAGAAAGCACTTTCACACCTTGTCAAAGCAAATCAAAATCTAGTTCCTCCGGGTAAAAAGGTATTACATTTGCATCTTAATGGAAAATATGTTTTAAAGAAAAGAAAGGGTGGCATGCATGGGAAACATTTAAAATTAATCCTTCAGAGAAACACCTAGCCATTATATTTTCAGAGGTTTAACTTTTGGTGCTCGGTACAACATAGCCAAGAACAATTAAAAATAATGAATTATACCCCAACTAAACTGTCTTCTTATCTTGAGAATGCCAGAAAACCAGTTATTAATACATACTTTTTTAATTCATTTAGCGCTTCCTATTAACGGCACGCTTGTTAGGAAAGTTATTGTTCTCTCTCTGATGCTCTCATCTGAACCACATTAACCTATGGGCCTTACATAAATGCTGTTTTTCAGGATTGTTTTTCATCATGCTGTAGGTAGAGACTTTTCGCTGGCCAAGATCTAACTGGATAGATGATGCTTCTTACAGTAAATGACCTTCCTTGCTGTTGTAAAATGCTTTTCTTAGCACTAAGCTAAGTAAAAGACAATGTCTCTGAGAAATGCCTTTGTTACACGCATACAGCTGAGGCTGCTTTTAGACACCATAATGAGGTTTCTTTATGCAAGTCATCTAGTCTCTGTAGTCAATGAGAGAGAATCAGGCACTTCTAGGGAGTAATTCATCCCATCCCACATTAGGAACCAAAAATAGGTCAGATGACTTGTGTCCTAGAAATGCCTATTTCTCCCCATGGACTATAAAAAGAACCTAAGAGTGACTAGTTGGGACATAAAATGAGTTGGATCCCACTCCATGACACTTTGTTTCTGAGCAAAAGAACCCCAAAACACCCAGTGCCTGAGCTAAGGTTCATTGTGATCAGCAGAAATTTTGCTTGGAAGCATCAGATCACATCATGACTGTGAAAGTAGCTCTATGTGTTTGGCCTGGGATGCTCAGGAAGAAAGGCCACCTTTTTTGGCTGAAGTGCTGAGTGTCTCCTGTGCTGCTGAGCCTACAGCTGGATATTGTTTATTGTGGTAGTGTAAGATTTGGTTTATTTTGGAAGCCATCACTGCTGCAGGCATGGCAGTTGATGACAGTGATATCCAGGATCAGTTCTTGGTTAGAAGAGAGGTTGCAACCGTCCCTTCCTGCAGCAAGCAAACGTCATTGGTTTTGCTTCAGATTTTTCTAATTCGAGTTTAGGAAATACGTTGTGTGCCCACCTGCTTTTTTACCAGGTAGCTCTCAGAAACAAAGGATCTGAGCTCATTGTCACCTCCTGGCTCACTCGTAGGTACTAACCCAGAAACTGATTTCCTTCTGGGCTCTTCTCTCCCTCCACATGAAGGGAAGCCTGTCGTTCTCAAGATTCTCCTGGTTTTTACAGCCCCTGGGTATTTCTGCACCAACTGAACAACTAGTGAAGTGAAGGGAAAACATTTCCACCAGTTGCTCTGCTCTGGATTGATTTCCACCTCTGTGTCTGGAAAAACCTTAGGATGGGGGCTCTTAAAATGCTGTTCAAGATCAAATAAGATTTTGAAAAAGAAATATGGAATAGCAAATGAGATTAGCTTGTTTTATCTTTTAAAAGTTCAGATATAAGGATTTACACCAGGGAGGTATAAGGCTTGGGTCCAGACTGTTTGGGTGAAATAAATGTTTTCTTGCTTCCATTCTGCTTCAAAAAAATATTTCAAAGTTATTTCTTTTTAAATAGGTAGCTCAGATGGGAAAAAAAGGAGATGAATTATGACATGTATTGCATGACGTGATCTTATGTATTGGTCTAATGTATTTAGTTTTCAGATTTATTCCCTACTAAATATAGTGGAAAAGTTTTACTTTAAAAAAACAGGAAATGCAGTAATGAGGTGGAATAATATGCCATATGCCACAAGTACTTAGCAAAATGTAATAAACAGAGCTGACAAAAGCAAATTCTTTGTTCTCTTTCTCTGTATAGGTACATAAATGCTTAAGAACTGATGGTGATTATGAATGGAAATCTGCTGTCTAGCTTTGAAATCCCTCAATGAGCAGATGTTTAATCTGAGTAGTTTAACATTTTCCCTGCTTTGGAGCATTTTTGATATTCTTGCAGTGCTCTGATCCGCCCATACCCAAGTCCTCAGTGCATTTTAACTAAATAAGCAAGATCTTCATTTTGAGAATGAAACTGTTTCTCCTTATCTGAAACCAAGCATCTAATGATTTAGTTTCAGGCTCTGAAGAGATGTTATTGCAGTCCATTCTTCTTAGACTACATAAATACATTTGCTTTCTGAATTTGGTAATATCATGATTCCCTCATCTTACCCCTGTTTCTCCCTCCTCAGCTATCTGCTCTGCAAGCCAAGGTGCACTATCTCAAGTTCCTCAGTGATCTACGATTATATGGAGGTCGTGTTTTCAAGGCAACACTAGTGGTAATATTTCTTTTGAAATAATCTCTCCCTTCTCTTGATTTTTTTTATCCAAATATATTTTTGCAAAAGCCGGAATATATCATTTTATTTACAAGTTTAGGTTCTATTCATACACTTTAAAAGAATTGTTATATTGATCCAAATAACTTTTTTCTTTTAATCTTGAAAATAACATTCCAATTATAATTCTAATATTTGCTGGGGATTTAGAGATACCTTAGCAACCTTTTGGCAAATAGCACCATCCAATTAACTACGGATACTAATATTATTACTCTGCATAACTCTTGATGACAAAGATTTTCTTTTATCAGAAGCAGATTCCATCCATCCATCTGTCCTTCTTACTGTCCATTTAAAAATTATAGTACAGTCAATATCCAGAAGCAGATTCCTTTACTTTTTGTTTTAATAATGAATCAAGTATGCTCTTCTATACTGTATCTTCTTAGAAAAATGTAGTAATCTTTAATGCAGAAATTCCATGCAAATGTAGCTCCATGAAAATGAAAGAAACCTGAGGTGACTGCTGTCACTATGCAGTATGTATCATGTTTTTTACTTTTGCCTTCTTTCTGCTAAAGCAGGGAGAAAAGCGTTCAGAAGTGACTCTGTTAGTAGGGCCACGGTACGGAATCAGTCATGTAATAAACACCAAAACAAACCTGGTGGCTCTCCTGGCAGATTTCAGCCACGTGAACAGGATTGAGATGTTTACAGAAGACGAAAGCACTGTTAGAGTTGAGCTGCATGTCTTAGATGTGAAAGTAAGTTTGTTGTTGATGTATATTGATATAATATCTTTAAATAAAATGTATGTCTTTTTTTTTTTTTTTTTAGTATATGATCAAGCTATACTGTTCTAAACATTTTCATGCCAATATTCTGAGGCTGCATTTTAGCTTTATTGTGGTCAGAGTGCATGTAGAGTACACCTTGGGCACTTGATGGTCCTCTGGTGTACCAGACTGGTCCTTTGCAGCACTTGTTTTCTATTTTGATTTTCTCTTGGCTGACCCCAGGCGACTCACTTTGTTGCTGTCTTCCTAGCTTCTTGTGTTGCGAAAATGTGATGATGAAATCGGCCTTCTTCTGAAGCTCCTCGAGCCCCTAGAAGCCCTTTCTTGTGTAACAGACAATATTATCACTCCTAGGGAATCGCCAGCTTCATCAGACTTGTGTCCCACTTAAAGTTCACTGCAACTAGCCTTGTAGCAGTTACCAGTGAAAAAAAATGTAAAAATGCAAGGTTTTTATCTGAGCACTTATAATTCCAGGTCAGTGCTTTGCTGTACATAAGATACTCATAGATGCTTTTCATCTACCTATAGTTATTTAATTTCTCTTGAGTCCTACTTAACACTTTTTATCTGTGGCATCTAGTGGTGTGGTTTCTATTTTGTTTTGAAGTGAAAAGCTTTGTATATTGTCTAGAGCATCAATCAGGATAATCAGATATTGAAGGAAGAGTTTTCATTATATGTGAAACTTAAATATTCTACTAAAATAAATAAAGCCTAAGAGTTCTTTTTGCTTAGCCAGCTATACACAAAACACAAGGAATATTTAACTAAGCTTTTGCTTTGAATGCTTTAGGTGTATTGACCTGGAACTGTTTCCATGTATTTAAGTTAATGAAAAAAACGTTGCTGTAAATTAATCTAGCTGTTCTTTGACAGCAACTTAAAAGAAACTTACAGGTTGGTGAACACATCATCTATTTCACTTTACTTAGCAATGATAATATCTGAGGATCCCAGACTACTTCATGTGCATTACCGTGCTAAACTCAAAGCCCCCTTGTGAGAAAGCTGTTATCCCCTTTTTTCAGACGGAGAAAGTAATACAGAAATTAAATTCTTCCCATCATAGGTAAAATGCCGCACTGTATGCCACAGTATTATATATTACTATGATATTGTGGTGTTGTTGATGAAGCCTGATCTTGTGTGGCAGGAACAGAATAGCAAGCAGAATTGCAACCCTGGACTTCAGCAGGGCAAACTTTGGCCTCTCCAAATGATTGCTACGGGAAATCCCATGGGCATGGCTGCTTGAAGGAAAAGGGGCCCAAGATAGTTTGTTAGCATTCAGGAATTGCTTCTACCAAGCTCAAGATCAGAGCATCCCCACATGTAGGAAGTTAAGGAAGGGAGCCAGGAGACCTGTGTGGTTAAACAAGGAACTGCTGGGCAAGCTCAAGTGGAAGAGGAGAGTTTATAGATCATGGAAAGAGGGGCTGGCCACTTGGGAAGAATATAAGGCTGTTGTCAGAGGGTGTAGGGAGGCAACTAGGAAAGCTAAGGCCTCCATAGAATTAAACCTGACGAGAGGGGTCAAGGACAAGAGAGAGCTTTTTCAAATACGTGGCAGATAAAACTAACACCAGAGGCAATGTGGGCCCACTGATGAATGAGGTGGGTGCCCTGCTGACAGAAGATAGAGAAGGCGGAATGCCTTCTCTGTCTACTCTGCTGGAAGCTGTCCTAAGGAGCCCCGTACCACTGAGGCCCCAAAGGAAATCGGGACAATGGATGAGTCTGCCTTAGTTGATGATAACTGGGTTAGGGAGCAATTAGGCAATCTAAACATCCATAAATCCATGGGTCCGGATGGGATGCACCTGTGGGTGCTGAGGGAGCTGGCTGAGGTCATTGCTGGACCGCTCTCCATTATCTTTGCCAAGTCTTGGGAAATGGCAGATGTGCCTGAGAACTGGAAGAAAGCAGATGTTACTCCAGTCTTCAAAAAGGGCAAGAAAGAGGACCCACGTAACTATAGACTGGTCAGCCTCACCTCCATCCCTGGGAAAGTGATGGAACAGCTTATCCTTGGTGCCATCTCAAGGCATATCAAAGAGAAGAAGGTCATTAGGGGCAGTTGATATGGCTTCACCAAGGGGAAGTTGTGCTTGATCAACCTCATAGCCTTTTATGAGGACATAACAAGGTGCATAGCGGTGGATGTGGTCTACCTTGATTTCAGTAAGGCATGTGACACAGTCTCGCACAGAATCCTTACAGCTAAACTGAGGGAGTGCGGACTGGATGATCAGGTAGTGAGATGGACTGCGAACTGGCTGAAGGAAAGAAGCCAGAGAGTCGTGGTCAAGGGGGCAGAGTCCAGTTGGAGGCCTGTATCTAGTGTAGTACCTTAAGTGTCGGTACTGGGACCAGTACTATTCAATATATTCATTGATGACTTGGATGAGCGACTAGAGTGCCCTGTCAGCAAGTTTGCTGATGACACCAAGCTGAGCGGAGTGGCTGACACGCCAGAAGGCTGTGCTGCCATCCAGTGAGACCTGGACAGCCTGGAGAGTTGGGTGGGGAAAAATTTAATGAAATATAACAAGGGAAAGTGTAGAGCCTTGCATCTGGGTAGAAACAACTCCAGGTTCCAGTATAAGTTGGGGAATGACCCATTAGAGAGCAGCGTAGGGGAAAGGGACCTGGGGTTCCTGGTGGACAACAGGATGACCATGAGCCAGCACTGTGCCCTTGTGGCCAAGAAGCCCAGTGGCATCTTGGGGTGTATTAGAAGGGGGGTGGTTAGTAGGTCCAGAGAGGTTCTCCTTCCCCCTCTACTCACAGAATCACAGAATGTTAGGGGTTGAAAGGGACCTCAAAAGATCATCTAGCCCAACCCCCTTGCCAGAGCAGGAACACCTAGATGAGGCTACACAGGAATGTGTCCTCAAATTTAAGTGGAACCTCTTGTGTTCCAGTTTGAACCCATTACCGTTTGTCCTACCTTTGGTTGTCACCGAGAAGAGCTTGGCTCCATCCTCATGACACTCCCCCTTTATATATTTGTAAATATTAATAATGTCACCCCTCAGTCTTCTCCAAGCTAAAGAGACCCAGCTCCCTCAGCCTTTCCTCATAAGGGAGATGCTCTACTCCCTTAATCGTCTTTGTTGCCCTGCGTTGGACTCTCTCCAGCAGTTCCCTGTCCTTCCTGAACTGAGTGTTCTTCTTGAACTTGCCCTGGTGAGACCACACCTGGGATACTGTGTCCATTTCTGGGCCCCTCAGTTAAAGAGTGACAGGGAACTTAAATTTGAGAAGAAACTTCTTCTCAGTGAGGGTATCAGAGCACTGGAACAGGCTGCCCACGGAGGTTGTGGAGTCTCCTACTCTGGAGACATTCAAAACCTGCCTGGACACATTCCTGTGCGACCTCATCCAAGTGTTCCTGCTCTGGCAGGGTGGTTGGACTAGATGATCTTTTGAGGTCCCTTCCAATCCCTAACATCTGTGATTAGAATACTGGTACTGCCTTATTGCAAACCATGTATAGCCCTTTGTCCTTGCATTTTTGCACATGCAATTTCAAATCCAGAGAGACTGGCATAGTGTTAAATTTGCAAATTTAGGAGGCTCTGGGTAGAATTTGAAAAAAATTACCTCTCTGTGGAGCACGGGTAGGTATTGTCACGGTGTCCTGTGTAGGAGATGCAGGCACACACAGGTGGGTATTCTCAGCTGGAATTTTCATCCCTTGGCCTACCCTGCAGTAGCAGCTTCATATATCCAAATTCTGAATATGCCAGTATAGGTCAGGTATGCCAATATTTTCTTATTGAGCAAATTTATAAACAGTTTGGATTTTTATATTAGTTTTGGTTCTTTTTGATGTCTTCTCAAATGTGTCACCTGGCAGAAGCAGGCAATAAAAGTTTAGGTATCACAAGACTATTCCATAACTTAACAGTAGTTCACAGCACTGTTTTCAGCAATCTGAGATTTCTGTGAAGATCATCCATTTCTGTCAGTCACCACAGAAAATTTGAGATGAACATGGCATTTCAAACGTTAGATTTTAGTAGTCACTCAGAAGATCAAAGATAAATTAGTCAATTGTAGCATTAATTTCTAGTTAACTTTTGTAGCTATAGTTGAATGCTTTGAAAGAAACATGTATTAAATAGAACCTCAAACTGTGGCACAAAATACTTCAAAGAAAATAAAAAGAAAAAGAAAAAAACCACACATATATCTTTCCATGTTACTGAAAACTGTTCATACAACCTTCAGGACACTGGGGTATTTTGGCATAAAATGCTGCAGCACAGGCATTTAAAAAATTAACAGACCTATTGTGGGTTGAGTAGTAAGCTTAGACCATAAATTATGTTTTGGCTACAACCTCCACCAGAATCAGTTTTCTTTTCACTAGTAAGGAGTCAAGTAAGTTGGAGAGCCACCCCCTTGCATATAATGTTGCCTCTTGAAAAAATTATGCAGGTATCCACATCTGTCTTTTGACAGTGGGCTTTGCATGCTAAAATTATGATAAATTGTCACAAATGTCCACATATCTGTGAGTGACTACAAGCTGTGAGTGATAAGATGGATTGTCTACAGTATTATTTCTGTCTATGTATCATGGTAAGGACTTCAGTTTGATTTGCTTTCTAGGAGCTGTCAAGGCTAGCCACCTTAAAATAAATGTGAGAAGGTCACCTTTTGGTGTTAAAAGCCATGAACAAAAGGTTTAGGCAAAGAAAAACATATATTGTGGCAAAAGAAAATGGAATTAAAGAAAGTATGTTTCACGGGATTTCTCAGGCTTGATTCTCACTAGCATAGAAGCCATAGTTTTTCAAAATTCTGAAGTCTCATAGTTTTCTGTTAGGTCTGACTGTTTTATCATCTAAATACTTCACATTTGTTTTCTTTGCTGATATCCCTTCTGAGGTTCTTTCTCCATTCTCTTTGTCTCTGTTCATCTGCTTATTTTTTCGTCACTTCTCTTTTCAGTAATGCCAGGCCACAAACTGAAATATTTTAAGCTGTCATTGCAATATTCACTGTCACTGTGGTGTGATGATAGCTTCAACCTCACTACTGTATTTTCTGAACCTGAACTTTTCCTGACTCTGTTTGCTTCCTGTGTTTTGCTTCTTTACATGTGCTTAGGGCACCTTATTTTCTGGGAAGCTGCAGGTTCCTATACTACTGCAAGACTCCAGCACCTAATGTACCAAGTTCTTAGCCCTTGGCAGTTTCACAGTAAGAGTAATCAGTGCTTTCATGAGAATAATGTATTTATAAAAAAAAAAAAAAGTCAGACCAAGGGTTTTAAAGTGGTTAGCTTCATTTGGAAAGAGCACAAAGTCAGTAGTTAGAATGTCCAGTTGGACTTCTACCTTACTGCAACTGCAGTCTTTTCTATTTAGTTTGATACAGTTTGATTTTGGTACTGAGGAAAAATAAGTTCTTGTGTGTATTTTTCAATATTTTTTTTGTTATGTAATTCCTTTTGACTCCATGTAGTAGTATTGTTGGCAGGTAAACAAACTGAGGAGGAACAGCCTTAACCAGGATTTGGTTGTATTCTTATTAGCCTATTACTCTACTGATGGAGTCATCGGATGCAATGAATCTTGCTTGCCTAACAGCTGGATACTATCGACTGCTGGTTGACTCAAGGCGCTCAATATTTAACATGGCCAACAAGAAAAATACAGGAAGCCGAGAAACAGGTATGTTAGCCATGATCCAATTTATAAAGCAGAAGCCAGCTTAAGCCAGTGCACCTGCAGATATTAATAAAGACAAGGCTATGCCAAATGAGATCTGATTGCTGACTCAGACCTAGCACCACATTATATCACTTCAGCTTTATAATGTTGTAATATTCCGTAGACTATAGCATCCTAATGGTAAAATAAAGCAGGTGATGAATGTCTTTCATACTGTAGTTAAGCAGATGCATGCTCCCTGTGACTGTTAGTATTTTATATGCATATATCTTTTATAAGAATTCATATGGTGTTGGAGAAACCAGCTGGGGATTTTGGTTTGTGTTACTATTCGTGGAATAGCATTTGTACCTAGCTGAGCTTTAGTTTTGTACTGAGGTGCAAAAGTACTGTTTAAACTTTAGGTCTTTAAATCAACAGGTATTTAATTTAGAGCAGAGTTGAGTCTGAAGGTGCTTTTCTAAGTGTTTGATGGCCCAGCTATCTTATTCAGGGTGCTTGTTGCTCAGCATTAACAAGTTATTGTTTAAAAATTGTATGACTTTGCTCTTTGATTTCACAGTGTTGATTTTATTTCATCATGCTGTAGGAACTGAAAATAGAGGGAAGCATAATCTCCTTGCTTCTGAGTGGAATTGTATACCAAAAACTACCACTTTCCTGGCTGAAGGAGATCAAGAGACTCAACTGCCCTTTGCTGATCCAAAACAGAAGACTGTAGATGTTTCTGAAAGTCTGTTATGTCAAAAAGAACACAGACATCTGTACATAGAAAATACTTACAGTTCAGTTGGATTTGATCAGCATCTGGCCAAGCAAAGTGACCCCACTGAAGCAGAAGAAAGCAGGAATTTTAATCAGCCTTCACTGCTGTCACTCTCAGGGTTGGAATCTAGCAAGAAAGCACAGGATTCCTCCAGGGGAGCAAAAGTTTCCTTTATATTTGGAGATCACAACTTGGATGGCATCAGTCCCCAGACTCTTGGCTATGAAAGGCTTTTGGATGAAAGTCCAGAAGTACTAGAACAACAAAAAGCAATTTATATTAGTAATGCCAATGACATTAAAGGCCTGGAGTTGTCACCAGATACTGAAAGCATTCAGTTTGCTACAAATTCTGTTTACGCAACTATAAATGATGGTAAAATATTTGGAGCTGCAGAAGGCATAGAAGAGCCTTTGCTGCATGACATTTGTTATGCAGAAAACACAGATGATGCTGAAGATGAAGATGAAGTAAGCTGTGAAGAAGACATTATGGTAGGAGAAATCAATAGGCCTGCTCTTCTCAGTCTTTCTGGTTCTAGTGATGACATTATTGATTTGACTTCACTTCCACCTCCGGAAGGTGATGACAATGAAGATGATTTCCTTTTGCACACCTTAAACATGGCCATTGCTGCTCCTCCTCCTGGCTTCAGGGACAGTTCAGATGAGGAAGACTCTCAGAATCAAGCTACGCAGCCTAGAGACAACAAGGAGCAAGCCAGTGATCTAGGCAATGATGACATTCCAGTGTCGCTTATCGATGCTGTCCCTACTAATACAGAGGGGAAGTGCGAGAAGGGGCTAGATGATGCTGTAGTCTCTACTCTTCAAGCACTAGAAGCTTTGGCTGCTTCAGAGGAACAGCAGACGAATGACAATTCAGGTTCTTTCACCATAGTTACATTTATTCATTGAAAGTCATTCCATCTCATCTATTTAGCTTTGGAAATACTCCATTTCATGGGGGTTGTTTTTTTCTTTTTTGTTTTTTTCTTTTTTTTTTTTTTTTTTTGTTGTTGTTGTTTTTTTTTTTTTTTCCATCATTTTGCATACATCATATTCCATATTATATAATGGAACTACCATTGTGTTACTAAACTACCTGTCCCGGGAACTGTGCAATAAAGTCAGAGTATTCTTACAAAGCCTATTTTTGTCTCTAATACAACCCCTTTGCTTGTCACTTATCCAGGTGCTTCAGCTGCTGTCATTTAATTGACTCTTATTATTTTTTGTGGCTTGCAGGTGTAGCTATCCTGCGAGCATATAGCCCTGAGTCATCTTCAGATTCTGGCAATGAAACAAATTCCTCTGAAATGACTGAAAGCTCTGAACTAGCTGCAGCACAGAAACAGTCAGAAAACACTGCACGTATGTTTTTGACCACAAGTGAAGGCTACCAACCCCTTGTGGAAGAGCAGACTGAATTTCCCATTGGTAAGAATCAGGCTGGAGGGCCGGGCATGAAGTCCTCCCAGCCTTTGGCTGGTCGTCAGGCCGCAGAGCTACAGTCAAAAGTTGTGCCTTCAAAGCAGATTCTTCATTCAGATAACATGGAAATGGAACCAGAGACCATGGAAACAAAATCTGTCACTGATTATTTTAGCAAATTGCACATGGGATCCTTGGTATATTCTTGCACTAGTAAAAGGAAAAACAAGATGACAGACAGTGAAGTAAAAGCACCCTCTGATGGTAATGCTACTGTGAAAAAGCAACAGGGAACTAAGAAAGCAGAGACTGATGAAGACCTAAAAGCTAAATTTGGAACACTTTCAGCAAGAGACAGTCAACGCTTGAGCACTTTTAATGTGGAGAGAACTGCCTTTCGCCAAAGATGGTATGCTGCCGATGATGGGGCAGCAGATAAGCCAAGCCCAGAACCAGTGAACGGGAAGACTTTTCCAAGAGTTCCTGACCTTGGTAAAACAGAAACTGACTGTAAGGATGAAGTGAATCTTGAGGTGGATCATGATGATGCCTCGGGGCTTAGCCAAGGTGAAAACTTTCTGTCAGATATGACTCCTGTGTCTTCAGCCAAAGACCTAAACGATGCAGAAGATACCGATTTATCTGCAGATGACCATCCTTCAAAGCTTCCGGAAGCTGAGCAGAGCGTGGCTAGGCTTTGTGAATATCACTTGGCTAAACGCATGTCATCTCTGCAAAGTGAAGGCCATTTCTCACTGCAAAGCTCTCAGTGCTCTTCAGTGGATGCAGGATGCAGCACAGGCAGTAGCACGTGTGCTACCCCCGTTGAATCTCCTCTTTGTACCTCTGATGTAAAGCACATTATCTCTGACCCATCAATGAAGGGCATTGCCTATATTCCAGCAGATGAAAGAGCTGCCATTCTTCCAAACCATGGAACGACATACAAGGACCTGCACCAGCAGCCTGAAGCTGTGTGTCACAGAATGACGGTGCCTGGCGTGCATTCAGCAATTAATGCTGAACCACTGTTTGGCACTTTGAGAGAAGGATGTCATCGGATCCCCAAGATAAAAGAAACTACAGGTACAGCAGTAATAAAGTGTTTCTTACATTTGTTTTTAAGGCTACACATTAAGGTTGAAGCCTAGGTGCGATGTTTCCATTATCTTTACCTGAAAACTTGGAAGTGTCTCCAAAATCTATAGTCACATGAGTCTCAGGATACTTGTTAGATTAGGAGATGACTTCACAAGGTATATTAATGTAGGAGAGAAAAATCTGTGATTGATTAATTATTTATCTTATATGCTATTTTAGCAGATTGTCAAAAACATGTCAATATGAATAAAAAGCTCTACATGTGAGGATGATAAAATGTCATTATCTTATTAAGCATATGTTTACTTCACCATCTGAGAGTAGGTGTGTCCTTAAAGAATAATTTTCATATAGAAATATTACTGCATTTTTAAGTTCCAATTTTAAGAGATTTGATGAACTTATGTTGTAAAAATTTGCAGTTTTTCAGAGATAGCATTGGAAATGCTTTCAGTTTGGTTTTAAATGTTTCCTGTTTCCTGGTTACGACCCGTATGTAGCAGTAGTGTGTGAATGCACAGACATCCAAGAGTGGAGCAGGCTAGGAACAAGAATGAGAGATGTTATTTCTCTGCCAAAAAAATACATAACCAGACCAAAATTACCATCAGTACAGCTTTCCATACCCTCTCAGGTATAGTTAAAGAAAATATTTTAATCTGGAAATACTCATCTAATTATTTAATTAAAAATATCCAATCCTTATATTGGGGGAGGTCTAGGAAATTTTATAGATAATTTTCTGTTCCTTTTTTTTTAAACAAGTCTGCTGTGCTGGAAGGAACAATTAACTATTCATAAGCTGAAAGTTGTTAATAGGTTGAAGTACAAATGACATGAGGAACTAGCAATGAATTTTTTGTGAAATATTTTGAGGGATGGGGAGACCGCTGGGAAGTACCAGGAATTCATTTGTCCTGACTGTTAAAGATATTTAAAAGTTCAGTCTCTGAATATTATCAGGGTGATGCTTAATTATTCTGTCTGCTCTTCTACTACCCCTAGTGTAGCTTTCACAGAGCCTGAGAAGGGAAGACAAGGAGGCATGACTACAGCTTTTCCTAGACAGCCTCTAGCTGACTCCATCATGCTATCATCCATGCTATCAGAATCAAAGGTGCCAAGTCAAAATCAAGACTCTTGTGACATTCCCAAAGTAAATCAGGCTTGTGGGACAACGGTTAGTTTACGGCCATATGACATGATGGGAGGAAGCCTCAGGATGCCGCACAACAGGAAGGTGCTGAGACGCAGCAGCAGCAGCATCATTGGAGGATCTGCAGGCATTGAGATGCTGTTTGAAAAGAAGGAAGCTGGAGCCAGCTTGAAATGCTTGGACATCACCCAAAGGGACGAATCCAAAATGGAGAGAAGTGTGGAACTCCCCCTGGGCAAAAAGCTGTCAAAAAGTTATTCCCAGAGTTGTGTGTATGTCAGCACTGATAGGAAGGACAGTAAGAGGTGTTTGGGCACAGGTGCCAGTCAGAAGAACTCCAAGCAGTGTCGAACGTTGCCCTTGAGGAAGCTGAACACCAGCGCCTGGAGGTGTCGTGGCCCCTTTAGCTATTGTTTCCTAAGCAGAGGAAATGATGACAATGATGATGAAGATGATGGAGACAGCCATCAGCTTTCATGTCTCTTCAAACCTCAGCTCCCATGTGAGCTTGCAGAACCAGTCAGTCAGTCATTTTCCAGTGAAAATGAGCAGAAAGTCTTGGAGTCCCCAGAAGCTGCTGAGCCCCTGCAAGATGAGGCAGTCAATGTGCATGAGGAGAGCAGTGCTGACACCCAAGGTGGCCAAATTGATGTGAATCTCAATGATGTGGCCTTCGATGCACGAATCACGCGAATAAACGTGATGAAAGAGAAGACGTATGCAATGCCTGATGGATTTATTGCAGCACAAAAGGATGCCAATGAGCTACTCTCACTGGTCCGAGCAAGTATGGGCAAGAGAGAAGATTCACATCCAGAAACATATGACCTTAAACTTTCTAAGTACAAACAACTGTTATCTATGGAATCGAGACAGTTGGGAAGTGCCTGCAGGAAAATGGCCATGGCTGATAAAAGCCCTGAGGAAATGCTTTTAGCTATGACTTCCAGCTTTCAAGTACTCTGTTGCTTAACAGAAGCCTGCATGCGTTTAGTTAAAGTTATGAACTCTGAAACACAGCAGCAGGAAATTATAGCTAAGATAGACGAGGTTGTAATAAACTACA
The DNA here is from genome assembly GCF_036013475.1 of Columba livia. Taxonomy (NCBI): domain Eukaryota; kingdom Metazoa; phylum Chordata; class Aves; order Columbiformes; family Columbidae; genus Columba; species Columba livia. Next base: position 111,487,226 of record NC_088602.1, on the reverse strand, counting down.
TTTGTCTTCTGAAGGCTGCAGAAGCAGTGTCAGGCAAGACCTCCAGTGATCCTAGCATTAAACTCTTGGCTCGACATTCGACTACCATGGCCGCCATTGTAAGCACACTAACACGTTCTCTTAAAATGCTTTTAAACAAATAAAATACAAAAGTCACTTCATAATCTACCTTTGCAAAGCCATACATAAAAAACTTTTATTTACTGTATGTGTATGAACTAATGTAACAAACTCCGCTTTCTCTGTATATTTTGTTATTTTATATGAAATAGGTATGAGATTAAAAAAAAAAAAAAAGTTAAAAAAATGCTGAACACTGACAAAAGTAACAACCAGACCTGTCCTTCCATTTATACAAAAACAAAAGCCAAAAAAACCCTCTCCCCAACACCAGAAAAATGAACAGAAACAATCCCATATAGGAGCAAATAGATGTTTGGCTATTTTTCATATAGTCAAATCTATGGTTGTACGAAGTGAACTTTTAAAGCCTGTTATGTCAATGAAGTTGTTTTCTGTTTCATCCAGGTTTTCACTTGGAGAATGCTCCATGTTTAGAAATGAGAAATTAAATCATAATGTATATAATACAGTATTTAATGTTTTGAAATTATAATTTTTAAGCATTGAAAATAGCAAAAAGACATTTAAAATCCAAGAGACTATTATAACTTACTAGAGAATATATATATAATAAATGACTCTTTTGTTCATATGGCCTGAATTACCTGATTCTTCTTTTCTTGGAAGTTCTATATTTAAAAAGAAAAAAAAGTTGTATTGACAATACCAGCTTCAGGGGATATCTGATCTACTGAAAATTACAGTGTTGCATTTCAGATGGTGAAGGTAACTGGAAGACCGAGGACACAGAAATCAGAGAGGAGTCATTCTCTCTGAAATAAAAGAATCATAGAATCATGATGATGCCATACTGGTCAGACCAGAATGTATAGGGCAGGTCTACACCCTCCTTTCCCTATTGAATGAAAGAGAGGACCATCAGGAAATTCCTATGCTGTTTACTGTTTCATCATATATCTATGGTGCATCTGAACAACATGAACTGCATCTATTTTGTTAAATATTTTATACTTCATATTTTATGATTCTGAATGTTTAACTGTAAATAAGTTAGAAATAAAATGAAGTTTTCAGAATACAATAAATGTCTCTGAAATATTTCCTGCCAGAGACAGTTCTTCTCGGAGTGATGACAAAGGCAATTTGTAATATCTCCCATCTGAACCTTTCTGGAAAACATTTTGTAGTCTTGTGTTTGAGAGGCAGTCAAAGCAAAAGCTCTCATTTTCACCTGGCAAACAGGCTTTCACAAGAGCTTCTGTTAAACCTTTTGGTCACTGAATAGCAGCAGCCCTTGTGGAAAGTGCAGAATACTCTTCTCCAATCTGGTGTAGGTAATTTTCATATGTTTCTCTTAATATCACATGCAAATAATATAACTGCTCTGTTTTGCGTACTTACCTGTTCAGCTAATGTACGTGTGAAGCTTTCTCTGTTGAACCAGAGAGACTAAACCAACAAAATTAAGTTTTTGCCAAAGAAGTGTTTTCTTGCATGGAGTGATGCACTTCACCGTGAAACCAAGACACACTTTTTCCTCCAACTGCAGAGAAACACCTCCAGAAATATAATATGAGAAGCTTAGTCTGTTGTCCATCGAAGAAAAATCTGGTGTCCTAGACCAATTCACTTAGGTTGTGAACCCACGCTGGAGGTCAACTCAGAGGTAGGCTGCAAGTTGAATTACATTGGTGGTGGTTGACAGCAGACTGTTCCATGTGGTCCTCACACTTGGTGCTCTTCTTCTGGCAGCCACAGGAGCAGAGTTACGTGTGCTCCTCTTTTGCTGCAAGTACCAGTGAAATTCTTTCTATCATTTTTAAGTATTTCATGCTGACTTGTTGTATTGGTACATATTCCTTCACTGCTTTGTGGGTTTATGTAAAAAAGTCATCAGTGATTCAGAAATCCTGTTTCGGGAACAGATTTTAGGATTGTCACAACCAAGCATCAACACAGATCTTAGGGATGTGGCAGTTTCAGGGTTGCTAGTCCAGTCCTTTTCATTCCACTTCATAAATTGATCTAATTTTATTTCAAAGGTAAGTAGATTTTTTTCCTTACAGTTTAAGAACTTTTCTGATTGTAAACCTGCTCATTTTGCTCCCTAAGTTTAAATACAGTCACTTTTTTTTTGTGGCAATATTTTTTAGGTTTAACTAGTGGTTTTTTTCCTCTCCTTTTTAATGCACTTTCCTAGACACATAGAATAATTTGGGTTTCAGGTGACCTCTGGAGTTCATGTAGCTTGACCCCTGCTCAAAGCAGGCCTAATCAGATCAAGTTCCCGAGGGCTGGTTCAAGTTGAGTATTCAACCTCTTCCAAGAATGGAGATCTCACAACCTCTCTCTGAGCACCTATTGCAATATTTGACAATCCTTAAGGTTAAAAAAAATATATGCATTTTTTTTAATCTAACCAGAATTTTCCATGTTACAAAAATATCCATTCATTTTCATCGTATCACTGTGCACCCTTTGGAAGAGTGAGGCTCTGTCTTCTCTGGTGCCCTTTCTTCGGGTAGCTGTAGGCTGCAATAAAGTCTCCCCTGAACCTTCTCTTCCCCAGGCTGAAAAAAACCCCAGTTCCTTCAGCCTTTTCTCATATATTGTGTGCTCCAGCCCCTGACCAGCATGGTGATCCTCCACTGGACTTGGTGTGACTTCATAAACTGCCAGCATGTTCCTGTCTCAGTTTTGATAATAGGATCATCTAGCCAAGCTCTCCAAGTCACCTCTTAAAAGGCAGCTTCTCTTTCCCCCAGGATTTCAGATATCCCCATCCAGTACCGTATGAATGTCTTTCTCCTCATTTTTTCACACAAAATTATTTGCAGGCTTTTAAACGCTGCCTTATGAGGACTCTGTACAATGGCACAGCTGCTGGAAATAATTTGTCTGCAGTCTCCTAGAATCACATATGTTTTCATCTTTCTTCTCCTTGTCCTGTCCAGCCAAGGAGATCCCTGGATGATAATCGAAATAACTGTTAGTAATTCTAAAGCATATGACCTTGCACATCAGTTGCCAATGAATTATAACCTATTTCTTTTATTCTTAAGCATTAAGGTGTCCTTGTCTTTCTGTGTGGTATCCTAACTGCTTCCTGCATTAATTGTATGTCTCAACTTCATGGCATCAAGTAATGTCACCAGTATGTACCTACTTCTTGCATTAAGTCAGTAAAGAAATGCTAAATAATATACTTTCATCTGGAATATACTATACTTTTATAAATTTTATATATATACAGTATGTTTAATGATTTTTTTAACTTGACAAAATGACAGCATCTTCATGTTTAAATCCCTGAGTCCAGGCTGTTTTCTAAAGTAACATTTGGCAAAGTTTGCCATTTTGAAATTAAGAGACAAAGCTATCTACCAGCATTTCTTTTCCTTCTATTTAATCGAAACTCCATCAATTCATCATCACTGGAGGATCCAAAATGCTCTGTCATGTCCTTACTTCTCACAGGAGGTATAATATTCTCACACTAGCACATTATTGGAAGTTGAGAAATGGACTTCTGAGTAACTTTGTCACTTATACAATTTATATCTAAGAGAGATCATATGACTGCACTGAAATCCAGTTAAAAGGTAGCAGTATGTTATCAGGGATTAATTTGGCTCGTTAGTGTGTCACTGTAGCATTGTAGCAGCATATGTCAAAAGCCAGAGCCTCTGCACTAAGCACTAAACTGGTACAAAGTGAAAACTTGGTTCTTATCACAAGTAGCTTCTTGCTGTGTGTGTGGCCTTAACATTAACTAGTCTTTTTTGCCACTCCAAGTTCAGAAGTAGCTGTTCTGCACAAAAAGAAAGTGATCACAAGCTTCCGCTGTGCTACCTGTGGAACAGCCTTGCTGTGTTTTCAGTCCTAGACTTGGCCAAAACAACAGAGAGCATGAGGCACTCACCATTAACAAATAAAATAAAGGGGTAATTACATTTTCCAGTAAGTGTTCTCAAGGTGAAATGTGAAATTTTCTGTCAGTGATGATGGGATTTGGGAGACACTGAAGGGTGGAAATTCATGAGGCTCAATAACAGCACTCCCTTTGGAGATTTTGAAGCAATAGTTTCTGGGGAGAGCAAATTCAGGCTTACAAAATCTGAGAGCAAATCTCTTGATTTCATAAGGAAAAAAAAGAAAAAAAACAAAGTAACCTAGCAGCCCATTTTACTATAGTAAATGTAAACCTTTTAATATTGATTTGAAGTGCACTTCTATTATGAAAAGAGACTGTGCTATTAATGGCATGGTTTTATGCCATAGGCCATATTTAGTTGCATTTTAAGGTTAATTTTGTCATTCTGAAAAAAATAAGTATTTTTTTCAGCTCTCAGATTCAAGGAAGAGTAAAAAGGTATGTGTTATGTCTCCTGCTCCACTAATAAAATCTTTTAAATACTTTTTTTTTTCTTGTTTTTTTCAAGAGGTCCTATCACACTGGATTTACATGGATCTTATTTCACAGGTTTGGGGGATTTTTTTTTCTTTATGGTACCTGCACTTGCACCCATCTTCTCTTATTCTCAGCATGTTGTGTTTGACAGGCATTACCTAGGGCTATTTGAGTTTTTCACAATGATCAGCCAAGTTATTTCTTGTTCATTTAATCTTCACCAGTGGGTTTTTTTGGGATTACCTTTTTGCCTTGTCTGATCTGTGAGGTTTGAATTACATCTTGTCACTTGTATAAGAGATGCCTTTACTGCCTCAGTATGAGGCATGCTCCTGTGTGATCCCTTTGCCATACTTCTAAAAGCGGAATGAGAAAGCATCAGGAGCTTAGACAGTAGCCTGAGAATCCACAAAAGCCTCCCATCATCTGTGAGGCCAAAATTGCAAAATGTTAATATTGGCCAAGTTGGAATACTTGCCACCATTCATGGTACCAGGGAGGGCTGTCATCCTAACACAACCAGAAATGGTTGTCCCAGGACTTGTGCTCAAGGAGACACTTCCCTCTAACATTCCCATCATATTAAAATGAAGCCAGGACCTCTCATAAGTGATGAAGGGCACAGACAAAGTCCGTAAGTCAGCATTGCTGTTCCTTGAGGTATGAAAGCTTTCTCTTGTGGTAGCAGCATCAAGGTATTTTCCACTGGGGAATGACCCTTAAATTTGCCCCAGCTTTCTAAGAAGCAGCTTTAGATGTGTTTTCTCTGGGTCTGACAGTCTGTTTGGGTAACAGGATCAAACAGGGACTGGCCGAAGGACTGGAGACTTCACATCAGTATCATGGAGTTCCACCTCATCTGAATTGCATGCAAGCATTTTCATCGTACCTAAAGGTGTTCACTCAAGTGAGGACTTCACAACTTGACTATCCTTTTTTAAACTTGTTAACATGGAGAGGGTGTGCAGAGCTTTTCTTCCTCACAGAATTTAATTAGCCCTTGGCAGAGGGACATAAGGAACTAGACTCATTAATTGGTAGTTCAGCTGAGCTGCCAGGCCCTCCCCAGCTTTCTCAAATGCTTCCTCAGCTCTACCAGTGCATGAGGAGTGGTGCCTCTTTGATATAGATCAGTTTGTGTCCTACAATATTAATCTCACTCCTTCCTGAACATTCTTTCATGTGTCTTCAATGCTTTCATGAGAGTAGTTCTGCAACCAGGCTGCCTCTTGGGCGATTCCCTGATGATGTGGTTAAAGCACATCCTCCAGGACCTCTGTTGCCAGTTTCAGTCAAGGTAAGGCAGGATGAAGGAGGCCCACTGCAGTGGTGGGACAGAATTTTAATATCAAGGCCTCATCCCTTCCTCAAATAGACTTCTGCTGCTACTCCTGTACCTGTTTTTTGCAGAATGTAAGCTGTTTGGCTCATCTTGGTCTTGAAATGCTTTTCTCTGTGCTGCAGGCGCAGGACTAAGGTAAGCTCTTTCGGCACTCCTATTTCTCTCTAGTCAGAGGCAGCCTTATAAGTAATGGAATTCATTACTAGGTGAGCCTTTTGGGTTGATGAGTTCTTTGGTCTTCCTCCCTTCCTGTCATTTCAGACTGTTCTGAGTTACCCACTCAAACTGAAGCAGTCTGGTCCTTTGTTCTAAGTTCCTTACCACTGATGAAGTTAATTTAACATCCATCTCATCCTTGAGCTCTAAGATTATCAAGATGTCTCCCTCTGCCTGAACAGTGAGTTATAGGAATTTGAATTTGGTGTGCCCCTTTCTCATGGATTCTGCTTCTCCATAAAGCTGGCTTTCTTTGTTGTCATCTTCTTTGTGAGAAAAATGAAATAAATTCATACCCCTGTGGTTGTTTCTTCTTTGGCCGTATTCCTCAAAGATAGATCATCTCTTAAGATGCAGCCATGATTTTTGCTGAAGGTAGTGTCCTAATGTCACTTTTATTTCTTTTCCTTCATGATCCTTTATGCTTCTGAGAAACATGCCTTATTTTCTGTCTGAAATAGGAAAAGAACTCTCTTTGTATTTGTAGTCAAGACTGTCTCAGAACACATAGATGATTGTGTATATCTCTGACAGATCCAGTGGTTATCTAAATGGATGATTGGGTGTTTCAGTATTTGCTATAAAACTTAGGATTTTTTGCTTTCACCTGAGTGCACAGGTTATTTGAGATTGTGGAGTTACTGAACTGCTATTTATCTACCATTATTTCCCCAGGCACTGGGCCATCTGTGGTCAGCTGCCTCAAGAGCTGCCACAGCACTTGGTAGAGTCAGTCTAGAAGTGCTGTTTGCATGAGGGATGTCAAGAACCTCTTCTACATAATTTATGCCAGGTAATAATATATAAATTTGCACGGTGTGAACAAACATGAATATTTGAGAGCGAAAAAAGGAAAGAAGACATCCTGAGGTCTATTAGCAGGGTTTCCTTCAATGTTTTAGAGGGTGTCTCTGTGGCTGAGAAAAAATTAAAACCATTTATAGCATGCTGTGTTTTTTTAATGCTGTTGTGCTAAAACTAATGACAACAGTGTGAATACATCCTCCATAGTCACTGCAAAAAGAAAATCTCTGCAGTCTGGAGTGATAAGATGTAGGTGTACACTCAGAACAGATTTACTTATAGACCATGCATTCTAAAGAAGACTAATTACTGGTAAATTATGTGTCTTTCTCAAAAGCCAATCTCTATTCTCTATTCCACCTGTGAATTTCCATTAAAGGATAATGGGACAGCAGTCTGTGTCAGCAAAAATTGAATTAAACTTATAATAATAGACAGTATTATTGTTGTTTCTTACTATAAGCAAAGGGCAAAAAGATGATAGTTGGCTCTAATACAGAATTTGTAGAGAACTGGTGACAATAAATATAAAAAACATTTTTATATCATTATTTGATATAGAAGAAACTGAGATGCTACATTCATTTTTACAGTGTTTTTCAAATTGCTCTTCAGAGAGAAAAGACGTTTTCTAAATCCTTTTTGGCAGAGCTTTGCAAGACTCCTCCGTATTGCTCATGCCTTTAAAATTACAGCATGGAGTGACAGTAAATGCCATCAAGGGTTTTATCCTTGAAAGCATTCTTTTTCATGTGCCAAACTGTAAGTTTGCATGTAGGATGGGTAAAGTGGCGTATTTAGATGTTAATGGTGTCAACGTGAAGGCTTCGCCAGTGCTCCAGGCTGTGCTTTCAGTAGAAGTGCAGAGTTCCTTATTATGAATTAGGAAGTCCATGGACGGACATGATCTTAGCACTACCTCATGGGAAGCACATTTCCCAGATGGCCAGGGCTGGTTTTGCTGAAAGAGATGCCAGAGGATACTTTGATTCTTCTCTTGCCCATGAAATGGCCACAGGTGCAGCTGAGGATCTAGTCTGTCCCTGTGTCATCAAAGCACATGGATGCCGGAAGAATTTCCTGCTCTGTAGTTTTGCTGAGACTGATCATTCTGTCATCTTCTCTGCAATATCTGATACCTCTTGGATCTTCATGGATGGCCCAGAGTACTGGCAACTTCAGGAAGGACAGCCCCAACATCAGTCTTCTCCTAATACACGAATCTGTGTTTACTTCTCCAGCTTATCTTCGACTGCTTCCTGCAGTAAGAGCAGAAAACTGGTTGTGCACCCTCTATTAGTTCTAGTCCAAAGTCAGCATATTTCAGCATATTTCATTTAAAGCTTTATAGCCCCATTAAATACTTATCTTAGGGGTTCTGCTACAGGTCAGTTCTACAAGCAAATAAATTACAGGCACAAATGTAGTACAGCTAATTGTACAACAGACTTTCTCCTTAATAATGCTGAACCATCACTGCCTGAAGCAGCCAGATGTACCTTATAACTTAGTCCAGTTTCAACAAATGTAACGTCTGTGAAACATAGTTGTAGACACAGGACACTGCTTGGATTAGACACTTAAATACAAGCTATTTATCATATTAGATTTTGGCTTTTTATAACTGTGAGTTTAATTTTCTTTCATATATTGCAGATAATGATATTTAATTATCCTTTGTTTACTTTTTTTTTCACCAGATCTTGTTATTTTGTATTTTAGTCCTCCCTCCTTTCATCGTTAATTCTTATATTCAAAAATCATAGGTATATTTCTCAAGAATGCTTCATAGGGTTTTGCTTTTAAAAGTAATTCATGCTTTCCAAAAAGGAGAATGTTTACTGCAGCATCTTCTTTTTAAATCACCGCAAAAGAAAATTAAAAAGAAAATCTTCTTAAAATATATGCAAAAACTATGAGAGAAAGGCAGCAGTGCATTCCTTGAGGAGTGTGGAAGGATAAGTATTCACCAGAGCAAACCAGGGCATGCCTTTCCTCTGCTTCATTTGTACACTGATTAGACTTCAGGTAAAATATGGTGTCTGGAAAAAAATCCACAACTTTTGCCTTGGAGATGATTCTGTGGAGATTCCTGCCAGCGTGCCCTCCAGAAGGAGAAAGTTGCATCTGGTGTAAAGGTTCAGGGACCCCCACCAAATCTCAGAGGATGTCATGAGTAGCCTTGGACAAGTGAAGCATCTCTGTGGAGGCAGCCTGCTCAGCCCACGCGGCTCAGCTTGTGGCATGAAGGTAAGATTGCAAATAAAATGCTTTTTCACATTTTATAAAGTAATTTCCAATGCTGCTGTTCTCCCTACTGACTGAATATCTCCTGACAGTCTTACTGATTAAAAAACAAAACAAAAAAACCCCGAACAAACAACAATAACAACACCAGCAACAAAAACAATAGTCTTGAATCTTTTTTCTCTCCTGTCTTGCTGTGTGAAAGACCCACACAAATGACTAAATGAAGTACTGGATGATAAAAATAAACCCAATTCTACACAAAGGTTTGACTCGCATGTAAAACAATACATCAGTATAGTCAGTATAGGTTTGAGGCCTTCTGTAGCAGGTGAAGTATGATTAAAAATCGCTAAAAGAAACTTAATTTTGTGTAACTGAGTTACCCACTGACAGCTTATTTAAACAACATCTGAAGATACTGCAGTCTTTTTTTAATATTTTTCTATTTTTTAAGCTTTATTTTTCTTCTATGGTTATTCTGAAATTCAGGAAAATGCAGTTTTCTTTGCAAAGTTTGTTGAAAAGGAATCTCATTTAAAATTACATTATTCTTCCTGAATGTCTGTATTGTATTTTGCAAATTAAACATGAATATGTTTGGCATCTTTTTCCTTGTAGAATGATTTGCACCATTTGTATCTCTTATGTCCATAGGACCTTTGGATTGAAAGGTGCCGCCTTCTCACTGAGTCTAGTTTTGTGTTCTCAGTGCAGACAGGCAGCATCCAGATACATCTTAAAAGCACCCGGGGTTCGATCATCTTTCTTTATAGAAGCCTGTTCCAGAACGTCACTGATGTAACGTTTAGAGACCTGCTTTTAATTTCTAACCAAATCCCAGGATAAAAGGCTGGTTATAATACTGCATTTTTTATTTAAATAGTCCTCTTCTGTCACTGATGCTTGTAAATCAAATTCCAGATGAGATCTAACCCATCTTTATATAGTAGTATTATTACTTTTCTATCTGTGGAAAGTTTCTTGCACATCAGAGGATTCCATTTGCTTTTCATGCCTGAAGCGTACTGGTGGCATAGAGGTATTCTGTGAATTACTAGTATGTTCACTTTTTTCTCCTCAGTCAATTAAAACTTATGAACTCCTAAGTTACAGTGAACCTTTTTTCTGTCCACAGGGTAGAATTTATCTTGCTTGACTTCAGTTGTCTAAATGTTGGATATCAGATATAAATCACTTAAATACTCTCTCCAGGCAGTGCAGGAATAGAAGAAGGCATCTCCAAAGGTGCATTCAAAGACGGCTGGAATAAATCACCTCCTGGATGTGCTTTTTTTCTGTCTTTCTGTTGACAATACAGAGAACTCTGAAAACCTGCTCAGTCTCAGTGATTAATACACGGAGATGAATTCTAGTCCCCTGCCCCGCCCCCCCCCCCCCCCCCAATTTCCCTATTTGTCACTGTACTATTTTGAATTTTAATTCACATCAACTAGTATTTGTGATCTATGCTTCACTTTTGCTAGTGACACCTTATCATCACCAAACTGATGATGCCTCCCATCTTTGAATCAACAAAGTGCCTTGAAAGGCAAAAGGCACATTGTTTCTCCAAAAGAAATTCACTGAAATCAAGTGATGTGCAACTATTTCCAGTTCCTGTTTGAAGATATTATTTAGCCAGTTAGAACACATATCTTAGCTTTTTAGACTTTGTCTAATTGTTTGCCTTCTTTGTACTGATATTTTGCTTACGAAGTTTTGATATGCTGTGAAAATTTATAGGAAAGTTTTGTCAAAGTTACTGTGACTAGCTAGATTTGTGTTGCCACTTTTCATATTTTTCATGCTGAGTAATTCTGAATTTGGTTACTTTTGTTTGATCTTTCTACTTATTTAAGACTTAACACAATATGAATTCCACCAAAGGTGCTGAAGAATGAAGCTACAGCTCAAGTTTGCAGCAAACAGTAAGGAACTGTTCCAGAACTCATAGTAATACAAAAGGTTTACTTTGAGTTGCTAGTGCTGAATATTATTTGCTTAAAAATATTTGAGGTTCTTGAATCTTATAAATATCTTTTACTGGATAACTAGTAAAATGTGGTTAGTGAAACAGGAAAAAAAATGATTAATTTAAACAACTGGAGATGTTTCTGTTAGAGATGTTCAAATATGAGCTAACCATGCTGGGCTCCCTTCAAACTGCACAGAAGTAGGCACTACTAGATGCTACTCAAATCACTTGGAAGTAGACATCAAAACCAGGTAAGTGGATTCACATCTTAGAAATGCCTGTTTCTCTGTGATGAATTATTAAGGGAGCCAGAAATAACCAGCTCAAATGTTCATGCTTGCCTTTTAGATGTTTAAAGTTGCGTGTTCTTAATGCCAGCAAATGAAAGAACCCAGCTATGAAATTATAAGTGTATTGCAATTTATTGATTCATAAGGTCTGTGAAGCTCTCTACATTCTTCTTTTTTTTGGGCAACTATTTTCATGGTGTTTTCCCTTCTTACTTTTATGACATGGTATCCCGTCAGCCTTCCTGAAAAGCATAATCAAGCCAGTAGAGGACAGCATGGATGAATAACTTTGATACTGCTCCTCATCTTGGTGCTGATTTTATTTTGTCACTGTCATGCCTCTACTCATTTGAGCTGGGGTGTCCCAGCCTTCTAAGCCTCTCTGAGTGAGCCCCAGTGCTGTCTGCCAGAGCTCCTGGAGCACACACAACACACTCCCTCCATACACACTGCATGCCATCAGATAAAGCAATGAGCTTTGGTAGCCTGAAAGGGAATATTTAGGTTCTGTATAAATCTCAATGATTTATTTAGCCCCAACCTTAAATAGGAGCGATTAACATCACTTCTAATAGTTCAGTTTAACAACAGATCTTTCTGAATCCTCCTTAGTATTTGTATAGAAATCACATAAATTGTATTTTGCAAAATCTAGAGTGGGCAGGATTCCTAACTACATCTTTCCGCGTATTTCTAAATCCCAGATCAGGTAAATTGCAGACCAGTATTAGTAAATAATACCAGTAACAAATGGGAGAAAAAAGGCAGATGGAGAATGTGAAACATAATTTCGAGAATAATGTCATAGCTTTAAATGAGAAGTCAAAAGACTGTTTCCCTTTTCCTAGGCAAATGTCATGTTTTTCTTAGAACATATGCTGATAATTTGGCAGAAGTTGACAAGATCTTCACGTAGTTCTTACATTCTGATTCAAAGGCTGAGGTTTTGTACAAATGAATCTCACAGTCTCAGATGGACCATTTTCTAGGATTGCAACGGCTGTTTATTTACATTCATTGTTCAGGATGCACATCAATTTTCATGAAATTACTCACATTGCATATTCAGAGCTTTCATTAAGGAGGAGGCTGAGGGGTGACCTCATTAATTTTTATAAATATGTAAACAGTGAGTGTCACGAGGATGGAGCCAGGCTCTTCTCCGTGACAACCAATGATAGGACAAGGGGCAGTGGATGCAAACTGGAACACAGGAGGTTCCATTTAAATTTGAAAAGAAACTTCTTCACGGTGAGGGTGACAGAGCACTGGAACAGGCTGCCTAGGGGCGTTGTGGAGTCTCCTCTGAAGACATTCAAAACCTGCCTGGACACATTCCTGTGTAACCGCATCTAGGTGTTCCTGCTCCGGCAGGGGGATTGGACTAGGGTCTTTTGAGGTCACTTCCAATCCCTAACATTCTGTGATTCTCTGTGTAAATCTCTTTCTCAGTTCAAAATGGCAAGTGTGGTATCTATCTGACAGTTATTTTTTTTTTTAAAGCTGTGAGTTTGTTGACAAAGAGCAAAGTACATTTTAATGGTTTTAAAACATTCTGCCAGCAGTTCAGAAAAAAACTACATCAAAAACAATCCAGACATGTTCACTCTTTGAACGTACATCATCAGTGATGTCAGTGGGACTCTAGTAAAACAGTTGTTAATTAACTTATGTCCCTTCTTTTGGTGCTTTAGCATAAAAGCACAAAACGTTGTAAGTGTAACCTGAAGAGCAAACATTAGTTTGTTTGTTTCTTTATTAATAATTTATCTAGTAATGTTAAACATATTTTAAAGTTATGAAATTCTTCCAACCTGTGGCAACATTTCTATGACCAGACCCCGTCAATCTTGCTCCATCTGGATCATTATGATACAAGAGTGTACTGTAAGACTTGCTTCAGCAAACACTTTGTGACCTAGCACATGTTCAGTTCTGGCTGGCAGCTGAGACTGACAGTGTCCTTTTAAATTATACCTTTGCAAACAGAAAAGAGAGGGGCTGCAAACCTAAAATGAAATTGTTTTCAATTCTTTTAAGTTGTTTTACAAGCTCTCCTGCAAATAGACTATCGGAACATAATGGTGTTCCTTATATGAAGATCAGAAAGTAAAACAGACCCTAAAAAAAAAAAAAAGACAAAACAAAACCAAAAAAATGCAACAAACTTTAAGTCCTTATTATTCTTTTCAAATTTAGAAGAAACCACAGTGGAGTAAGTATTGAAAAATATATATTATTTCAGCATCCTTAATTTATTAAGGTCAGTTCCTTTGTGTATGGATAATTGTTCCTTTAATTTAAAACAATAACTACCACTTACCTGTTTAGATATCCCTGTTTGCTCATTTCACTTAGTGGAAAGTGTTGAAGAGTCAGAACTGAGATTTGTTTTACACCAGAAGAAAACAGAGGCTCTTTAAAATTCTCATGTTCTCCAAAGGGAAAACTGTAGAGAATGCAATCTCTGGGCAACCTGTTTCAGTGCTGGACCACCCCAAGGTGAAATGGGTTTTTCTGTCTCTAATCAGAATTCCCCATGTTCCAGTTTGTACCCATGCCTCACCTCCTATCATTGTGCACTTTTGAAAAGAGTTTGGCTCTGACATCTTTATATGACCTCCCACTAGGTGGCTGGAGACAGCAGCAGTATCTCTCTAAGTATTATCTTATTTGGATTGAACCAGCCCAGTTCTTTCACCCTTTCCCCTTCCATCATGTGTGGCATTCCTCTAACCATCTTGGTGGCTCTCTGCTGGATGCACTCCAGCAAGTCAGTGTTTTCCATGTACCGGGGAATACAAAACTCTGCACAGCACCCCAGAAGGGGTCTCAGAAGTGCTGAGCAGAGAAGAGAAAATCTTGGCTTGGCTTGCTGGCCACACTCTTGCTAATGTAGTAATATTGATAGTATTTTTAAGCTGAGGACTTTTCTGTTTCACAAATGGCAAAGAAACAGAGCAACGAAACCCATAAAGCAAAAACCCATCAGACACACGTTAATAGCTTTCAAGCTATTTCAGTGTTTCAAAGGAGAACAAAGGTACAGAGTTTAGGCAGTTCTCAAAGAACTGGACTTTGCCTGAAAAGTGTCAAAGCTCTGTTGAGCAAGCAGAGTCAGGGGAGGAATGGTTAACATAGATTAGAAGATACCTCAGATCCTAAGGAGAGAGTTCCTAGAGGAATTGGAAAAAGACAACTAGAACCACACTAGCAAAGAAAGCTGTTGTTGCCTTTCATTCTTAAAAATAGCACAGACTAGGGGCCTCAGTAAGTGTGCCAGTCCTAGCAAAGCAAAAGTGTGAAATACAAAGATGACTTTTTTTGAGCAGGTGAAACATTGGCAAAATGCAAATGTGGGGAAAAGCAGACAAAACTGAAAGTAGGATGAGAGGTTCAGACTCAAGGATGGCTCAGTGCCATTGAAACCTCTTTGTAACATTGAATTGGGTGACCCATTCGAGTAGAGCAGCCCATTTTCCAAGCAGGATTGGAAAGAGTGCAACTAGAAATTATTCAAGTATTGCATGAAAACTCATGCCATTTTTTCATGAAAAGGTGCGAAGTAAGGCTGGGGAATTGGTAGAGGCAGAGACAGACAATGTGTTCAGATTGAAGGATCTAGGGAACTTCAAGATCTCTGCTGTATTGCAGCAGTATCACCAGCAAGCATGAGGTACTGAATGGTGATTCTCAGGAAAAAAAATAAAGTATCTTCAAGGAGAGACAATGCTTTAATTTTCTGTCTTCTCATTAAACGGTTTCTGATTTCACTAGGGGAAAACAAGGTATTTTACAGAAATATTGAGGCTTTTATTTTATTTTTATAGCCAAACTCTTTGTTTTGGTTATCCTATGCATTAAATACCTGGTCAAGTAGAACTGGGAAGAGACTGTGTGTGAAAATCCTATGCAAGAAAAATAAAACTCTTTTACAGTCATGCATTTACACAAGGCATGTGTTGGAGCATTAAATGAAAAATCTATTTTCTTTTTGTCTGCTAGATCAGGTAATGTGAAAGCTAAATAGCATCTTCATACAGTTAATTGTTGATCTTTAGATTTCAAGTGGGGGCAGAAAGAGAAACTGTGTAGTAGTTTAGAAATACTTTTTAATATGACCTCAAATCTTCCAGAAGTGCAAGCAGCAATCAAAGTGAAATCAAACGTTTGAGTACAGATATTTTTCTCTTTTCTGCTCTTTTGTTTAGAGCAAGGGAAGAAATGAAATAGAAAGGGGAACAAAGAATGAAAGATAATACAAAGTATAAAATGATCAACAGAAATAAATTGTCTTGTACTCAAAATATTCTTTACTCTTTACCGTAAAAATGAATAGATATTTGCATGGATTTCCAAGGTGCATGTATGTTCATATAGTTGTAAATAAGTTTTTTCCTAGACCATGATTTCAAAGGTGTACTCTTCTCCAGTCTCAATAATTGTGTGTAGGTCCATTAGACTAAAGAAGGGGTGAAGAAGGAGAAAGCACTTCAATAGGAGGGGAAAAGGAAAGCTGATTTTTTTACTTGAATGTTTGTTTCACTGCCGCCATACTAGATTAGATCTACTTGATTCACAGCAAGGGAAACCATTTAAGCTCTGTTGTTATTATTTTCTCTACACACAGCTCACCCTAATGGATTGCTGCAGTATCACTCTCTGACCTGGAAAGATAGACCCCAAAACATAAAACCCCATCAGGTCAGTAGGAGAATTTTTAAAGTCACAGTACATGGCAAATAAATAGTTATAGATGAAAAATTTGCAAATTTAGTTTTGTCAGGACTTTTTATTACAGAAGGAAAATTCACTCGCACTGGAAAACACATCTCTGATATTTTCAGGTCTGATACTTCAATAATAACATGACTTCAAACAAAAAGCACACAAACTAAGAAAATTCATGTTTTTAAATTATTTTGGTTTTAGTTATGTAAAAAAAAAATCTCTGGCGATAGAAAATTAGAAGATAGAGACTATGTTCTTAAAAGATTCAAAACCTGAAAGTTAAATTGTGGTGTGACTTTCAATTGTCTTTTCTCATTCCATGTTGTCTAAAGCTACCCAAGAAAAGTAGATGCTGTCCCAATTTGAACAGGTTATCATGCAAGCAGCAGCATCTATACTTGTTAGATGTATATTGTGGTTTTATTGAGATCTCTCAAGTGTGTACCAAGTGTGAGAGAGAACAACCAATAATTCTGGAATACATCCTAATTAATTTTGAAACAAATATACACTTCTGTTTCTTCTGTGCAAACACTCAATCAGCATTTGACAGCCGTATTGACAGCCTGATATTTTTAGTGTCTTGGTTACATTAGAGTAGTCTTGTCTCAGTCTGTCACCTTAAGCTTTTCAATTATTTTCAGAGTCTCAGATAAGCTTGACAGAAAGACTTAATATTTTTGTTCATGTATTCATTAAAGATGGCATCAAAATCAATCCTTTATTACGATCTGTTGAACAAGGCCAGTGCTGCTAGAGAAATGCAACACTACATCTCTATCCAGTGTGAATCAAATGCTTAATGGGAATATCTTCTGATTGCTAATGTCTCCTTATTAGCAAACACGTGAAAGGAAAATTAATCTTAGTAGGCCCTTATCAGGTTAAACAAGCAAATCAGAAGACCATTATGGAGCGTATTTATCTTTCTTTCAAGAGCTAGAACAATCAAGACAAAAAGCACAGAAATCACTTCAGGAAAAACCTAGAAATAATGTTTTGCATACAAATTATGAGAGTGACAGGCAGATCTGAACTTTCTCAAAGCTCATAGCTGTTCGGAAACATATTTTAGCATGTGTTTCATATTAACCTAAATGGAGGTGAAGTGGAAAGCAAATATTTAATATGAACCTCTGAATATCACAATAAAATACAGAAATTTGGTACTGATTATCTTAACTGAATTTACCTTTAAAAATGTGAGATGAACTGACTCTGCTTATTAATTTTGTTACGTATTCTATTGCCACTTCTGGACCAAAAAAGCCTTATTCTAAATTCATAGATGCATCCTTTGGCACAGTGAAAGGCAAGGAGAGTTGCTTGTTGCATCTGTTTATTTTCAGACAGAATTCCAACTAGGATGTTTTTGCATTAACACTCCGAATGGCATTTGTCAGACAAATACTAATCATTCCACTTTCACATTATAGGCAACAGAAAAACAAGGGACATTTCTGGAGCTGAATTCTTCTCATCCTGATGAAGATATCTAAAAGAAGCCAGATCATTTGTGGCCAAGAAATACTGTTGAGGTTTTTTTATGTTGGTTTTGGTTTTGGTTTGGTTTGGTTTGGTTATTTGTGGGTTTGTTGTTGTTGTTTGGTTTTATTGTGTGTGGGTTTGCTTGATTGTTAGTTTTTGTTTTGGTTTGGGTTTTTTTTTCCACTGACTCTACATGAGAGCTGTGTAGAGGTTCAGGGAGGCTAGTGCAGCTATGAAACTCTAGTTTGTAAATGTGTAAATGTTGATGACATGAACTCTACCACTAATCATAATTTGCTCCTCATTTAGCGGAATTTCTTTGCTTTATAGCCCAGATTTATTTGAATGGGCACATCTTGAAATCTTTGGTTGCAGCCCAGGTTTTGGAAAATTTCAGCTCTAGGAAGGCAGGGAAAAATCTTGTCTTAGATTTAACAGCAGAAGCTTTACTGGATTACTTTAAAATGAGAGCATAAAAATAAAACAAAACAAGAAAGCAGGATTCATATGTAAAGTTTCCTGTGTTGTTACAGGCCATTTTACAGGTTTTACTTCCTGTGTTCAGCTTATATTACGTGTTTTAGGTCAAGTCCTGAACTTATGCAGACTTAAACGAAGTTAAACGCAGCCCTGACTTCAAGAACTCAGTGTAATTCTCTGATTTCAGTGCCTCACCTCTTTCAGTTCTCATTTTTCTGGCAGCATTTCAGCTCCTATTTTTAAGTGTTCTGGTCTAAGTTCATAAGGCCCATTTCAGTAGAAAATCACTAAGTACTCTCCAGCCCATTCCTTAATATTTTAGTCAGAAGCAGCATCTGTCATTAGCTGTGCTAAACAACTCATCATAGGTTTTTATTAGTGAAACTCGTGATTAAAAAAGGCATTCTTGGCTTTCCAGCAATTACCTAGCAATAGGTTTTGCTCTCTGTGACACAGCCCAGTATTGTCCCGCTCTACTCACTGCCAGTGTGCTCATGGAAACATTTCTTGTCAGCCTTGGTAATACCTTGCTCATTGAATCTGATTTAGTGTGAACATGGGCAGCTTCGTAACACAGTTGTTTGCCTCCACCAAGCCCAGCTCTATGACACTCGCTCTCCCTGAATGTTCTTCTTCAGCCGTAATGTGTTAGGTGAAGGGCATTTGTCTAAGTCCAGACTTTCCAGGTGGAGGAGCCTTGATGCTCTGGTGAGTTTAGTTCTTTAGATGTATCTAACACTAGAAAAATATTTCCATCCACTCTATCCTGGGGACTTCTATTCAGACCCCTATCCTTTGGGTAGCCTGCCCCAATCTATGATCTCTGATGGGTGTGAAAATCAGGAACCTAACCACAAATAAATGTTGTAGCATATTCTCATCCCCAAGGGAATAAAAAAAAAAAAAAAAAACAACAAAACCAAAACAACCAAAGAATTTAATTAACTGCCACTGAAACGAAAGCACAGAGAAACATCATCTTCAGGGTATGCCCTAAAAGTTCAATATAATAGGCATAACCATTTAAAAAATGGCATTTCAGAGTGAATTCTGGAAAGAGAAAAAAAAATATCCTTTTTTAACATGTAGAAGCTGAACATCTTTGTCAATATTCTCTGGTATTGACTGGATGGTCAAAAAAACTAGCCTTAAATGCATTTCTGTGTCAAGAGCAACATCCTAAATTCTGTTTGCAAAGTCCCAAGTAGCCAAGGAAAGACATGGAGCCCAGGTGTCACCAGTACAGTCACCTAATGCCCCCTAATTAGGAGAATGCCACAGTTTGCATCAGCTCCCTTGACACATGATTTTGAGGGACACTCTGAATGAGAACAGACCGGAGACTGCATAGAAAAGTGTTGAAACCTCCTGGCTAGCAAAGGCAACTGTTCTGATTACTGTTGCTACCATTGATATTCTGTAACTGCTGGGGATCAACGACTGGGAACTGAATTAACAAGAAAAAAAACAAGTCAAACCAAAAACAAAACCAAAAAAACCTCAACCAAATAACCCTGCAAAAAGGAAGTTCTTACTCTTGTCATATCCTCTGGTTGCTGGCCTGATTAGGCGGCACAGGTCTGTCTTAGCAAATTTGTTCATATAAGAGAACATGTGGAAGAAGTAATTGTAAGGAGCAAAAGATTTAGGATGGTGATAATTAGCACCAGCCCTCAGGTTTCTTGTTATTCTCATGAAGTCTTTCTGGTGGTTGATCTGGGAGTAAGAAACAACTGTCCTTTGGACAAAATCAACTTGGAAAATTTTGACCCTAGTGTATTCCTCTGCTGCAGCTGCAGGCAAGTTACCACCGTCTCCCCACGTTATTGAAAGTAGGGAGTGTATTTTACAACACCAACAGGAGCAGAAATCACAGAGCCCAGGCCCTTTGGTAACTGCTGTTGATTGCACATGTGCAGGACTTCACCTGTCATCTCTATCTGCTTTTAAGCATGTTTCCAGCAATGAATGTACTGAGTCACATCTGAAGTTTGAAAAGCTGCTGAGAATCCTGGTAGGTAGTATGTGGTTTTCATAAGCTCATTTGAAATTCAAATTTAAATTGAATAACTGATTTAGAAAAATTATTATTCTGCAGTGCATTGGGTGGCAATAATTATGTGACAGATTTCAAGTTACAAAGTGTGAACATTTTTGCCTGAAAACTCTGAGGAAGCACTCATATTTTGTAACAGTAAAAGTGTTTCTTTTACCACCATCTGACTTAGAAGCAGCTAATGGAATTTGTTCGAAATATTCTGGGTAAAAATTGGATCTGAGCAGATATCAAACTCTAAAAGTGCATGAAGAGATAGTCCTGAAACAGGTTCTTTCACAACCTTCTGTCCAGCTTTCTCCGACAAGGTCAAATTTTATTTATTTTGCAGCTGTGCAGTGACATACAAGGGAAGAGCAAATGTGTGCACATGGCAGGAGTCTGTTATCTGAGATACAATAGGAAGCCAAACTCTTGAATACTGTTGGTGTCCATTCCTGATTTCACCACTGTCTGATTGTATGATCTTGAATAATTCATATATACATAACAAACTGGAAGGCTTTTAAGGATTTATGGATTTTAAGGACTGACAAGTAAAGGCTTTCAATAATGTTTTGAAGGAAATTTTCATTTGGTGAATACATATCCAAACTGAAGTCTCATTGGGGATTGGGCAATGCCAGATAAGATGCATGAGAAGGAAAGCAATGCTAAATAAGTAGTTCTGCACTCAATCCACATTCAGTTGTGCTGAGTTATTTCCTCATTCTAGAAAGCCAACCATTTATTACCAAAGTACAAGGTATAAGTGATGTCATTTTATTTTCTGAAAATTCTCTTCAAATTCCAAGGAAGAAAAAATTTTGTGTAGTGAGAAAGGATGTGAGAAAAATGTTTTATTCTGGAGATGCATTTTAAACAATGGAAAAGAAAAAGGCAAGAACAATTTTCTTCTAGTTGCATTTAATTTCCCACAGAATACCTTGTAGACAAATGACTGGGGGCATAACCTTAATTGTCCAAACCTATTAAGCAATGTAATCTGTGAATTTATTTAGAAGTACATGAGGTTCTCTGTTGCAGTACTGGGCTTTGAAAGTTCACAGTAGGTTTCACATGAGAAGCATTAGACTGATGCTGGCAGTCAGTTTATTTGCTTAGGTGGGGACAGGACCAAGAAGAGAAACACTGCAAATGTTTACTTTGCATAAAATAATTTAATCACATCCATTAAGTCTGTGAGACTGGGTCAAATCACAGAAGCATGTAGGATTGGTGAATTGCTAGTTATTCTCTGCAGAATTATAGGGAAACATTAATGACTAACTTTTTATTAATGCTGTTAATTTAATAATCTAAAGAAAAGGTCAATGAGAATTACTGCCTCTGACACCTAGGGGGAAATTAGCTTGAAATTGTTTTGTGTGATCTATGCTTTTCTCATTAAAGTTCTCAATCTGCTGTAAAATCTGTACAGTATAAAAGCTGTGGGTGATCATTTAATACATCAGCAAAACATCTCAGATAGGAATTTATACAGTAAAACCATCTTAGCATGCATTGCCTGAAAGACTGTACTGCTCTCTGAGCCTGAGAAGTGCAGACAATTCAGTAGGTGGCCCCACACCTGGCCAAGAAAGGAACTTTAGGTGTAAATCCACGTCCTTCACTATTTAATTTTTTAGAAATGTCAGTTCATTTATGCTGAAGTTTTCTGCTTTTAAAATGTCACTCTTAAAAATGCTGTTTTGTGAAAATTGTTTAATTCTGAACTTTGAAAAGACATCCTCTCCCTCTGGATAATCTGGGGCTTTTTTTTTCCTGCTTTGATGTAATTAGGACCAGAAATACATTTAAAAAATAGTCTTCTCCACCAGCACCCCCTCTTTTTTTTTTTTTTCTTTTTCCCAGGGGAACAGAAAGAATCAGAAAATACACATTTTTCTATGGAGAGGGGAGAGTGTGAAGATTGGTTTTCTGATTTTGAAATTCAAAATGTACAGGCTCTAATAGTAAAAACAAGCAGAGGCATGCATCACTATGTATAAAACTCAGTTCATGTTTGCAAAAGGTAGTCAATTCATTGTTTGCACTATCTTAATTTGTAAACAAGGGTCAAATTCTCTAAACAGTTCTGCTAAGAACTAGCAGTAACACCAAGCACCACTGACTGGGAAGAAAGCAGACTTGTCTTTGTAGTCCAGTGGTCAGAGCCATCATGAGGTGAAATTTAGTTTCATTGTTTCTTGTATTTTTTATTATTTTGAACCTACTTTGTAAATAACCACAATATGTGTCCCACCATTGCTCCTGTGACAGCAGTTTTATTTTACACTGCATGCTTGAATAGTTGTCTCTAGCATAGTGGATGATATTTTATATCAGCTCCATCCATATGTAATAGCTTCATTTACAAAATGAATTTGTTCTGTTTGCATGTAGTCTTCCCCCCTCCTGCCCTGAGGGATATGTCCCTTGGACAAAATACCCTAGATGAATAGCACATTGGAATATTTGTGTTCTCTCACTTTATCAGTGTTCGTAAACCTGGTTGAGTCATCTCAAAACATTCTGGGTGTAGATAAGGGCACAGATGAGAGCTTCAGAAGCAGTATTACAGAGCTGGAAAGAACCTATTTTACTTTTCAGAGCTCAGTTGCAATTTGTTGTATCTGAAATTAATAAATGTGTGGAAATTTGTGAGAGAATCAAGCTAGACTTATCAGCATGTTGTTACCTCTAAGGAGAGACCAGGGTTCCACAGAGGAGCACTGGACATTCTGCGTTCCTGTCTCACTGAGTCCATTAAAAAAATCATGTGTTATAGGTAAAAGTTACATTCTTCTTTTATGCTTATCTTGCAATACGAGCCACAAAGTAGCTAATTTTTAACTTGTTACAACAAGTAAGCTTGCTGACTAATTTTGCTTTTATTGATCCCTTTAGGCTCCCAAAAACAGGCATTTGACCTGCTGAATCTCTGTGATTGGAGAAGATAAATAACACAGGAGAGTTTAAAGGGCTTAGTTGTGTAGGGCTTTCCACTATACTGTGAACCAGCACATGGTCCACAAGTCATCGTTGAGAATTAGAGATAATCTTTTTTCCTTGAAACCTAGGAATGGAGGTGTCAGCAGTGGTTCTCTTTCCATTTTTTTTTTTTCTCCTTTTCTCTTTCATTTATTTTAAGAGTCTCCTTTCCTTTTTGTTTTCCTTTCTTCCTCAGTCTCTGCACTGTGTTTCACGGGTAACAGAATTACTTTAATAATCCTATTCTGTTGTTAAACATGATGTGAACTGAGTGCTACTTCAATCTGAAATGACCTTTAAAGAATAACAAGCCAGTAGGTTTGAAATAGGCCTAAAAGGATCCTCTTGGATATGATCCAGAGCTTTATCATCTGAATCCTTAAATACTGCTTCTTTTACAGTATCACAAACTACAGTTCCAGAATATCACAGAATGACGAAATAAAAAGTAATTGGGCCATTATAACCTGACTGTGATATAATTAAATACATAAAAATCAAATCTAAATGTTTGTATAGAATAAAAACAATACAGTGCCTGAAGCTGCCTTTGGAAAACTACTAAAGAACTTCTCCATGTTCCAGACAAACTAAATCAAGCTACTCCCAGCAATAAAATTGCCTAGAGATTTTTATATTTTACTCTGAGCCTAATTCCAGGTACAAGCCTTAAGTCTACCTGCAAAATAGCTAAAAGCAATAGTATTTTGTCCTTACATATTTCTGAGGCTTTTGAAGGCCTTATGAAGGTTCATTTAATAATACTAGGACATTTTTGCAAAGGATAAATGATAGAAATAAAAACTGCATTCCCTTCTAGCTAGGTCATCTTCCATATCTCCCAGTTCATGCTTAGCCTCTCTATACTTCATCTCTATGGTGGTGGGACAAGTGGCAACATCTCTATATACTTTTTGCCTAGTGCCCTTTTGCTGAGTGGTCTGGTGACTGGAGACAGAGTTTGCAGGTTGTGCAGGAGAAGGAAGGGAAGGGATGAGTCACCTTCCCCTGCTTTTAAGGATATCAGGAAAAGCAAAATAATATTGTTAGGAGCTATAACTCTTCTTCAGTGTGCCAAAGGATTATTCTGTTTTTCAAGGGGCAAAGAAAAAACCTAACAAACAAACCTGAAGAAATGTAAGCAGATTCATAAAGCTGTGTGGTGGCAGTGATCTTCCATTCCTCCTTCAGGGTCTACAAAAAGCTGGAACCAATTACTCCTATAGAAAGGCAAGGAACATACCAGCCTCAGCTGAAACACTCAAAGAAAACAGGCATGTTTCCTTCTCATGAGAACACAGCCCACTCTCCCTAATGAGATAATTATTCTCTCAGTGTCCATTTGTGGAACTGTTGCATTTGACTTTCTTTCAAGGGGGAGGGATGATTTAAAGAGCTTAGCTAGACCACATAACCTTTTGCATGAAATTCTGTAGTTACTCAAGAAGAAAATAATGACATTCAGGTCATGATAGCTGTCTCTTATATAATGTTGATAATGCACAACTTTTGTAGTATAAACAAGAGGAGAAGAGCAGCCTGGTCCCGTAGGTATTGCAGTCAAGAATTTAGCTCTGAAACTGTGGAAAATGGAAGTATTACCAAAGCATTGCATCAGGTTGCAATATATTTATTTAATGAAAAAAGATTGCAAATAGCCTTGCTTCTCTGTCTCTCTTACGGAGTGCAACTGAAATGGAGTATGCACGCAGCTGTGATCGGACCCAGAGCAGAATACAGAGAACCAGGTTACTATGTGAAGGGAAAACAATAAAAATGGAGGAAAAGCCACACACACCATGAAAATGAAGAATAGCTGGGAACATGAAGACATACAAAATCTTTAGAGTGGCTGCTAGAATGCCCCCATCTTCCCAAGGCAATTAAAGCCTGACTCTGCCATTACTCATTGTACTTGTGACCATTTCCAACACAGTACTTTAATTGGGGTTCTTCATGGAATAACAAACAATGTGTTTTCTCTTCAATTTAGTTAGATTCTCCCTTTTAAAAGAATGTTTAAGCCAAACAATAAGAATTCTAGGGCTGAGAAGTATGAAGTCACCTTACACTAAAGAAAACTATATATAGTTTATTTTTGTTCTGATCATTAAAAACAGGACAAAGAATGACAAAACTAGGTTTTGGAACTGTGTGAGACCTGATGGCTGGAACTGAAATCTTATTGTACCCAATCAGTCATACTCAGGTCTAGAGAAAAGAAGATCAGTTCTTTTTTTCTGTAGTCTTACTGTAGATTTTCAACACTGAGTAAATTCAGGTTTTTTGTGCCTACAGAGAACAGACCAGCCTTAGCAACAGGTTTGTTTGGCACTTACTAATCACCTTTGGTTTGCTGAACAGAAGTGTCTAAATGGTTTCTTAAACTGGACAAGACTGTAGGGAACAAATAAATATTAAGGAATTCTCCCCCAACCCCCCATGTAGCCTTGCAAGTGCTGTAATTTAGTGTTAAGAGGTGCTCATTATTTCAGTAATTCTGAAGCACCTGTCACTAACAAATTACTTATGTGCAGAACATTAATTCTATAACTAGAAAATCGAAACTAATGGACCAAGTCTAACTCCTCATCACAGAGACCCTTCATGCTCTGTAGGTGACTGGAGCTATTGGAAATGAGTAAAAGATTCCTAATGAAGTGTGACAGAGTGTGAAAAACGTTATTCTCTTAAACAGAGAAACTCCTCTGGCTACTTTTAGACCAAGAAAAATTTCAGGTCTTGGCAATAATTTTCAGGCTGCTGGAAAGGGTGATTTTGCCTCTTGTAGATGTTAGGCTTCTCATGGCTTCACTTTTGTTGTTGTTATGTTTTGACAGGTAGAGAGGAGTCAGGACAAAGGAATATCAAGGTTTTGCTGCCTTGAAGGAATTATATTTTATGTTATTATTTCATGTGAACTCTACTTAGAATTTGGAAAAAATATAAGTATCTACTGCAGGCAGGTTAATAGCTATTGGAGGAAAATTTTCTCAGAAAGGAAGAAAATGGTTCTTGGTTACGTAGCAGATCCAACTTGTGATTGCCTTCCAAAAGCAATCATCACTTCTTCATAATAATAGAATCATGTATCATGTATGTTTTAAGGGACTTTTGGGGGTCAGCTACTCCAGCCTCCTTTTCAAAGTAGATCAAATTATACTGAGTTGCTCGGTGTCCTGTTGAGTTTTGAATATCACCAAGGACAAAGATTTGTTTCAATGTTGGACCACCCCAAGGTGAAATAGGTTTTCCTGTCTCTAATCAGAATTCCCCATGTTTCAGTTTGTATCCATTATGTCTCCTTCTATAATCGTGCACCTTTGAAAAGTGTTTGCTTCCACCATCTCTATATGACCTCCCAGTAGCTGGCTGGAGACAGCAGTAATAACCCCCTAAGTGCTCTCTTATTTGGGCTGAACCAGCCCAGTTCTCTCAACCTCTCCCTTTCCATCATGTGTCTTGTCCCTCTAACCATCCTGGTGGCTCTCTGCTGGATGCACTCCAGAATGTCATTGTCTTTCATGTACCAGGGATTTCAAAGCTCTGCACAGCACCCCAGAAGGAGTTTCAGAAGAGCTGAGCAGAGGCTAAGGGGAACATTTTGTTTGGCTTGCTGGCCACACTCTTGCTAATGCAGCCCAGGATGCCATTGAATGCCTTTGCCACAGGTGCATTCCTGGCTCATATTCAACTTGTTGTCCATCAGGAACCCCAGGTTCTCTCTGTAAAGCTTTGTTGTAGTTGGTCATTGCCCAGCATGTACTGGTGGCTGGGTTTATTGTTCGGGTGCTGACCATTTAACATTGTGGATGTTCCTGGTAGACAATTTCTACAGTCTGTTGAGGTTTCTCTGAATAGCAGTTCTGCCCTCCAGCATATCAACCACTCCCCCCAATGTGGTAATGTTTGTGAACTTCCTGAGCATACACTTCTATCCTATTGTTCAAGTTGTTAATAAAGACATTAAACAGCATTAGCTCTAGTTCAGTCTCTCGGATGTGCAGCAGGTAACCAGCTGCCAGTTGGACTTTGCACAGTTGACCACAACCAGCTGAACCTAATGAGCAAGCCAATATTGAGATTGAGAGTCCATAACATCTCAGCTTAGTTGAACAGCACTTGATGAGCATTTAATGGTTTAAGTATTTGAAATTATACATTCTGTGCAGTTTCAAATATAGGTCTTGTTGACTCTTCACTGGGAAAAGAAAAAAAAGTTTTTGAAAAAGGTACTTTTAAATGTTAAAGTGTTTCAGACATGATAAATCTGTGAACAGAGTTCTACAGAGAGATGTGTCAGGTTAAACAGATGCAACTGAACTTTATCACTGAATAAAAATCTTCTTCAGACTTTAGCAGAGAAGGATTTTATAGCTCTGTGCTGAGTATGGGTCTTGTTCCTCCATACAGTGAGTCAGATCAAGAGCTGGCTCACATTTTCCTTCACAGCAAGTAGGTGAATGCAGTTTTGAGAAAGCTGGCAGAAAGGGTTTGGAGTGCTAAAAGGAAGCATAAGGAAAAGGCTGACAAATGTCAGTGATGCTCTGGAGTTTGGGAAAATTGGTCAGGCCATGGGACTTAGGAAGTTTCGTGGTGTTAATATGTTGGGGGATGGACAGAGGAGAAGCTTTAGGTGAGGTTAAGTGGGATGTCAGAACATTGTAGACGCTTCAGAAGGC
Source organism: Columba livia (assembly GCF_036013475.1). Taxonomy (NCBI): domain Eukaryota; kingdom Metazoa; phylum Chordata; class Aves; order Columbiformes; family Columbidae; genus Columba; species Columba livia. The sequence continues at coordinate 111,459,444 of NC_088602.1, read as the reverse complement.
CTGTCCAGAAACAGGGGGAGGAAACCCTCTCTCTTTCCTCCACCCTATTTTCAGCTGTTCCCTCATTCTTGTGACCCTTCCTTCTTTCTCTAGATCCCTGATACACAAGATCCATCATCATTCACCAAAACAGCAGGGGAAACAGGGGACTGTGCAAGCAGGAGGTGAGGATTCAGACTCTATATGCTCCTGTAACAGCTGTCTGCTCTGTACGGCTGTTCCTTTTAAGCAGTAAATGTCCTTTTTGGCTTTCTAACAAAGCTGAATGTTATGTTTTTTTCCACTAGATTGCTAAGGCTACCAATATAAAATATTTGCTTATGGAAATACTTTAACTTCCCCTTTCCTGATACAGAATATTTGCTTGTGGAAATAATTTAACTTCACCATTCCTACCAAGAGAGAAACCTTGCCCCTTTGTTAGCACTAGAGGACCCACTGGCAAAAGATGTGCTGTGATTGTGTCCGTGGATATAGCAATAGAATTTGTAGAGATCTGTGGACATTCCAACATAGCTACGCTAGAGAAATATGAGAACAAGACAAAGGGGCAGATCAAGGGTATTTTACTCTTTTATTTCTTGAATAACCCAGGAGATCTCTGTTACTGTGAATTTCATCTTGGCAAGAAATGGCTTGAGGTTTTCCATTTGTGTCTTGTTAACCACATATGTAACTTATTTTACTTTTCATTTGAAAGACAGTTCCATAAAGATGAACAGGGAACAAGCTTATAGGATTTGCAGAGGGAAAAATTAAAATCTTTGAAGACTTTTTAAAAAGATTTACAGATTTTAAAGAAGATGTGAAAATACAGGGTCCTCTTTTGATATAAATAATACATGAACCTTGGAGAATGATTTGATGAAAATGGACCTTGAACACAAGGCAACAGGCTTTAACCTCCATCCAAATCATAAAGATCCCCAACTGATGCATTATTATGCATTTTATTTATGAGTTTGTTTTTTTTTTTTTCTTCATTTATATCCTTCATAGAATATTAGAGAAGAACTTCAGGAGTAATTTGAAGTCAGGATACAAGACAAGATCATAAAACAAACCTGTGTAGTACTTTTAGGATCTGTTATTTTTATACCATTAGGTTGAAACAAAACTACTGAGAAATTGATAATGTTTTAAAATAATTTCAGAAAGAAATATGCACCAACATATTGTACCTCTTCAATATTTATTCCTCTCTACTTAGCCTCATAATAGAAGTGAAGATTAATGTGTGGATGGTCTGAAGCAGATTTGTATACATATACCTTTTTTCCCCATTTATAACTCTTTTTCTTTTTTTTTTTTTCTTTTTTTTTTCTGGAATTTGATATATCTTTATCATTTTTGTGAGTATAGCAAACTTGTAGGGATAGTTGATAATTTCAGATACAGAAAAAAATATTTTTCACATTTTTATTCAGAAAAAATATTTTTCACATATTTTATTTATTTTTATTTTATTTATTCTCTACTTTGTTAATATTTTTATATTTTTGTCTGATTGTATATGAAGACACTATGGCCATTTCTTAAATAACTAGCAGCATTTATAACAGTTATACTGTGTGAATGGGAAAGGAAAAAGAAGTTTTGACTCGGGAATAGATGGGCTCTCTTTCAGCGTTGGTTTGTTTTTAGAATGTACTTCATACCTCTTCTTTTCGGTGTGCTTGGGATTTTTGTCAAGAGGTAGCTGATAATTAATGGTCCACATGCAGATCTTGTCCTGACATGGACATTCACTCAGATGTGGAAGCAAGGAAGTTGTCTTGGGTCTCACTGCATATCCACAGTCAGAGAAACAAGAGAGCTCCTAAAAGCTTCTCTTAGCAAGTTTTACGCAAAGCTGATAGAAAGTCTATGTAATCTGAGTAAATTATCTTGCTTTTGAAGTGGCAGCAGTACAATAATGTTAGGAGAATGAGCATTACAGACATCACAGCAGTCTACACTGCAACTTTCAAAATAGGCTCGGGGCTGTCTTTCAGGGGGCCTTTCTTTAGTTTAACTTGACATCCTGGATTTCTATGCTGCCAGAACACAGAAACATAACAATATGAGAAAGGCTATACTGGGTCAGAACAAATCTGACAGAGATATCTGACATTCTGCCTCTGACTATAGCCAAAAGCAACTGTCTGTTGTTGTGGAAGTATGATGTGAAAGACTTCAGTCTCAGAGCTTGATTTCTTTTTTTTCCTCTTGTTTGCTTCTCTTTCCTTATCTTTTGCCAGTCAAAAATGTCCATGCAGAATGGTTTTCTTTTGGAAAATGTGATTTGACAGAACTGAGACACAGCATGGTGATGTGTTGATTTAGTAGAAGATTAGAGTGGAGAAAAGCGGACAGGCTTGCAGGCTAAGCTGGAGCCCTATGGCTGCCCAGACTTAGACCCAAGATGCATAAAAGACAAGCTAAAACTTTCTAGATTACCCTGAAGTAGAGTGCACAAGCTTTAGTCTCGCTAAAGAAACTGAAATCTTTGATCTTTTGTCTTGAGCTAGGCTATTTTAAAGAGGTAGGAAACAGTGTTCTGGACAGTTTTGTTCTTTTTGCCTCAAATATCTGAATGCTCTTTCCTCTTCAGTTTGGCACTGACATGCTTTTTTTTTCTCAAATAGTACAGTCCCTAGAACTTATGTTCTGTGAAGTAACAGCAATCCTGTTTGTATACAGACCTGGGAAGAAATATTTAATTCCAAGATTAGTCTGCTGTCTTGCCGTTGTTCACTCATGCACGTGAGAACACAGAAGATCCCGGAGACTGGTGGTTGACTAACTGGAGGAATCAGAGGTAAAAGCCCTGGTCCTAGAGGTCAAATGCAGTTTTCAAGGATGAAGATTATGAACTAATGTTTCTTTGTAGCTTAAGTGGGCAAAATCATGGGAGAAAGGAAAAAAACAGTCAAGAGGAGTGAAAATGAGAGGTATTGTAGAAACTGGAAGTTCTGTAAACACTTGACAAAAATATTTGAAACAATAAATTAATTAAACCATGATTGTTTTCCTAGAAAAAGTTGAGAAATTACCTAAAAGTAGGAACTAAATCTTCGGACAAAAATTTAAATTGTTTCATTATTCCCTGGGAAACCCAAATTGAAGGATCCCAGTCTAAACTGTTAGGACAAATCAGATTGCTTCCTATTAAGTAAATTACTTCCTATAACTTGTCGCTTCCAAACAAGGACAAGCTGCAACAGAAAGTTGAGGAACCAAGACCTCATCTTGAGAAGGAATCAAACATGTAACAAAGCTTGCTGGACAGCAAGATTTTAATACATGGCAGTTCTTGAGGGTTAGAATTTTTTCTTCATGAGAACCCAGTGCTGGGTTACTCAAGGTCAAACTATCATTTACTACAGATTAAATAACACAAATTAAAAACGATGTTCTAACTTGCTTGATCTTCGAAACACTTCCACAATGGACATAAATGTTAATACTTATAGTCCAAGAGAAGTGATGACTTATGATGGAAAAAGTCTAAGTGATGAAGCATTATATTATTTTGAAACCCATAAGAAACTCTAAAATAATAGCAGCACTGCAGAAAATAACATTTATAAAGGATGTTAAGAAATCACCTAGTCTGGCCCTTTCCTTCATAGCAATATGTACAGTACCTACAAAAATACTTTCAGTAGATCATTTTTGCTACTCTTGTGTGGCAGAAAATTCATGCTCAAGACAAGCCCCAGATAGTACCTGTTTAGACAGGAGAATCCTGACAAGTACTTTATAAGCTGTTTGGGAAAACTGCAGCATTATGAGGTGACATATACATGTAAGTTTGGTAACCTGTCATAACTACAAAAATAAAGAAATGATTGCTTACTGCAGTTGAAACACAGACATCAAAGCTCAGACTGGAAAAATTGTGACAAGTTTTCCAAGTTTCTCAGCACCAAAAGGCATTTTCTGTTGCTAAGTTAAAGCCAGTTTAGCATAAAATCTGTTCAAGAAGAAGAGAACATCACTGTGGAGATAAGTAAGGTGCTAAGAACAGTCTAGGCCATTGATGTGAAGATGTTCTGATAACAAAACTCACAGTGAACAGTTAAGTTTATATAACTTGCAGTTTGAAAATTCTTTCTTTTCTTTCCATTGATCATGCATTGTATAAGATGCCACTTGTTAGATGATGATTTGAGCTGAGAAATGTGTGTATGATGCGCATTAGGAAAAATTTATGAAAGCTGTTTAGCTTAGCATCTTCCCTCAGAATAAATGTAAGAAGGGCAATAAGTTTTTTTACAGAATGAAGTAGGTGAAGCAGTAGGAGCTGTATCTGCTGACAAAGAAGTGTGGAGCTAAGTGATCAAAGAGATTTCAATAGCAGCTGAATAGTGTATCATAGAGCTGTGGATCTGAAAGAGAAGCAGCAGCTGAAATATTCAATATTCAGAAATTATCCAGAGGTAACATTAGAAACAGACACAGAAATTTGAAACCTTAGAGCAAAGCAGGGAAACAATAGGGATTTGGAAGACAGCTGGGAGATGACTGGAGCTATGTGGAACATGGGAACATTGAGGGCAAGTTGGGAGCAGTGGGTGGCCAAGATCATGAAGAATATGTTATTCGGTGGTAGGAATAACTATAAGGGTCTTAGGACAAAACTTTATGTTCTCTCAGTAGCAATATTCATTTAACAACTTATGTTTTTGCACTTGCAGGATAGAACAAGCTTTGAGAGGACCAGATCAGTATTTGAAAACAATAGATTCACAGGTCAAAAATGCAGAGCATTTGGACAGATGTGACTGGAATGCTGTCAGCTGCTGCTATTCCACATCAAGGCCTTCAATATTTGTTGTTTATTCATCAAGCAAAAGCCCTTCAAGACAAGTGATTAGAGGCAAATATTAGTTTTCTTATTTTTTAAGGGAGATTCTGAAAAAAAATCTTGAAGTCATGACTCAAATGTACAGTAACAGTTAAAAATACACATGACAAATCAAAATATCTTGCAACTGTTTATTTAAATCTCAGAGTTTTCATGGTCAACTCCTTTGAGACCAGAGCCATGGTTTGCTAACATTTGACAATTAAATTCAGTAACCAAGGGCAGAAATTGGCCAACAGAGTCTTTTGCAAATGACTGTGAAAGAAGGGAATGAAATAGCTTGATATTCACATCATATTTTTGTAGACCCAACCAGGATTTTTGTCAGTTCTTTAAAAAGGCTGTTTGCTTGTTTGTTTGTTTTTCCCCAACAGATATTCCCCCATAAAGATATTTTGTAATCTGCAAAGAAAGAAATAATACAGTCAGAAGTCATTGTGATACAAAAACTACAACAGTTCCAGGTTACTTTGTGTGATTTTTATTTTTTTTTTTCAGGATGTAGCAGTTTTTAAAATGGGACATGAGAGGACAGTCATAGAGTGAGCTATATGGTAAGATTTGCGAAACCATGCACTGCAATGAAACCGAGATGGGTAAAAAATTCGCAGCTTTATGTAGAAAAGTCTCAAGATAGTCCAATTTCTTCTTCTGATATTTAAAATCGTACCTTTGCTGAAAGGGCTTTCTGTTGCAGGAGCAGAATTACACATGCTTTCTCAAGTCTGGCTAACTACTAATTGTTGCAGTCTTTGTCCAGGCTAAGTTGACCAATACTTCCTGACATCTAGATACCAGGAAACAGCATTTTCTTGCTCTTTGCCGATTATTACACTCTACATCAGGCAAGACCATTTCTATCCAGAATGTGATGAGAAAAGGAAGAAAGCAATTTCCTATTGAGGGAAAGTTTTACTTTCTGCCATTAGGCAGGTAGTTCCTTTATTGTTCTCATTTATTTAATCAAAAGAGGGAAAATAGTGATTTTATTTTTCTCTACGAAAGTGCAAAGCAAACACAACTTCATGCAGTGATGACATCAACTTTTGAATTTTTATACACTATTTTAATCTATCACAGCCAAGGGAAAGATAATCATACTTTGCATGTCAGTTAGCACTATTTCTTTTGTATGTCAGCCTCCACAACTGACTTTAATGACTGCAGTTTCTATATTGTAGCTACAGGATGAACACCAATTAGCAGTTGGGCATGGAAGTCTTAGTGGTTTTTGGTAACCAAGCTGAAAAACATTGTCTGGGTATCTTGCTAAGCCAGCAAACAGAGGAATAGATACTAAATTGTGTGTGAGGACAAGAGTTTTAGCTGGATACTATGAGGAAAAAATAGAGTTGGTAAACCCAGTCACCAAGTGAGCTAGTTCATTGTAGGGTTCAGTGCCAAACATAAGTAAAAAAACTCCTGGCAGCCCAAGTAATTTTCTTGTCTTCTGCACACCATCTCAAAAGTTCTTGTATTGTTTTGAGCCTACAGGGAAGTAATGTTTTTCTTTATTACATTATCTTGGAGTTGAATTACACATTTCTGTCTAGCACTGCTTTTAGTTCCAGTAATCCTGAGGTCATATCAACAACTTTTTCACAGATTTGAAACATGCAGTCTTAATAGAGGCTGAGATCTCCTGTCACAGAAGCTAAAGATTTTAGAATAACCAATATTAAAAATCACAGTGAAATCAGGACAGCTGAGAAAACTCAGTTGCAAGTAATGTAGCCTACAAAATTAGTTGTTGAACAAGATGTATAGACTGGAAGAAACACAGGCTTGAATTTCAGATACCATTATGAGCCTACAGTGCTGACAGTGGAACCCATTTCTTTTGAATTGCATAAGGAGAAAATACAAAGAAGGCAAAATGGCCAGTGGGCCATATTAACAGGCCTCGTATGTTGAGGTATTTGCAATGTGTCCAACACTGAAATTTATTCTGAAATTATGCTGTGTTAAGTCACAATACTCATTGTTCCCATTCTTGTCCATAAGCCATGTCCCCTGTTTGTATTGCCTCTGCAGTGATGCAATACTTAGCAAGAAGTGTCCATGACTTGTGGCAATACCTGGCTGAATGGCTTAGGCCGCAGAGGATGGTATTGACCCCAAACTTCCTAACCCAAACTATTTATTACTTAGCTGTTGGTTATTCAAGACATATATTTGTTCTTTTTTTTTTTTTTTTTTTTTTTTTAAAGAAGAAAGTTCTTTACTGGAAAAAAAGGACAACTTTGCATACATTCATTTTTTTTCAAAATTCAGTATTCATCTGAAAAATTACTTTGATAGGACTTTTTGATCAGCTCCAAAGCTGCCTATAGAGATGAACTACACAACGCTGGGGTTTATATCGGCATGAACTACTTTACTGATAGAGCACTATTAAACATATGTTCAAGACCCTGCTCCTCAAAGCAAAGGTTTGCTTAAGGCAGGAAAACTGAGGTGGTTCTAAAGTCCCTTATCCATTGTAATTTATTTTTTATACACATGAGCTAAAATAACTCAAGCTGAGACCTGAGACCTTTTTGTCTTTATTCAGTTTCTGACAGTAGGTTGTACAGTACGAGCCTATTTCTAAGCAACAACCCAGAAAAACAAGCATGTTAATGGAAAACACGAGGTGTATATATAGAATCAGCTGCAGGTTATTTAAGGGCAGCTCTGGTAGCTAAAACTGAATAGATATCTATTTAATATACCTAGCTGTACCTGCATTTGGTGATTGCTTTTGTAGGTGTTACCTGAACCATACATACAAAGGTAGCCAAACCCCTGTTAAGACCTTCTGTTCATCCCTCTCTCAAAGTATGAAGGAGAAGATGCTGAGGGGGCCTGGAACATCTTTCTCATGAGGAGAGGCTGAGAGAGCTGGGTCTGTTCAGCCTGGCGAAGGCTGGAGAAGGCTGAGAAGGTATCTCATCAATGTTCATAAATATCTCAAGGGTGGTTGTCAAGAGGATGGGACCAGACTACTTTCAGTGATACCCAACAATAGGATGAGGGGCAACAGACGCAGACTGAAGCACCATCTGAATATGAGGAAAAACTTCTTTACTCTGAGGGTGCCAGAGCCCTGGAACAGGCTGCCCAGAGACGTTGTGGAGTCTCCTTCTCTGGGACATTCAAACCCACCTGGACACATTCTTGTGTGATCTGCTCTGGGTGAACCTGCTTTAGCAGGTGGGTTGGACTAGATCATCTCCAGAGGTCCCTTCCAACCCCAGCCATCCTGTGATTCTGTGAGAAGTAAAGGCAGAGCTGTGCCCGCCTGAGGTAAAGCTGAGCCTAACCCTGCTTCAGGGGCAGAACGGCAGCTCGCTGACTCGCAAGGGGCACTCGCAAGGTGCAGTCGCACCTGGGCAGGAAGGTTCGGGGAGGGGGAGGAGGTGGAGGTGGAGGGAAATGCCCGGCCGAGCACCGCTTCTTCCTCAGCGCCTCCCCTCGGCCGACTAACGGGCGCCAGCTCTACCTGTGACACCCGGCCGCGGCCCCGGCCCCGCCCCTCCCTGCTCCTGGCAGCGGGCAGGAGGCGGTCCCGCCGCGCCGGTTATTTGCGCCCCCGCGCCGTGGTCCCTGCGTTCTTTCTCCCCGCAGCCTTCTCTCCCGCCATGCCGAACATCGTGCTGTTCAGCGGCAGCTCCCACCGCGACCTGTCCCAGCGGGTAGCGGACCGGCTCGGGCTGGAGCTGGGCAAGGTGGTCACCAAGAAATTCAGCAACCAGGAGACCAGGTGCGTGGGAGTGAGCGAGCGAGCAGGCGGGTGGGCGGCGGCAGCGCTGCACATGGGTATCCCCTCAGCAGGTGCGGGTGTAGCCGCCGGGGTGCGGGGTGGTTTGGTGTGTCCTGCCCGGTCTCCCAGCTCGGCTCTCCTTCCTGCTGCCGGCGGAGCTGTCCTGGGTCGCCTGGGTGACCCGGCTCGGGAGCGCTCCCGTCGGCAGCCGCTGCTCCCGGGAAGAGGTGGCACGGCCCCCGGCCGGGTGAGGAGCATCCTCCGGTGGGGTGAGTGTGCTATTGGCAACAGTCAGCCAGTCTGCAACGTGAGGCTCATCCCCCTGCTCGCAGATACATGATTAAGCTGTTGATCAGCTTTTTCTCTGTAAAGATAAAATAATCTTGATTTTATGAATTACAATTGCAATTGCAGTTTTGTAAGTAGGTCTGTATGTGAGTGGATAAGAGAGCAGGGTGGTGATGGTGGATTGGACACTTGTAAAAGAGCCTGGGTCAAATCAGAGCTCACAATTTGTTGCAACTTTATTTTACATCAGCAGCCAGTTGTGTGTGTCATGGACCAGTTACAGCTCCTGTACAGCTCTCTCCTTAGTCCAAGACTGTCAGTCCTACATAAGGATAATACAGCTGTTAGGGTGGCCTTGGCTCACTACTCAAAGTGCATTATTAGGTTCCTGGCCACCCAAGTGCAGACAGTGACTCTGATAACATTGCAAAAAATCCTTCATGAAACCTTGAGGACAACTTGCTGATCTTGACCGTCTGAGAATGTGGTTGCTATTGCTTTTCCTACAAATATTGCCTCTCTTTGCTAGTTTGACATCTTTTATTTACTAGTTTTTAATAAAGACTTTTAAATTTAAGTGACAGCTCCATGTTCATCCCATGAGCTGGTAAGACTGTACAACTACTTTCTTATATAGGTGTATGAGACTAGGCTGCCAGCTGATTCTGAAATAGAAGTTCCCAACTGTAAGTAGCTGGCCAGTCTCTGAGGTTATTGTATGCTTATTTTTTTCAGTTCTTGTTCTGAATCTCCTGAACCAACATGTTTTCTTTACTTCCTTTGAAGGATTAACATGGTGTATTCTAAAATTGCTTTCACAAAGCTTGTCCTTCTATTCTATGTTTTTGCATTCTCAGTTTAATTGCTCTTGTTCTAGTTATGCTCACTGGCATTACTATAAACCCTCTTCCATTGATGTTTGTGCTACTTAATGTTTGCACATCCTAACTCTTCTATTCATTCCTGATTAAATGAAGGTTTAAATCTTCTCTCAAGTCTTTCCAGCCCCATAGTCACTTTATTGCCCTTTGATCTCTTTTCTGCATGATAAAATTTAATTTGTGCATTTGGTTGCATGACTTTCTTTTTAACTTGCATCTGTTTTTTTTTTTTTTTTTTTTTCAATGTTTGTTCTCCAAATACACTTTAGTTCTGCTATTTGCTGTGTTTTAAGCAGAGTTTAATTGATTTAGATTTCCTCCAAGGTAGAAATTTATCTCCAAAATTTGGATATTTATTTTGTGAGATAAGTTTGTTAAATTCTAGGCTTCAGGATATAAACATCTCCTGTTTTTCCAGGTGTGCAATATTGGCCTCTGCCTTTAAACAAGTAGGTAGTGGTGACTGCATGTTAGTGGTTTGGCTAATCTAATGGTGCCAGCTTATTTTCTTGGGCAAGCTGGGATGTAGTGTGGTGCAGATATGAGGAATATATCTAATCTAAACATTATTTCTGGTTGCTTCTGTTACAACACTGTGAGGCTGACATTGTCTTTATTTTTCTTTCCTGAACTTAAAATGCCTTAACACATAAACCAAAATGAAACACTTAAGCAGTTACTTTTTTTTTACAATGTCACACTTTTGATATTCTAAAATGAAGTTCTTGTTTTCTCTTTAAGGAAGTATAGTTGTACCCACTGCATAGTGTTTTAAGTGGCTGATCTTTTCAATTTCTTTAGCAAATTATTTCAGCTTGTTTGCCTTCCAGTTTTGTAGACTTATGTTGCTAATAAAAAAATCAGCAATAGTAATTAGAGAATTCCTCAACAATGTATTTGTATTTAAACCACACCTAAAGTTGATAAGATATTTATGCTGTGGTGGTCCTTTCCTGAGGCATCTGGATTTTTCTGTCTGTATAGCAAAGTTTCTTCTTGTGTGTATGCAAGCAGAAATTTATTTCCTCCTATATAAACACATTCCAGCATAGTGTTTTTGTTTTCCTCATTTTTGTTGCATTTTAAAATTTATAATCAAGTGTATTTGCATTACAAAATACATTGGCAGTATTGCAGAGTACTAGAACCTGATAGTAAAAATGCTCAAAGAACTTTAAACTTTTCCAATGGCACTAGGGCAAACCCCTGTGCAAACAGATAAGCCTGGGCCTGAGGGTAACAAATTTTTGCTTTGTCAGATCTGTTAAGTTGGCAAGTTGCAGAGAAGATTCACCTTTTGTTTAAAAAAAGAAAAAAATATCTCTGTTTTGCTGGGTGCTGCATTCTCTTAAATGTAAATTATGTGTAAATTGATGTGTGCAGCCCCAGGCTTAAATCCTTGTCCAAGGGTCCTAGCTGGAAACCCTTTACTTGAGAACTGCAGTTAGTCAGGCTTGCAGGATAGAGTGGAGGAAAGAGTCATTAAATATTTTGTATTATATTTCAGCTCAAACAGGCTTTAGGTCTCAGTCTCAATCCTTAGCAGATGGGTTTGAGGAACTGAAGCTGTACCCCGAGGTTAGCCAGGGCTAGGACCACCACTGACAAGCACTGTGGCTAAACAGGCAGGTACATTCCCAACTCAAGAACATTTAAAATGGGAAAGGCTTCTTATTTTAATTTATACCGGACAAGTGTTTCTAGTAATATCACAGCTCGCTTCTGATTTAGACCTTAAGTGCGCTCACAGGTTTGTAACTGAGAAATGCAATGTCTGTGCTAGAGAAAGCAAGGGAAATCATTGGTAGATTTGACTACTGCCCCAATTTTTATTTCTTCCTCCTTCCATCTAAATTGTATGGGAATTCTTTCCTTCAGCTGACTACCAAAGTTAAGCAACTGTAACTAAAGCAGCGAGGGAGCTCCTCAGTAATACCTGGTTGTGGAAGATAACTCTGTTTAGTGTTTAAAGCTTGTGTGTCAATTAAATGCCAACCACAGTGTCATGGTAGGAGCTTGGGTAGCACCACCTTCTCACTTATCTGGCAAAATGTTAGCATTTCAGTGGGGGCTCAGCCAGTTTATCTTCTTCAAACCCCACAAGCAACCATCGTGAGCAGAGTTTGGCAGGCTGGAGGTAGAGGAAAGGAATGGAAGTCCTTAGACAGGACTCTTGTAGCCTCTACATCATGAAACCTTTTGACAGACATGTAACAGAAGTATACACATATTAGATAAACGGTCCGAGGTTTTTCACAAAATTGTCTCCAAATACACCAAGATGGCATTTACTTATAGTTGATACACAATTAAGTCCTAGTGCAGGTATTTTTGGTGAATCAGCTGATTTAAAACAAGCAAACATTGAATGTACATTACTTATTAAATAAATATATTTTCCTACAATGTATGGTATGTTTGCCTCTCTACAGACTATTTATTTTCACTCCATCCTTGAAATATCTATTATTCTCAAAATGGAGAAACTGAAGTCATAGGTGGCATCCTCTTATGCATATCTGTCCCAGTGGAAGCAGTTACTGATCCCACCCATTCCCATGAGCTTCCTTGCCTCTTCCTGTCAGATGCCCTGGCTGAAATGAGTCTTCTTGCAGATCTTCTCAACAGATCCATGAGGAAGGGAACTAAAGTCCTGCCTCGCACATGTGAATTTGGAGACTCCCTACCAGCAACCTTATTTAGCTGCTGAAGCTGAGTTGTTTCAGAAACACCAAGCCCTCAGTATAGGAAAGACACGGACCTGTTGCAGAGGGTCCAGAAGAGGCCACAAAAATGATGAGAGGGCTGGAACACCTCTGCTGTGAGGACAGGCTGAGAGTTGGGACTGTGCAGCCTGGAGAAGAAAAGGCTCCAGGGAGGCATTTTTTGCAGCCTTTCAGTACTTAAAGGGGCTTATAAGAAAGATGGGGATGGACTTTTTAGCAAGGCCTGTTGTGTTAGAACAAGGTGTAATGGTTTTAAACTAAAGGAGGGAAGATTCAGGATAGACATGAGGAAGAAATTTTTTACAATGAGGGTGGAGAAACACTGGCCCAGGTTGCCCAGAGAGGTGGTAGATGCCCCATCCCTGGAGACATTCCAGGCCAGGCTGGATGGGGCTCTGAGCAACCTGATCTAGTTGAAGATGTCCCTGCTTATTGCAGGGGTTTGGACTAGATGACCTTTCCAACCCAAACTATTCTGTGATTCTGTCTACCCACTAGCTTATGGGCACAAACTTGGTCATCGTTATTGATTCATGGTTATCCTTATGAGGGCTCTGAAAAATGACAATAGCCACTTGACTCAGCAGTTACACAGACTTGCTTAATAACAAGGCTTGTCACATATGACACCTTTGGAATAGCTCCGAAGACAAACACCACCATGTGCAAGAGCTCTGTGGTACCTCTTTAAACTCGAGACTGTGAAGCTGCACTCCAGGTCTGGAAATTAACCTGGAAGTCATTACAAAGGAGAAGAAGATAGAAAAAGACAGAAGTAAACACCATCATTTTTTAGGATAGGATGTTATTGGAGAGACAAAGGAAGGCAGAATAAGATTTTAGTAGAAGATAAAAAGTTACCACTAGTTTCATATACTTCACTGAGTTACAAAAATACATGATCATAATGTACATTATGTTCACAGAGAAGCCTGAATTATAACACTGAGTTGTTTTGCTCCTTTAAAAACCAGTAGTTTCAAAGTACACCACTAAGAAATAACAGGTTTCATAAGGTCAAGGAATATACTTTGAGATAAATACAGATCTGGTTAATACAATGGAGTTGAAGTGGTGCCTCTTCCATTGCAATAACTTTTTTGTCTTGTAAACAACTTAGAAAATGGAAATTATACCTTTTTCTCTCTTGGGGCATTTGAATTTTTTTTTTTTTTTTTGGTTATGCTTTTCAGGCTTTATTTGGCACATTGGAATGTGAATGGATGTGTAGATGTATATAGAAATACCTTTTCTGCTGAGACCAAAGTTATGAACAGACGAAAATAAATCAAACTTAAATTAATACTTACATTGCACTCAAGAGTAACATAACTAAAGGTGCCAAATAAAAACATAATGTAATTATTGCACAAAGACCTTCTCCCAATTGACTGGAGACAGCTGTGCAAGAGATGAGTATCTCTCAGTGTGTATCTTCGCAAAGACTGATATTGAGAGGTATTGTGTAGACTCGACCAACACAGCTGCCTATTTTACCTTCATGGAGCTGCACTGTAAAAGATAATCGGTCATTGTGCTGCCAGTATTTCAGATGACATGGCCTGTGCAAACCACATTGGGGTTTTGTTGGTGTTTTTTGTTGTTGGGTTTTGTTTGTTTGTTTGGTTTTGTTTTTTTTGGGGGGTGGAGGTGTTTTGGATTGTTTTGTTTGGGGGGTTTTTTGCCCCTCTCCCCAGGCTTTTTTTTTTTTTTTTTCTTTTTACACACATTCAGCACTAAACAGACAAACAATAAGAGACTAAAAACTATTGTACCTCAAAAATCTATTTGAAAACACCGAGATAACAACAGTCAAACTTTGTGACAGTTCTTATTAATATTACTACTAAATTCCACTTAGACCATCTATATCATGGCCTAATTAACTGTCACTCCTTTTGGGGGGGTTATTTAAACAGTTTCACATAGTGAGGACACAGAAGGACACAGGATTAAGCTCTTGCCTCAAGATTACAAGCTCTGTTTGGTTTATGCAATTTAATGAAATTGAGCTATTTGGTAACATTCAGTTTAAATAAACTTCTCATTTGAGAAGAGTCAACAGAACCTGAAGATTAAAAGCCCTGAAAACACATGACTGTGTTTTAAAGTAAAAATTATAGAAATTACTAGCCTACAAATGTAATTAACTTTATTTGAGCCAAATGCATGGAATCTACAAGCACAAGTCTCCAGCTAGTAAAAATACACATAAGACAGAACATGATGAAAAATGAGTTTGAGTGTTGGTATCTGCCTTCATCTTGTAAAGACTAATTTGAGAATTCAGTTTAATAAATAGAAACTTGGATAGACTAATTACAATGAATTAAGGATTAGGCTCAAAACCCACTTATGTTACAAACATATTTTAATGGCTGAAGCACTCATTAAGCAAAGTTCAAAATCAGGACCAGCGGCAAGCTAAGCTCCTTCTGAGTTAGATTTATAGTTTACTCCTAATAACTTCTAGCAATGGGATTTTAAAATTTGTACATCTTAACTGAAACAAAACAAAACAACAGTTGAAAGAAAACAGGAGAATAAGTATGCAGAACCAGACTAAAACAGTAAATAATGTAAATCTATAACGGGGATCCTTTTCAAATAGTGCACTTAAAAGGTCTCTATGTACCTTTTCAAAGATCAAGTTTCTAGCTATACTTATTGAAGATTTCTCAAGCAATTTAGGTGCCAATAAAGTACATGTGTATTTCGGACACTTTGAATAACTAGAGAACAGGCCAAAATTTAAGGTCTAGAGTCCTTGTACAGTGTGCAAAAAGAATCAATATCTCAAAAGTGATAAAAAAAACCCACATACTGAATTTGCATTTCATTGAAACTCAGCGAATGGAAAGCCCTTAGCAGAGGGGTGTGTTTGACCTCTTAGCTTTAGGAATGCATTTTGCAGAGTAAGGTCTTTCAACACGAGACCTCCAACTTACTGGGCAAATATTTCAACTACTGTGACGTTATATAACACAGTGGGTATCAGCAAAGCCATTAAAAAATATAATTAAAATGCCACAGTTGGTTTTAAATCAATAGGTATCTCATATCTCCTGGCACTCCTAGTATCCCTTCAACTCTAGGCTCTTCCATTTAGATTAACAGCTCCAAGAGCAACCCCCATCTAGATCTTCATTGACAAATGCCCTGTCCTGATGGCAGGCACTGGCATGGTAAGCACCACAAGATGGGAAAAACCTTCTTACCCTCCACTCTGGCACACATCCTGCCACTCTAAGAGAAAAACACCTTCACTTGAGCCACTCTGGGTTGGGCAACATGCAGTCCAAAAGGAACCCTCAGAAATTCAGAAACAAAGGTCTTACAAGCCTGAGCACATGCAGAGAGTCACTAAAGGCTGAGTATCAAACTCTGCAGCTAAGGACATGTGGGATCAGCAGGCTCAAACGTGTCCATGTTTTGTTTTTAAATTTCAAGGATTTAGCATCTACTTAAAGATAAAAAAATACACAGTATGCTGCAAAGACAATAAAGTGGAAGTCTTAAAACATGCTTTGAAGCATTTTGGGCCGTTTCTGATCAGAGCAATGAACAATGTGATAAATAACCATATTTGCTGCTACTTCAGTTCCCTATAAAAACAAAACATGCATCCAGAAACAAGATTTATCTTATTCAACAAAGCTGGTAAATTCTGTTTCTCCAACCTCCCTTTGCTCACAACAGTGTAAGCAAGAAGAGAGCAAGGGAAACAGATACCCTTGCTGACACAGGCAGAGCACAACCCCAGTTACAAATCACTTGTTCAGCAGCAGGGTGGTATGAAGAGACTTCACATCCATCATGTCCCTAATCCCTACCTCCTTTAGCTGATTTAACACCAGTTTATCACCTGAGCTTGCCTACTCCACAATTAGGGAACTACAAACACCATAACTATCCACTCCAGTGAGGGTGATGCAGCTCCCAGACCCTGCAGCAGCTGAACCTGAAGGAACCAGGGTACCCGAGATATCATGAGGTCATGTCTCATCCAAGACAACTGCAGCGGAAGAGCTGGAGGATGCTGAAGGGGAGATGGGAGGGAAATGTTACAGCCAAGTGCTGAATTGTTCATCCCTGATATATATAGCACTGATATAAAAGTTTCCAGATTTGTTCCTG
This sequence comes from Columba livia, assembly GCF_036013475.1. Taxonomy (NCBI): domain Eukaryota; kingdom Metazoa; phylum Chordata; class Aves; order Columbiformes; family Columbidae; genus Columba; species Columba livia. The sequence continues at coordinate 111,442,815 of NC_088602.1, read as the reverse complement.
ATTTTTTTCAATTATTTACTTCGTAGAACAAACTGTTTTCTTTACCCCATTTCATGTGAAACAGAGACTCACATGCATCTTTGTAAGATTTCTCCAAGGAAACATCAGAAACATCAGCTTTTTTTTTTTTTTTCCTGTCTTCCAAGATTAAATTTCAGTCTAAGATACCAGTTCTATTTTTGTATTTAGAAAAAAATGGCCCTCATATCAGCCACACAGCTTTTCCCATACAGCAGACAAAGAGACATCTCTTTGTAGCGAACTTATATTTTGCTATGTAAAAGCCGAATTGCATGCACTTAGGTCATAGAATATGAATAGTTTGGGTTGGAAAGCTCATCTAGCAATAAGCAGGGACATCTTCAACTAGATCAGGTTGCTCAGAGCCCTATCCAGCCTGGCCTGGAATGTCTCCAGGGATGGGGCATCTACCACCTCTCAGGCAACCTGGGCCAGTGTTTCACCACCCTCATTGTAAAAAATTTATTCCTCTAGCCTGAATATCTCCATCCTTTAGTTTAAAACCATTACCTCTTGTGCTATCACAACAGGATGCTTTAGTTGGAGCTGGATTTGTGTGTTCAGAAGCAATGAAAAGTTTGTTTGTTTGTTTGTTTATTTTGTTTCATTTATTCTGGGAAGTGGAACTCTGATATTCCAATACCAGAACTGTTCTTGCCAGGGCTTCTAATTAAGCCTCACCAGTTCTTCCAATTATGGAATATGCTTAGTGTCTTGCTGAACTTAAGTTATATTGACCAAAAGTTTTTCAGCTCCAAAAAGGAAAACAAACTAAGAAAATATTGTGATCGAAACAGTTTTCTCTGAACAGCTTTATTCCACTGATCGCAAACTAAGACAGCGGTGTGAGTTTTATGGCTAAAAAATTGTATTTTTTTGCCATGATGAAAGCCTCCAAAAGGTTTTCTGGATTAACACTTGCATATCTGCAGATGACACTGTCTACCTCTGTCCTTTCAGAGATCCTGGTCTTTGCCAGATCGTTTGCTTTCTTTTGGCCTGAAGAAATCCTGCTAGTAGCATTCTTATGTGAAAAAATGTATTCATTTTAAGAAGAAAAATTAAGACAAAACATTTTTATAGCTTGTATTGGGATTGCAAGGAAGTCAAGTAGGGGAGCTGAGAGCATGGACTCAACTATCTCGGTGGTAAATAAATATTTAAGATGTTTTTGAGCAGTAAATTCCTTTCTGTGTTTTGAAGTTACAGAAAGCTAATAAGTCTTACACAACACCCTGAAAGCTGATAAACGAACGCTGTTTGGACTGTGTTTGACTAGAAAAAGCCACAATGTTGAAGGACCCATCAGAAAAATTATTCTACCCACACCTGGGCCATTTGAATGGTTTCCAGCCAGAAGCTTGTGCTTATTTGTGCCTTGGGTATAGATGCAGCCTTTTAAATAAGGGCCAAAGATATGTTAGCATTTAATAATTAAGACTTAGCAGAGCATGGGTTTGAAAGGTCTCATTGCCTCATTGTTTAGAAAGTCTGTATGTTTCTTGTATGTTGTACATGGATTTAGAGAAAATGAAGATTAGTCTCCTACTTTTATATATAAGTTTTGGAGTAACAGAAAAGTTAGTGTGGGTCAACAGTAGATTTCTCTTGCTTGGGTCTATAATTGAAAAAGAATCCACATTCAGGTGTTTTGTTTTAATTTTCCTGTTTATTTAAAAGCGCCTTTTTTTTTTTTTTTTTTTTTTAATTCTGTGGTGTGAGCAGTGATCAGTGCCAGAATTTTAGTTCAAATCTGTGGAAGAATAAAATAACTCTTAGATACTATCATAAGGAACCAAAGCATGGAGGCATAGTTAGAGCAAATAGAACAACTGGTGTAATGTGAGAGTTGTTGAGCCATGGTGAACTGTTGATGGGCAGCCCTTTTGACTTTTCTCAAAGATATTTTTGCTTAAACACCAAGATGTAAATTTTAACCCAACTTCTGGTTTTGGGGTGTGATTTGATAATTCTCTTTTCCAAAACACAGTAGTTTCTCGAATTTAGTAGTATCTTAATTATCATAGAAAAATAGTTGCTCTTTTTAAGAAGGTATTTTAATGCAAGGTAGCATTTAATGGTGTAAAGTTGGCTCTACTATTTCTGTACTTATCAGCCAAGTCGTTTGTTAAATGGCCATCTCCTTGGGAGATGGCAATGACACAGAATATACGGACTAAACCAAAAAAGCGTTATCAAATTTAATAACAATCTGAGCTGCATCAGTGCTATAGCCATAATCGCATGTTGCTTGGTGCTGACCTTATGAAGATGATATCTGGGCTGAAGTAAATTTTAGGCTGGCTTATGTTGAAATAGACCTTGTATCAAGGGGACAGTTATCCAGATCACTGTAAAAAAAATCTTACTCTAAATGGGGATAAACCAACCAATGAGAGTTTGTTAAAACTGAACTGTTTGTTTTTTTTTTTTCTGTTTTTTAATAATGCTTTTCCAATAATTCAAGTGTTTAAATGGTCATCTCCTGCTCTTTCAGTGTAGAAATTGGTGAAAGTGTGAGAGGAGAAGATGTTTATATCATCCAGAGTGGCTGTGGAGAAATAAATGACAACTTAATGGAACTGCTCATCATGATCAATGCTTGCAAGATTGCATCATCCTCTAGAGTGACTGCTGTAATTCCATGTTTTCCATATGCCAGGCAAGATAAGAAAGACAAGGTAGGTAAGAATGGTGTAATTTTCAAAGGCTTTTTTTTTTCAGCTTGTTCACTTGAAATTTTTGGAGATGGAGCATATTTTCATAAACTTTTAAGAGTTTTGAAAGACGTGCTTCTTTTTTATCATTTTGTTGTTGTTGTTGTTAAAATGTTCAATTTTATAATCCATAAGTGAATAATATGAGAAAATAAAATGTTTTTTGCTAGTGTTCTGAAAATCAACATGCCTCCACTTTGAAAAAGTAGGTATATCCTGTGTGTGTGGTATATTGCAGAGTACTCTGCTAGAAAAACCTCACCTTATGAGATTGTTTTTCCTGCTTGTTCTAGCTTAATTTTTTTTTTTTACCCCTATATATGAAGAGAGCATACCCTTTAAAACATTTTAATTGCATGTAATTAAGTCCTAAATTTGAAGTGCTGTAAGCATTATGTAGGTCAGCTTTACCATATGTGGTTAAACTGACAGCCAAATGGAAGGAACTGATTAAATTTGCAATGCATAACAGTCATTAATAAAAACATTATGCTGCAAGACAGATTAAAGAAAAAGTTTTTATATGTGTAATAATTATTTTTATTGATGCAGACCAGAAATTGTGTGCAAACTGATCTTCTGATCTCAGTGCCCTTTTCCTGAATTTGTTCTGCCATAATTGATGAATACACCAGTTCAGCCAAGTTGATAACACACCAACAAACTCTCTTCAACCAGTGAGTTTGCTTTTAAAATATACAGAACTGAACTTTCCCATCTCTACCATGTATAGAAAAAACATCTAATGTGTCATGAGAATGTTACCTTTACCTAAACTCACTTGAAAAGAGCTAACAAGAAGAAATATGAATTTGGGCTTTAAGATTGGATTGCAGTGGTTGTGCTTTTGGAAAATTGCCCCTCTCCAATGCTTTCCATAATTGGACTGCACCTTCACTTTCACTTTGGGCATCAGGCAAACCATCCTGAAAGACTTCTGTTCTTTACATTCTTTTATATAAAATATAACAGGACTAAGAAGTAATACAGAAGCTAAAAATAATGACAGATACTACAAAATATGTAATGGTCAGCCTGTGGTGTCTAAGAACAAAACTTGTAAACTCATTCTTCACCTGCAGGCTCTTTAACACCAAGATAATATTATCAAGATACATTTGTTACACTTCCAAAAATGGAATTCAGGAGTTAGATAATAGGTCCCTATTATTTGCCTACCTGTTTTGGAACTTCATTTCTGCTGCATTTTGTATTGAATAACTCTCTCCCTGGATCAGGAGAGCTGAAACACTACTTTTAATAAAATGAGCTTGAAAGGGAAGTGATGAAAGTTTTGTTGAAAGGGAAGGAAAGCATCTCACTATGTTTTGATTTCCAAATTCTGATTGGAAGATTCTGCTGGACCATCCTTTAAGTTCTTAGTGTGGAAAAAGGATGAGTATGTCCCAAGTTTTCCTTGCATCTAGGATATGCTTTAGCAAGGGTAGCCAAAATCCATGTGGCAGACTTCCAGTTAAAACCCACAGTGTGCTAGCCCAGCATGCTGCCCAGGAGCATTTTGTCTTTTGGAAATGCCATCTGAAGATGGATAGCATAGGAAGTAACTAAGACATTAACAGAGATTTTTGAGCGTTGGTCCCAGACTGTTCTCTGGGTGTCACTGAGTTCTCCTGCAATTCCAGGCAAGACATTCGAGCCTTTTTTCTTTTTCTTTTTTTATTTTTTTTTTTTCAGCCTATTTTGCAATTGAGAAAATGTTTGTCGTCTTTGGAAATTAACCTTGGTAGTTGACCTCCATGTTGCAAAATGAGCCATAATATAGCTGTCAATATTGGGCAGCTTATTGACAGGGAGGTCTTTCCTCCTGCTGTTGGATTTCATCACAACACTTGGTCTTTGACCCATGTGGAGTACACAAGCTTTGTATGCTGCCTGAAATGTCAGTGAAGTGTCAGCTATTTTCTTCCTGTGGTTATATACACATTTTCTTCTCTCCCAGGGAAGATATTGCTGTAGTTTGTCTGTAGCTGTATGTTGCTACGTTATGCTGCTAGATTGCAGTCTAATCTTCACTAGCTGGATGATGATTTCTGGTTTGAATTAAGTTTTTTACTTTAATCTGTAAAGAACTAAATTGACTGAGTGCATGCTGCTTGAAATAAGTCTGTGTTTTTCATGCCTCTGTTGCAATTATGATTGCTGAGAACAAAGAAAGTGCTCTTGATTTTTTTTTTAAAAATTGTTTATTTAAGGAAAGGGCATTGTGGAGGAAAAAAAAGTCATGCTATGTAATCTTATCTGGAAATTTTAGCATGAAACCCGGACTACCTTTAAATGAGAAACAGGTTAAAAGATAAATAAAAGGCTTCCTGACAATGGTAGAAAAGTTGGTAAATTAATTTATACACAATGAAGCGCTGCCATAAACTGGAATACTTCTGATACAGAAGCTAGCTAATGTAAAATTAGCTTAGATGTATCTGTGCTTTGGCCAGAGATGTGTTTATACATCCTCTAATTATGCTAATCCTCCAAGACATGGGCAGGACACATTTTTGCAGGATGCTACAGAGATGCCTTTTAGATTAAGTTTGAAGTAGAGTGACAGGTAAGTTTGGTGTTCTACAGCTCATGTAACTTTGTTTTTTTGATTTGTAGAAGGGGTCCGTGGAGCGTTGGGTAGGTATCCTTTTTTTTTTTTTTTCTTTTTTTTTTTTCCAATCTAACGCTATGCATTTCCATTAATGTGGCCTTAAAGGGTGAAACTTACTGGGTTACATTATGTATAACTGGGAAGGTCTTCAATTTCACTTCTTGATTTCAGTTGTGTTTCACCTAGGCCATGAGAGTAATCCTGTGGAATAATTTCCTATGAGAATACTCCTAGCTTCTAGTTAAAAATTTATCTGGACGTTCAAGGTAATGGCTGTCAAATTCTGAAGCTTCAAAGCATATCTTATTTTTGAAATGAAAAATTTAGGTAATAAATTAGTTAACATTCAGTATCCATACACTTCACAACTGGCTTTCTTGGAAGTGAAAGTTCCAGTTATAAATCTTTGGGGTTGCTTCCTTTTTTTATTTTTTTTTTTTTTCAGTATGCATGTGATACATTTTGAGCAAGACAATGTAATAAGATGCTTAAAGGCAAGAGAGCTTTAATCTTGATGGACAGCTTTTACTATCAGCTATTTGTCCATTGCATGGTTACTCTTGTGAGGTTGTTTGTATTGCATTTGTAGATTCTCCCCTGCCCTGGTAATTTTAAGAATCGTGGTTAAATTTGTAAAACATCACAAAGGAAGAAATAATTAATGTAACTTTTTATATGTAAGAGAGAATTTGCTTAGGAACTAAAAACTCAGTGATTTTGGTTTTTTTACTATTTAGTTTCTGTACATAATGTAATGTTATGTTTCACACTAGTAATTCTGAAACTAATCTCAAATTGTGCCAAAGAATGGAACAATGAATACTGTGAATCTATTTGTGCTCTTGCCTCTCTGATCAGAAGCAAACCTTACAAACTTCAAGATAAAGAAAATCTTGAGTTCTCATCTACCTTTGTCATCCAAGTTTCTGAATAATGAGGCCAGCTTATCTGAGGTTCCCATGAATAAACTTCTTTTGATTTTAACATAATCTTCAATTTGGATCATATCGTAGCACAAAACATTTTCCATGCAAGAAATAAAATCTTAAATCCTTTTGAACATGTCATGTGTGTCTGCTTTTTTTTTTTTAATGCACAATTTTGTGTAAAGGAAACTGTCAGATAGCTGCAAACTTCATTTGTCTTAATCTCCTATTGGGCCATTCTTGAGAAACAGATATTGGTGTTTGGCTATCTTTCCTTCCAAGACCCTCTGTCCACCAACACGTAGGCAATCTGTGATGTGTGCATGTCTGCTAAAACAAGTTACCTAGTGATAAAACCTTCCAGTTCTTCCTTCTGGGAAGGCAGCCTGCAAGGCCAGCAGCTGAAAGAAGTACCAACTGGTAATGTATATATTAGTATTTGATGCAGGAAAGTGTTTTGTGGGTTTGTGGGATTTTTTGTGATGGTGATACTCATGATATTGCTACATGAGACAAGCTGAGTTGTATTTACATTGAACAGAAGTGGAAATAAAAAAATCAAAATTCAGTATGCTGAATGGAGTCGAAACAGCAAACTGTTCCAGGAAGAATGTTATTTGCCTTTAACAGATAGCCCAAATGAGTTACTTGTTTCAACCACAGTGGGCGGTCCTGGTTTGCCACATTTTTTTTCCCCTTCTCTTCCATTTGAGCTGCCTCATCCAGCTGCTGTTGGTTCTGCAAGTCCTGGTGTGCAGCACAAGGGAGGTGGTGGAAGTGCATAGCCTGGGAAGAAAGGATGGGACAAGCAGGGGAGCAAACGTCTGATTTCAGCATCACCTGTCAGTCCAGCTTAGCTGTAATGTCAAAACAGATCTTTGCAAAGAGCTGATAAGAGAACATCATGACAGAGTCAAGGGAGTAGAAACTAAATTTTTATTAGATGCTGTCAGAATTTTGAGAGTATTTTCAAGTCCAGCTTAAAAATGTCAGTTTGTACTGCTAAGATGAGCTGAAGTGATCAGGAATTTGAATGGCATGAACCAAAACTTTAGTACTAGTAATACAAATATCCAGAAAGCTTTGGCTGGCTTGGACCTCATAGCATCCTTACAGAACTGAACTGAAGTGACGAGCAGCCTAGTCCTCAGTAACTGTATATATGTAGCAAGCTCTTATGGAAGCTACGTGCATCTGAATTACAGAGATCTAGGGAAGTGCCAACTGTCCCATACATCTTCCTTGTATCTTACACATACTAAATGGTGGTGATATTCTTTGAAACACAAAAAACAAAAGGGATTATTTTCAAAATGAAGATTTCTGTAATGATGATGGTAAATTTGATCCAGCCATTAAAAAGATTGCAATATCTTTGTTTCCTGGAAGTATGTTAAAACAGAGAAATGCTGAGTTTCCACCTAAATTAACAAAAATTTTGAGGAAAATACTGCCTCCTTGATATGACACAGGCAAGAAAGTATCCAGGTTAAATTTGCAGTGGTTCAGTTTATTTTAGATTATGTCCTTGAGCACCAGTGGAAGGTGAGCAAAGATACTCTGTAGTTCTGTGGAGGGAGAGGGGATTCCTAGGAGGCTAGATAAGGCTATTTGATAAAGAGAGTTAGCGGGAGAGAATACTGAAAAAACAGAGTCTAACAGAGTGCATTCATGCTAATGTTACTACTAGCTATTAGTCTTCTTTAGAGACTGGCAGAAAGAAATAACAAACAAAACCTCTGATTTCTGTTACAGAGAAAGCTATGGCAACATAGCATGTTTCAGAACTTTAAAAATAAATCAGAAAAAAAATTTGGATTTGCTCAAAAACAAATGATTTATCCTTCAGTCACGATTTTCTGTCTTCTCATTTTTATGTTGCTGTTTGTTCTGCATCCTTGACACTTTTTAAAAGCTCTTGACATTGACATTAAATTTGCTAATTAAATTTTTGCTCTTCTTTTGTTCTTTCCACTTCTTCTTTTTTTTTTTTTTTTTTTTTTTTTTTTCATCCCCCCCTGTCCCTTTTGGGAATTCCAGTCTCCTAATTGCATCCAACAATTAAGCCTGAATTAGCAAAAAATAACAAATAAATAGGCCAGGGTAGAAGATCCCTGCCAACACAGATCTGTTACAAGCTTTGCTGTAACATGGAGAAAAGCTTGATACTAACTGTGTTTCAAAGCAGTGTTTTCAAAAGCTGCATTCACTCCACATTCAATCTTTGTTTTTGATGGTGTTTTTTAGAACAGGATAGTTGCTTGAGATTTGGATGTTAAGATAGGGTAGCGACTTGGAGAAATGGAGACTGTCTGTCCTTCTGCTATAGAAAAACAAGCTGAAAGTATTAAATAGAAGAACTGGAAAATTATATCCCAATTGTATCTGCTTGTTAGTCTAATTACTACAAAGCATTATTAGACAGACTGTGCAAACTGATCTAAATATTCCAAAATGTTTTGCTGAGTTTCAAACCCTAGTAGAAAGACTAGCTATTAACAGGTTAGTTTGGCTCTTCATATCTACATCTGAGATGTTCTAAAGGAAAAAAAAAATCAATAAAAGTAGCTAATTTTCTGACTTCTTGGATCTAGTCAAAATATTTTTAAAATGTAAGCATTTGTGCTTTATTCTTCAGAGCCGTGCTCCAATCTCTGCAAAACTTGTTGCCAACATGCTGTCAGTTGCAGGGGCTGACCACATCATCACCATGGACTTGCACGCTTCTCAGATCCAGGTAACTATCCATTCTTACTAACAGTGGCTAGGGGCTCTACTGAGTTAATGTGAATGGCTAACAATTCTCTGTTGTTTCTCATTGTTTTGAAAGGCTATGTACAGAAGTGTAATTCTCCAAGTTAAGAGAAAATCTTGTTACCTGTTTCTAATTAAATTCCCTTTTTCGAAAGAGACCAGTCTCACTTTTTGTGGGGAGATTTTGCAGGCACTTTGCATACTCATGCATTGGAGTCCTCGGTGAAATTTGCCAACTCTAGTGTAAGAGCTCCAACTTCTTACACTAGTTTTCTTAATCTTGGCTTGTCAGAGATTATAGCATTGCCGTAGGTAGAGTTTTGTTGTTACAACCAAGTGGACAATATTCTCTTAAGATAAGTGGAGATGGAGGTTGGCAACCCCTAGCTGGCTTGGTTGCGTAGTCTGCCAAATGACAAAACTCTTGCCTCAGGCACAGAACAGACATTGTTTGTCATTGTTATGTGTACCTCTTTTCAATACGACTTTTTTTCTCTAGAAAAATACCTTTTCTTCCAGTTCTGGTATTCTGTTTATTCAGAATTTCCCATCATGCTAGAAGGCTGTCATGCAAGTAAAATGCAGTTTCATTTGTGGCCTAACACAGATTTCTTGTCATTAAACCTGCACAAAAGGAAAGGTTCCATTTCTGCCGCTTAAGTGATATTAACTTGAATCTTCCCACACTGAAATACTACTGTTCATGTCAAACGGTTGAAATTTATGGAAGTTGAGTCTTACTGGATTTTTTGAGAGCTTTTCACAGGCATGAATTTATTTGAGTGCTCCTTTGAGTGAAGGTGATCTTTTCTGATTTTTATATAATTCAATAATATCTGTTCTTTATTTCACTACTTTTGGGTGACATTTTGAGAGACCTTAGTATTTGTCTAACTTCTGCTTGGTTTGACAGTAATAGCAGAGGGTAGAGTTACACCGGTGTAAAATGTTAGTTAAAGTTCTACCATACATGAAAGGCAAAGGCTCAATTCTTTCCCTGTGTCTCTGTTCCAGGTAAGACATAAACACATATTCCTGAAACTCTTTTTCTCTTTTGGACTAGGGTTTCTTTGACATTCCAGTAGATAACCTGTATGCAGAACCTGCAGTGCTGCAGTGGATTAAAGAGAATATTTTGGAGTGGCGAAACTGTATCATAGTCTCACCTGATGCAGGTGGTGCAAAAAGGTACTATATAAGCCTGAAACTATTACTTTCCTATATAGATAGTCATTAATGAACTTGTTTGTCTAGTAGTCTTTTTTTGTCTATGAATTGTGCAAGATATAGGGTACATCACTGCTGAATTCAGCTGTCTTGTAAAAACAGAATAACTAGTTCTTCCAATGTTGTTCATGCCTGAAAACATTCAGGCACTTTCTATACTCTAAAGAAAATCTTCTTCTCTCTCCCTGGCTATGGCTTCGTTAGCTGAATTTCTTCACAGGAGGGCAGAAATTTTTCCTGCTGCTTGCTTCTTTAATCCAGTTGCTGCACCTCTTCCTGCTTTGCTCTGGAATTGCCTAATTTTCCCTTCTCTGTCAAAGCATCTGGCCTATCCCCACTGTACCTGCTGTCATTTAGGTAAGAGCTTGCTTGACTTGTGTTTCTATTGACCCCACGTTGTGCACTGGGCATGCTAGAAAAAGGGAATGAAGTTTAGTTTTGAGTGGCAAAAGGTGAAAATAGAAAAAGTTCGTTTATTAGTGTTTCTTCATTTGCAGCATGTGTTACTCATTTAGCAGACTACCTTTTATTTGGTATCTATCAAGTATAAACTAATGTAAAAACTTGAAGCATGCAGACTGGTGAGGTGATAAAGCATGCCACTGAGGTGAAATGCTTATTCTCAAGTTTTATTGGTCATGCTGCTGCTACAAAACTGAATCAGAACAAACAAAAATAAAGAAAGAATCCTGTAATCTCATAGTAATTTAAATGTTTGGAATGTAGTATGGGGGAAAATGTGAAAGGCTGTTATAATTTGATTTGAAGTCCTTCGGTCTGCTGTAAATCTTCATGTTCTAATAATTAATAAGGAAATAAGACTGATTAGAACTCTATAGTTGTTCTTGTTTAGTTTAATCAAATTTCTTTGTTCGTATCTGGACACTGTTGTTTTCACAGTTGTTTTTTGTTTGTGTGTAGTTTTTTGTTTTGTTTGTTTGTTGTTATCAAGTTGATCAAAAGAGTTTTTTTGAGGACCTCTTTCACTGTATAGCTGGATAGAGTCTATCTTTGGTACCTTTCTGTTGTAATGCAACCATACAGTTGCTGGTGAAGTAGGGGAAGATGTGACTTTCAATAAATTCACAGCTTCTCCTTCACCTTCAGTAATGTAATATAAAGAAAATGGTTTGGCCTTTCCATTTAAAACATATAAACCTACAAAGTAATACTCGGGTTAATGAAAAGTGAATAGAATGTGAAGAAAGTTTATCTTAAATTTGTAAGCATTAAAGAAAATTTTTAAAAATACATCTTGCACTAATTTAAAATACTTGGATTATTTTGTTTCTGGCTTGTTTGTGTTGGTTTTTTTTGGGTTTTTTTGTTTATTTCCCCAGCTTATTAAATTTTGTGACTGATATAAGGCATGTAAATTCTATTGATATCTTGATGACTCTGAGGTATTTAGACTTGCTATGAAATTAGACTATTGTTCACAAAAAATGCCCCAAACATTTGTTTTTTTTTAATTTATCATCTAGTTATTGAAATACAGTAACTAACAACTCCTTCATATTTAAGCAGTAAAGAAAAAAAAAAACACCCCTGTATTCTCTATTAACAGTGCATGTTAATAATCTTGTTAATGACATTCTATATATATTCTAAAAAGACAGGTTATAAGGTTGCACCAACATAGAAAAAGCATAGTGTTGTTTATTGCTGTGTCTTTATACCTACCAGCTCTGGTACACTAAACACACACACATACACTCACAAACCAGACAAAAAAAAACCACAAAACCCAAACCACCTCAAAATCAAAACAAAACCACAAAAAAACAAGCCCAGAAAAACACGAACACATGAAAAAAAGCAATCAGAAGTCTGTAACAAATTCTTATTGAAGGTTTGTCTGGCCACCAGAGGTCACCCTGAATAGTTTTCAGAGATCTTTGTCAAGCAGATGTATTGCTAAGGGAATTACTAATGAAGTACTAGTCTAGTACTTCTAAAAGAATTATTTATCTCTATTAACTTGTTTTTAACTTGCTTTTAACTTGTTTTTAATTTGTTTTCCCTGTGGCTTGGTTTTACACTCCTGCAATGGTATTTTCAGTTAGGACATTAAAATGCATGCTGCTGTAGGCTTAGAATTGAGGCTGTCTCTAAATAATCTAGTTTGACTAGGTATTGCAGAAGCTTAATAAAACCTTGTAAATAGCTGAAATTTTTTGAAAGCTAGGTAGTTAATGACAGAAAACCCAAAGTCAATTCAATAAAAAAATCAATTTCTAGAGTATAGCTTAAGACTTGTTGTATTTATTACCAGTGAATTAAGATTGTTTCTCTTCTGTCTCACTGTTCACAAAAGTTTGTTCCATGGTAATTTGAAAGCCAGGAAACATAAACTGTGTTTTGTGACAAATACACATGTATGGCTTTGTTTTTCCTTTTAAAATAATTCTCTGAATGTGGTGTATTTCTCCTGTAACTTAGGGTTACTTCCATTGCTGACAGACTGAATGTGGAATTTGCTCTCATTCATAAGGAAAGAAAGAAGGCAAATGAAGTGGACAGAATGGTCTTGGTTGGTGATGTGAAAGACAGAGTAGCGATTCTTGTCGATGATATGGCTGACACATGTGGCACAATATGTCATGCAGCAGAGAAGTAAGTGTTGTTATGAACCAGCCCACTGTCTCATTGTACTGTAACCTGCATGTAGCTGATGAACACAGTTGATGTGTCCTGCATGCTTATAACCCAACCTGACCTCTGTAGAATGAAGTCCCTTTCATCCTTGAGCCTATAGGTCACAGTCCTGTGGTAAAGCTGTCTCCTTCTTTAGAATGTAGAACTGAGAAAGTATTTATAGAAATACATTAACTATGTTTAGAAAGAAGACACAATAAATAGCAAGTCATATAACTTGGAAGGGACTTGGGCTATTTAGTGTATTTTTCAGTTCCAAGGCAGGAACAACTGAAAAATCATTATCTTCTTAAATCTCGTCATGGAGCCTTTCTACTCTCCTTACACAAGCTTCCACAAAGCTTACTAGGTTTACCACCAGAAAGTATTTTCTCCCCAGTGTTCAATGAATGTTTACTGTCAATCTCTAATGTTCATCTTCAGTATAAAACTACTTTTCATCTGGAGAGGTGAAAATAAGTTTTCCTGTCTTTTGTCTGGAAGCTACTTGAAGAGGGTTCTCATTCACCTCCAGACAAACTTCAGTTTGTTCAGTCTTTCTACATGGTTTCTAGACTTCTGCTCTGCTGATGCCCTCAAGATTCTTTCCAATTGGTCCACTTCTTGACTCTTAACTGAGGCCTTGGCAGTGCTAAGCAGGAAGGATTACTTTATGTTTTTCCACCTGGCTTTATGCTGGTACATTTTAGGGTAGTAGTAGTGTTTTTTCCACAGAAGTTTGCATTATTGACTGCACTGAACTTTGGCAACGTCTGTAGCTGTTAAAAAACCTGCTGATTCCTGAAACGATTAATTCTTCCTGTTGCTGTAGTTTCACAACTCAATATGTATGGCAGTAACTCTAGCTTCAAAATTGTCTTGGCAAATTGGAGAAATGGACTGAAATTCATTAAGAATAAATGTGAGGTATTACAGTTGAGCAATACTAGACTAAATTGCTTCTGCCCATCCACTCATATCCAAACGTGTTACCAACTTTGATCTGGGAGTCAAAGGCTGCAATCTAAACTTGGCTAGAGTCCTGGGGCTTTACATTTTCTATTCAAGGATCTTCCATTTTGATATTGCTTATAGCAAAGCTCAAACCCATATATTAGTAAATAGCGCAAAATGGAACGGGGAAGGAACTGTTGAGGAGCAGGAGGAGCAAGACATGGGAAGGTTTTAAATTGATGTTCCTGAATATTCCTGATGTTCCTGTGGCATTGCTACACTTAGAAGTAATCCTTTCTAAAGCTACCATGTCTCAGTTGAGAGCATTTTGAATTTATATTCTTGTCTAAGGTATATGCAGATGCTCTAAGGCTATCAAACAGTCTTGCGCCCAAAACTGGTCCATGTGGTACTTCTTGCCTGACTCTATTTGAATCATAGAATTATTTAGGTTGAAAAGAACCTTTAAGATCATTGAGTCCAACTGTAAACGTAGCACTGGCAAGCCTACCACTAAACTATGGCCCTAAGCACCACATCTATGCATTTTTTAAATACCTCCAGGGATGGTGACTCAACCACTTCCCTGGGTGGCCTCTTCCAATGCCTGACAACCCTTTCAGTGAAGAAATTTTTCCTAATATCCAAACTAAACCTCCCCTGGTACAACTTGAGGCCATTTTCTCTCTTCCCTGATGCTTATTATTTGGGAGATGACACCAACACCCACCTCTCTACAACCTCCTTTGAAATAGTTGTAGACAGCAATAAGGTCTCCCCTCAGCCTCTTTTTCTCCAGGCTAAACAGCCCCAGTTCCTTCAGCTTCTCCTCATCAGACTTGTTCTCTAGATCCTTTATCACCTTCATTGCCCTTTTCTGAACTCTCTCCAGCACCTCAATGATTTTCCTGTGGTGAGGGGCACAAAAGTGAACACTATTCAAGGTGGTGCCTCAGCAGGGCCGAGTACAGTGGCACAATCAGTTGTCTAGTCCTGCTGGCCACACTATTTTTGGTACAAGCCAGGATACTGTTGGCCTTTTTGGCCACCTGGGCACACTGCTGGCTCATATTCAGCCGGCTGTCAATCAGCATCCCCAGATCTTTTCTGCCAGGCAGCTTACAGCCACTCTTCCCTGAGCCTGTAGCGCTGCCTGGGGTTGTTGTGACCTAAGTGCAGCTTAAGTGACCTAGATGTTACTGTTGGTGGTTTGAAGTAAAGATCATCCCATGAATTTACAGTCTTTAGTTGCAGGCTTGCTGTTTGAATCTAGATAAAAAAGGATGTCAAAAACTCATGGTAGAAGGATTCATATACTCTTGCATTTCTTTTCCCTTTGATGGACTTCTGATGGAATTTTGAAAAGAGAGGTTGTGCAGCTGTTTGCTATCCGCATACTAATCTGCATTAGGCTCCAAAACATTCCCCTGGGCTCTGTCCTTTGCAGATCAAAATCACGAATTGCCTCACCAATGATGTTTTTCTAAAATATTCCTGTGCATAGAGGAAGTTAATTATTGTCAAAATGGAGGCCTTTATTGCTTTCCTCGTATGAAATAAGCACTTCTTTATTTACTTACAGTAGATTTCTATAGAGCAAATTCTAAAAATAACAGAAACCTTCAATGTATCTGCAGCATTCACTAAGATGCTTTTGTGTAAATGGTGCTGCATTAGAATCATATTCTCAGCATGAAGTAGTGTTTTTCATTAATGCCAAATCTAGATGAGATGCATTTTGTCCTTAATTAGACTTGCTCACCAAAATACTTTGTAGACCTTTTTTATTCTCAGCAACCTAGATGCATATCAAGCAGATGAACTAAGAACTGTATTCTCAGATACAGCAGATCAACTTGCTCAAGTAGAAACTTAAATACACGTTGACTCTGTCATAGTCCGTCATCCTTGCAGGCTGCAGCTACTAAATTTAGTGCTGAGGATGACCAGGAAACTTTTGATTCTGTTGTGTCATTCAAAATGAGATTGGTTTTGCGGTTTTGTCTTTTTTCTTATCTTGCCATGCTTATGCTATGATCTGATAAAATACCACTCTTCAGGGTCTCTGCTTACAAGAGTAGAAAGGCAGCTATGACATAGCTGAGCATCTGGAGGCAGAGAGGCCAGTCAAAACCAAATTAAGAGATTCTGACTCATTCAGAAGGTGTTCTAGTTTTTTGTTTTATATATATATATATATGCATATATATATATATATATATTTTTTTTTTTTTTTTCCCCCTCCTGGGCTGCATCATTTCACTGTGTGCTTGGATCAGCAACATGTCTTCCCACAAGCTTGCAGTAAGCTAGGCTTTTAATCATTAACATTTCTTCTTCCTCAGAATTGTTTGAATTGCAAATGAAAGTAAAGGTGGGCAATAATAGAGACACAATGGAATTGTGAATACTGCCACTTTATTTTTGCCTGATTAAGATAGAAAACTCATACTCGAATTCAGTTCTATGTTGTGTTAATATAGTCAAAAGTGTGGTGGTTTAGATTAGTATCACAGCTACTGATAAGAACTATTAAATTTAATTAGCAGGTTGTTTTGGGTTTTTTTTGTGGGACTTATTTGTATAAACTGAAAAAGGTGAAAATTCTCTGAATTATTTTGTAGATATTTGCAGTTTTCTATAGCTTTCAGAAGGAATTTGTGTGTAAAATTTCTTTTACAGATGTTTTTATCTGGCTTCTTCTATAGCCGTGTATGTAAACATATATCACAGTATACTTTTCCTTCATGTTCTACAGGTTAGTATCTGCTGGAGCTACCAAAGTTTATGCCATTCTTACTCATGGCATATTTTCTGGTCCTGCTATTTCTCGGATAAATAATGCATCGTTTGAGGCTGTTGTGGTAACTAATACAATTCCCCAAGAAGAGAAAATGAAACACTGCCCAAAAATTCAGGTACAGTGGTGTGTTTGTGTCATCTGTTTAAACTCTGGATTTGTTTTTTACTGTTAACTGATGCTACAATTTGTACCTTGACAGGAAAATAGTGTTCTAAAATACATTGTACAGCTTTGTTGTTTGTAGAACATGTCAAAGAACTGTTTTAAGGGATTCGGGTAGTGCAATGTAGTACTGCAAAATATTTTGTATTTGCAACAGATTGAGTATTCCTGACTGAGAAAGAGTGGCAAATGTAAAATTGGCTTGTGTTGTGAGGGTTTTTTTTTAGTCAGTATTAGTCATACAATATTAGTATGTAGGAACTTAAGTTAGCTATGTTATTGTGGATGCCACAGAAACTTTAGACAACTTTTTTTTTTTTTTTTTAAATACACTATAAAAATGCTCAAGGTAACAATGACAAACTCTTCAATATCTGAACTAAAAATACAAAGCTGACAATGTCAATAGCTTTTACATGGGATCGTTCTGGGAAGCCAGTTGTCCCTCTTTGATTTTTTTCTCTTAGAACATAGTGGAAGAAAGCATAAAAGATCATTTTGTTTTGTTTTTAATGCAACATTTACTTTTTTAAAAGCTTAAAAATTATTTAATATTTATTGAAACAAGGCAAGCACTTAAAAGGTGTACTTCCGTTAAACTGTATTTGTGTCAAGTGGACAGTGCCATCTGATGGCTAGAATATTTTCTGTTTGACAATATGCCCTGTGCCAGAAGTCTTGAGCAATATGCCTGTGCAGCAATCTTATTCAGTGCTTTTTTACTCAATTTTGGGGTTTGCACTTTGTATCAATGAAGTTCTTATGCATATGTTAAGTACTTAATATTTTAATGTTATTTTACTTCCTAGAAAGCGAATGTTTGTTCATATATTTCTAAACTGTATGGATTAATATTCCTGGCATCCCATAAAATTTATAATATTTATTTTTCTTTCAGTTTATTGACATTTCCATGATCCTGGCTGAGGCAATTCGAAGAACACACAATGGTGAATCTGTGTCTTACCTGTTCAGTCATGTTCCCTTGTAACTGCAGGAGATAACATTTCATCTTTGCAAAGGTCCCTTCAGTTAGCACTGTTGTTTTTAACAGTGCATCTCAACCACAAGAAATAAGTATCTTTGTACAATTCCAGAGCTTATATGTTTAATTATTATATTCGTCTTGTAATTACCATTTGTTCTTTGTAACTGGCCAATAAATCTCCATCTTGCAGAAACTTTATGAATTCCCTTGAGTCTGGAAGTCTTATGTGTTATGTAAGTTCTCTTATGTGCCCATCCTCACTTCCTGCTAAACTGCTGCTTTGGATCTGTTTTTCTCTACAGAACTACGAACTGTCCATAGCACTTAATGGGATGTATGTATGTAAGACCATTTTCTGTGTTAAGCTAAATGCTGTAGCCTTGGATATCTTGTTTCTATTCACCTGTCAGCAAGCATATGTTGTTTTTTTGTTTTGTTATGCTTAACTATCATGAATAGTATTTTGTAAGCCCTAACAGAATGTAAATTTCATGTCAATTTTAAAGAACTGTTGACACATCCATGGTATTAACTGTGTTTCATACACTTCATGTTCTTTTTTTCCACAAGATGTATGTGACTGCTGCTTCCTTTTGTAAAGCTCTCATTACATTAAATAATTTGCTTAACATCTATTTGGTGCAGTTACTGTCTTCAGTTGTAAGATTAATGTTTCAGTATTCCTGGGATGATTCATTTCATGTGTTTCAATAATAAGGACTAATCTGTAATCATGAGCAGTTTGGTTTACATTTTATTTTTTCTCCATAGTTTTTGACATTTCCTGATTGCATTCATGTGAATCATTTCATAGCAGTTTTCCTGTTAATATTGTAGAGCTTCACCATGCAAAGTGCAAACAGCAAATTTAAACACATTTAAATATATACAAGCTGGTCTCTTCCCAAATTTACATGATTAAAAGGTATCTGAAAATACTTTTTGTGGGAGTTGTTGTTGTTTGTTTTTGTTATTGTTTTGGTTTGGTTTTAATTATTATTATTATTTTCAAACTGCACAGTCAATAGAGCTCCAGATTTCTGTTACGAAGTACCACAGTACTTTACTGTGTAGTCAGTGAACTATGGTAGACTAACTAGTCTAAAATACTCTAACATTAGAGAATTAAAATCATTGTGAAAACAGTTTTGCCTCTCATACACTGAGAAAGCTTATGGTTAAGTACTGGTAATACAGTCAGTAATGGTTTCTGGGGGAAAAGAACAAATCTAATATTGTAATTTTAGGTCTTTGAATCGTTCTATGGAGTGTTTTCAGTCTTTCTGCTAGAAGACTTTGTGTGTATTAAGATAGTGTTCTTGCACCTAGATCATGAGAACTTGTTTTCCCACCTGAAACTGCAGTTGTTAATTACAAAAGCATTTGCCATGCTTGAGAGATACTTCTGTACGGTGGAGCTGCATTTAAAAATACCGTTATTTCATCCTACGTTGCTTATGCTAGTATATATTTATAATGATGTTATACTATAAAACGCATTTTCCCATTCTATATAAGACAGTTTCCAGGCAGACTGTTCTTTTGGTTTCTCTGAAAATGAATTTTTTGTCTGTATAATTTTTTTCCAGTAATTTTCTATTTCTTCTGTGGGTTTTGTTTTCCTATATGAAAATGAGTAAAACTATTTCACCTGTACTGCTTTCCATGATGAGTACAGAAAATGGGGTATATAAGATAAATAAGAATTCAGTTTAACCACTAGTTCTCAGAATTCCACCTTACAGCTGAATCCTCAAAAATACTTTATAACCAAATGGAAATTAATTTACATTATTGTTCTACTTGGTAAAGCAATTTTTTAAAAGTTTTTTAAAAGTATTTTCTTGAAAATATTACTTTGTAGTTAAGTTGTTAACCGCAAGTCAGTGGCCACATAATTATACCAAAGCTTAGACCTTATTAGTACACAAAAGGTACACAGTACTTTTAATGCACAGTATCAGTTCGGTTGTTTTATAGATCAGATCTTTGTTACAAACAAAATGCCAAATAATTTTCCTGTACTGTGTGCAAGTGTTGTAAATATATCTTGGAAATTACTTATGCCAAGAGTTTGCTTGTGTGGTTTTTTTCTTTTGATGCTCTTTTTTGGAGGCCATACCATGCACAGGTTGAATAGGGAAGACTGTGGGCATTGATTCTCATGCAACCCTTGCTCATAAATCATGCTCCAGCTGTCTTGGACATAAGGATGAACTGTTAATCACACCACACTGGTACACATCTTTGTAAGTGTGCTCTCTCTGGCTACCCTATTTATTGATCCCTTAGGAAGCAGGGAATGGGAGAGGTGTAGTCACATTGCTGACCCTGGAGAACCTGGAAACTAATTGCATCTTATTTCAGGTATTTCTGCATCCCTACTGTCTCCCTTGAAGGTAACTCACTTTCAAGAACAGGAAACAGGGTGGACACTTGGCAGCGGGTGCGAGCAGTATGATTATCCCCTAGCAAAAAACAGTGTCCCCTGCTTTTCCTGAGCTTCTGGCACCTGGTAGAATCAATGCAGCCACACAGAGCTCCTGTTCAAGCATGTGACCACCAAGGTTTCTGGCTGTGATATGTATGAAAGGCTATTGCTGGAGCTGGAAAGTGATTGCAAGGAAGACTGCAGGAGCTGTGAACAGATTCATAAACTACTCTGCAAGTGATTTTGTTGTCATTTCCTCAGTTTTGCTCTCCTTGTCTATTTCTGCCTCTTTTCATACATCTGTCTATATCAGTTTGAAGGGTCAACTTATGTATTTCAAAAATTGAGCAAATTAACTTATCTCTTGGATAATTTCCTGGGTAAATTATGCAATATTACACTGAACATTTTATTAACCATGAATATGTAGGATTGTATCACAGTTAGCAGCATGAGAGTTAATACATCAGAAAAAAAGCATTACCACCAGACTTCAAGACTTCAAGTAAACTACCCAGCTTTAACACAAACACAGTAGAATCCTGATTTTAATTAATAAACTACAGAACCTTGCTGCAAGTTTTGGTATAGAAAAGAAAAATGAAAAAAAAAAAAAAAGGAAAATGTGGTGTTCACCAGCCCCATTTCAGTCCAACTGAAAAACCCCGTCATTAATGATGGACTAAGGCAATTAAAGACTTCTTCTCTATTTAAAACTATATTCTTTGCACACAGAGGTGGCAAAATACATGTTGTTACCAGAGGATCTTTCTCTGACACGTGATGCAGTAGGAAGTACTTTTCTGCTTTCAGTTCTACTGTCTTTCAGAAGAGGCGCAACATCTAAGGGAAACCTGAACTTTTAAAATCAGTAAATGGGTGACTCTCCCTGACTCTAAAAATCAAATGATAGTTCTGAAGTTCTGGACAGCTGAGCTCCCTTGCATTTACTGCTCATTTTTTGAAGGGAAATATTGCTGTAATTTGCTTCCCATGTTTCTTAGGTTAAAGGGGAAAAAAAAGAAAAAGGCAAAAAGTCACTCTGCATTTCTATTAGTGTTCAGCTAAAGCTGCAGTTTCACTCTGCGTGGAATTGAAACTCTTGTGCTCTTGGCTGAGTGACAGTGAGTTTCTGATATGAAAAAAAAGTAAAAACAGCCTAGACCAAACGAAAAAGCAAAGCATCAGTATGCCTATTAAAATTTCTGATGTTTGTAGGTGTAGACTGCAAAGAAGATCTGCAAGCACGCTGAGCCCCTGTCAAATATCACATGGTTCAGTGACTGGACACTGTGCTTCAGAAAACCTGCTTTCAACCAAAGTGAATGCGTATTAAGCATCTCATGTTTTAGCAGTGTTCCAGTGTCATAGACCTGAAATATGGTTAGGTGCTTGAAGAAATCAACTTCAACAATCCAGCTCATGCCAAGTCATTCTCTATTTCACAATTAATTAAGCACATTTGCTTTAGAATAAGGTGAATAACTATAAATGAATTGAAACTAACTTTCTTTTCTGGTGAAATGTTCAGAATAGAATAGCTAGTGTAAGGTGTTTGCAATGAAGGTTTTTCCTCATACCAGAAATGTGTTGAATGGCCTTGCTGAATGCAACAGGATTTTAGTGACATGTCTCCATCAGTTATGATAATCCCCAATGAAAACCTCAGTGCATCTTGTGCAAAAAAAAATAATACAGTTATCAGTAAATAGCAGAGGAATTGTATTTTGTTACAGTACTTTCAGGAATCAGGCAAAAAAATGAGAAAGTTAGGTAGTCCTGAAGTTATAGAGAATTAATGAGCTATTTTCTAGGCCTTGATTGAAATGGTAATGATGCTGTGCACTTTCTTGGTTTGGTTTATGTCTATATGACTCAGCCATTAAAAACAGTGAATATTCAAGTATGATTGCAAATTCTTTCACTGTTCATTCTGTTGAAATGAGTTCCTCAGATCCACGAGAGTCAGAAATTTTGAACTGCTATTTAAAATGTAAAGACAAATATGTGGGGAAATAAGATATTACCCGCCACCTCCCCCAATATCATAACCATTAAAATAGTCTGCCCTGCTAAGCATAGAAACTTCTAGAAAAAGAAACTCTCAAACAGACATCATGTTCCATGAAATTCTGGATTGTCTGCAGCTTAAGTCTGTCTATGTCATCTTTAACTTGGTCTCTTCTACACTGTCCCACACAGATTTTACCTTTTTGTATATTGTTTTCAGTGCTCCTACCACTATCCTTACTCTTTTTTTTTTTTTTTTTTTTTTCTGGTTTATTTTGCCTCCCTTCCCTGAAGTCCTGAAGAAGTCACATTCACTCCGTTTACATTTCTTCCACAAAGTATTCAGCTGAAGCAATTTGTCCTAGTTCTTGAAAGTATTTGCAGCGGATATGAACCCCAAGTAACAATAAAAATTACTAAACTTTCAAATCTAAAATATTGTTAATGTCAATTAATATTTCTGTGTCTGTTTGCTGAGCTTACACTAAAAAAAAAAAGGGGGGGAGTGTGTGAAACAGAAGGAACTTGAGCTTCTGCAACTTTTAGTTGTCTGAAGTGAATGTTACATATTTGTAATGCATTTGTCTCCTATCTGACTGATTGCATTCTCTGTTGCCTAGTATTTTGCAATTGCCCTCCTTTAGGGTTCCCCATGGGTTGGATATTCATCTTTTTGGAGTAGGTCTTACTACAGATCTTTAGGTATGACACTGTAGGTACGTAAAACACACTGTTTGAAATGAAAAGTAACAAAGAACAGAGAAAACTGCAGCATTTCAGATGAAAAGGAAAAAGATCTTTTGTCACAACAGCACGTGGATGTATGAGTAATGTGAGAGTTTGCTTAGAAGGAAAAAAATAAGAGTAGTCAGTTATTTTTATAGGAGGTGGAGGACTAAGTGCAGTGTTGTTTTAATTTTAAGAACAAATGTTTGAGGAAGTAGGTTGCAGCAGTTGTTTCACATTCGATTATTTCTCAAGACACAGTGCAGCTGAAGAGTAGTGGTAGAATAGTGATTACTGCTGTTGTCTCAAGTGAGTTATGTTGTTATACTCTCCTCTGCACCTGAGTAGAACCAGTGGGGACCTCTTTTATGTTGTTTTCTTCTGCTCTGATTTATAGTCTCCTCCAGCAACAAATCTGCCAGATCTGGAAGCACACAGAAAATGGTAGGTTAAACTTTCATTTTAAATTTGCTCTTAGACCACTTTCACTGGAAATATCATGGAAGACTTTCAAGAACATAATCACCTTTTCTGCTCTCTAAATATTCCAGTTGATTATTGTGGTTAGAAGATGCAATACGTAAAGACAGGAAAGTAAAGCATTTCCGTGTGCTAATACTAACTGGCTAGGACTTGTTTGTACTACTGTGCTACAGAACTGGTATAATAATATCTTTTCTAATTGCTGCAACTTCTGAGGTGATTTTTTTTTTTTTGCTAGGCTTTGCCCGTTTCATCTCTTTAAGTACATATTGAACACCTACAGAACTTCCTTCAGAAACACCTAGCTGTATTCTCAGTGAATATTTGAAGAATGACCTAAATCAGTATGGGTTTGTGCACATCCTACTAAATACGAGCAAATTAGTGGTTTTTGAACTTTTATAAAGTCAAGCATAGAGCCCAGAGAAAAGAACAGCTCTCGTGCATACCTCTAGCTGTAATTTTAAACTAGCTTCTCATTGCAAAGATGTTGCACAAGTTGTTTCCTCTAAATAAAACAATGTCTTTAATTTGTGCTGCTACTATAACAGATACAAGGTTTTACACATTAAAACAGTCAGAGCACCAGAATGTAACAGTTTATAGTTAAAAGGGCTAATGCATTAAAAAGGTGCCAGGAAAGACAAGGGTATGCAAAGAAATGAAGCACAAAGATGGCAGGAGCTAGGCTTGCTCTGCAACAACAGTTCCTAAAAATACTGCAATAAATGAGGGTTCAAAATCTGAGCATTGCAAATGTCTCAAGAGGCATTTTTTGACTTCTTAGGAAAGCTACAAATATGTTTGTGAAGATTATTAAAGCACGGAGTAATTGCATCTAGTTTTAGGCACCTAACCCTGCAGTGCTGGTCTCTGGTGTGTGGTCAGGCAGAGGTTCCTCCATCTCCAGAGTTGAGTAGCGCCTGCAGAGGAGCCTCTCTCCTTTCTCTCTGCCACTAGTCTCCTCTCTCCTCTCTGCCACTCTCTATTTATTGTCAGTGCAGCACAGGTTGAAGGCAATTAACTGAGGAGCTTAGGTGAGTGCCTAAAATTAGGTGCCTGAGTACAGTGGTCAAGTATGAGTTCATGTAGAAAGTTTGTAGCAATCTAGACTGGAATCTCACCTTGATCAGGTCTTACTCTAGCATTTGGACAGGAGGTTTTAATTTGTTTTAGCAAATGTTTAAATGTTGGTTGTAACTAACTTTTCCTCAAGAGCAGCAAATCTGTGGTTTAACTCCCAGTTAGCGGAAGTGTTTTTCCTTCCTTCTTTTAGAGAAAGATGGGCTGCTGAAGTCTGTTCCATGGTGGTTGTCAGTATTTCCCTCAGTGGCTGCAGATATTGAGTCCATGGCTGGTGGGGCTCAGCACCTCATGTTGTACTGTAGCATCCACCGATAGATAAAAGTAAATGGTGTCCATGTGATGGAGTGACACATCTTGTAATGCAGAGAGTCTTTGTGGTCCCTGCCACGCTCTATGGGCACTTGCTTTGGCTAAATGACCCTGGTCCCTGGGATACGTTGGTCTGGTAAGGCAAGATTTCAAGGTAGGCAGGAGCTGGGGCACCGTGGGACATTAGGTTATGGTTAGGCCCTCTTTGTTTTTTTTTGTTAGTCTAATTAAGTCTTTTCCATGCCTAATATAGTGTGTCCTTGGGGGGGGGGGGGGGGGGGGGGGGGGGGGAGGTGGAGAAACAAAAAAAAAACCAAAACAACAACAACAACAAAAAAAAAAGGAAGGTAAAATATCTACAAGGACATACTCAAATTTTTTCTCCTGCAGTGTCCCTTTCATTCAAAGGAAGACTTTCAGTTTTCAATCTAATTAATATCAGTGGTAAAGCCCTTCCTTCTCCCTCCCGCATCCCTGCCCATATTAGTGGAGGAAGAAGAGTTCTAAAAAGAAAGCTAGGATGGTGGGAGGAAATGAATGCGTTATATCTCCTCCAAACTGGCTCCCCATTTACTCAGATTATTCTTATTCATAATTTTCATCCAAGTGCTTGTTTACATCAGGAAATCAAAAAGTTGGTCATCCTCTAAAGCTGATTGGTTAGACAGTACCGAAGACACTGGTGAACTGTCTTACCCAGTGGCCTCTGGGTGAACTTCCAAACTGAATTGCTGTAAACCTGTCAAGGTTTTGATTGCGGAGTGACAATAAAACTGTGGTAGACATATTGTTAACTCCCTCCCCCCCACCTTCCCCTCTCTGCCCCTCCCTCTCCCCCCTTCCCACTAAGGACAGGCGATTGAGAGGGAAAGAAGGACAGAGAGAAGAGAGTTGGAAAAGTTAAAAATGTTTTACTAATGCTACTAATAAGAATAGAAAAAATAATAAAAAATATACAAAACCAATCTTGAAATTCCCAGCAACTGCAGAGCCGGCAACCAAAGTCCTGGATTGGACTCTGCAGCTAACTGGAGCTGGATTCAGTCTGTCACTAGGCCTCAGTTCGCAGGGACAACTAGTAAGGTCCCCTCCTAATGTCGGCCAAAAGGAAAAGGGATGAGATCCTTGTGATCTCCCACTTTTATATGAAGTATTCACGTGAATGGAATATTATACTCTGTTGGTCAGTTTCTTGGTCACCTGTTTCGTATTACCCCTCTCATGAGATGTGCATCCATCCTTATCAATAACCTTGCATTCCATTGCTATGTTTACCAAAACACGTATCTGGTTTTCCGGGAAAATGCAGCTAATATGAAAGCTTTAGCTGATAGGCAAATTCACTAAAAGAGAAACTTGTTTTTAACAAAACCAGGACAAAACCAAATGAAGGTTATTTTGATTCTCAACAAATAACTTCACAAGAGTTGAAAATAATGAAATGTGAATTCACATCATGGCCTGCTTAGTCCAGGTGAGCTTTCTCTGAGAAACTGTATGAATGATAGTCATGGCTATCAACTGCAATATTTAACTGCATTGCCTTTGTTCTGAGGATCTGCTGAAAAGAAGAAAGCACCATAGCACTTCACATAGGAGTTGGGGCCTCTCCACCAAAAAAGATGGCAGGATAAATAGCGCAACTAAAGTACCTCTACACCAAAGCACACAGCATGGGCAACAAAGAGGAGGAGTTGGAAGCCATTGTGCAATTGGAAAACTGATATAATGCAGTCACAGAAACATGGTGGGATGACTTGTATAACTGAAATGCTGCAATGAATGGCCCTAAACTCTTCAAAAGTGATAGGCGTGGAAGAAGAAGTGCTGGGGTAGGGAGTGTCTTGACTGTCTAGAGCTTGACGATGATGATGAAACGGTCAAGTGTTTATGAGTAAGAATTGAGGGAAAGGTCAACAAGGCAGTTATGCTGGAGTCTGTTACCAAAAACTGAACAAGGATGAAGAGATAGATGAAATATTCTATAAGCAGCTGGGAGAAGTCTCACAATTGCTAACCCTTGTTCTCATCGGGGAATTTAACTTATCAGATGTGTTTAGGAAATACAATCCAGCAGAGAGGAAACAGTCTAAGAGGTTCCTGGAGTGTATGGAAGACAGCTTCCTGACACAGCTAGTTAGTGAGCCAGCTAGGCAAGGTGCCCCAATGGACCTGTTTTTTATAAACAGAGAAGGACTTGTGGGTGATGTGATGGTTGGAGGTCATCTTGGGCATAGTGATCATGAAATGAGAGAGTTTTCCATTCTTGGAGAAATAAGGAGGAGGGTTAGCAGAATTGCTACTTTGGACTTCTGAAGGGCAGACTTTGGCCTGTTTAAGGGCCTGGTTGGCAGAGTCTCATGCGAAGAAGTTCTGAAGGCAAAGGAGTCCATGAAAGATGGATACTCTTCAAGAAGGAAATTTAAAGGTGCAGGAGTGGCACATCTTCCAGCACATGGGGACAAAGGTCAGCCTGGCTAAATGGAGAGCATTGACTGAAAGTCAGGAAGAAAAGGAGAGTTTATGACCTTTGGAAGAAGGGGCAAGCAACTCAGGAGGACCACAAAGATGCTGTGAAGCTATACAGGGAGAAAATTAGAAAGGCAAAAGCCCAACTAGAAGTTAATTTGGCTATGCAGTAAAAGATGACAAAAAATTGTGGGTTTTATTTATATATATATATTTTTTTAATACATTAACAACAAAAGGAGGGCTAAGGAGAATCTCCATCCCTTATTGGATGCAGGGGGAAACATAGTGAAAAAAGCTAAGGAAGAGAATGAGGTACTTAATGCTTTCTTTGCTTCACTCTTTAAAAGTGAGACTGCTTGTTCTCAGGGTACCCAGCCAGCTGAGCTGGAAGACAGACACAGGGAACAGACTGAGCCCCACATACTCCAAGAAGAAATGATTAGTGACCTGCTACACCACTTAAACATATAAAAGTGACTAGAGATTTTCTCTGTCTTTCATATCCTTCAAATAATTAACTTTGCTCATTTACACAGTCATACAACAGCAACCAGCTAGAAGTTTAACGCTCTTTGTTTCTCCTTAAGGAAAAGAAAATTAACAGCAATGTAGCCTTTAATCATAGCCCTTGTCATTTTTTCAGTAGATTTTTTTTTAAAGATTCATTATTTAAAGAGTGATATTTATCTTAATACTACAATACTTAGTGGTAAGACAGTAAAGAAATAGTTTGAGGAAATACTGACCTATGCCTTCCCCAAACTTAGAATCCCACATATGCTTTCACTTTTAGCTAGTGTAAGAGAATGGACCACAGGTTAGCTGTATATTTGATCTAAGCAAGTACGTGATCGGTGTGATGGACTATGAGATGTTTTCGCTGCAGTAAATTAATACTTCCCTATTTCCTTATTTTTAGGTACTTAGTGCAGAAGAGCCAAATATATTGCTGTTGGTCTTGCTCTTCTTATTTCCAGTACTTCTGTCAGGATCTTGGTTTCCCAGAAGTTTGCCCTGTGATGTTAAAGCCTCTGAAGGTGCTGTGACAGTGGACTGCACTGATCGACATCTCACTGAAGTCCCCAGAGGGATTCCTGCAAATGCTACCAACCTTACCCTGAATATTAACCATATCCCCCGTATCAATCCAACATCCTTTGCTCATCTTGAAAACCTTGTGGAGATTGACTTCAGATGCAACTGCGTGCCTGCCAGAATGGGGCCCAAAGACAATGTGTGCATCAGGAGACTGGAGATTGAGAATGGCAGTTTTGCTGCCCTGACAAGTCTGAAGTCATTGTACTTGGATGCAAACCAGCTGTTGGAAATACCCCGGGGTCTCCCTGCTACTTTAAGTCTGCTGAGCCTGGAAGCAAACCATATATTTTCTATCAAAAAACACAATTTGTCAGAGCTAGGAAACATAGAAATACTGTATTTGGGACAGAATTGTTACTACCGTAACCCATGCAATGTTTCCTTTGAAATTGAAAAAACAGCCTTTCTGGAGCTGAAAAAATTAACAATATTATCCCTGAAGTCTAACAACTTAACTCAGATTCCACCCAATCTGTCATCTACTTTAAAGGAATTGTATATTTACAATAACATGATTCAAGTGGTTCAAGACCATGATTTAAGTGCCCTTCACAACCTAGAAATTCTTGACCTTAGTGGTAATTGTCCACGTTGCTATAATGCCCCATATCCTTGTACTCCCTGCCCCAAGGGTACAATTGAGATACACTCAAATGCTTTTTATTCCTTGAAAAATTTAAGAATTTTGCGGCTTCACAGTAACTCTCTTCAGAGCATACCCAGGGTTTGGTTTAAAAACATTAGGAATCTCAAGGAACTTGACCTCTCCCAAAATTTCCTTATGAAGGAGATTGGAGATGCTCAGTTTTTGAAGTTTATTCCCAGCCTTGTAGTGCTCGATCTGTCTTTTAATTTTGAAGTGAAGGTCTATTCTCCATTCTTGAATCTGTCTAAGACGTTTTCCTTCCTCTCTAACCTGGAAATTCTGCGGCTCAAGGGATATGTCTTTAAAGAACTTAGAGAGGAAAATCTAGATCCATTGCGCAGTCTCAGAAATTTAACAGTGTTGGACCTCGGGACTAATTTTATTAAAGTAGCTGACCTGGGAGTGTTCAAGGAGTTCCCAGCTCTTAAACTCATAGACCTCTCAGTGAATAAAATTTCTCCTTCCTCAGATGAAAGGAACTTTAATGGATTTTGCTCTAATCCCAGGATTTCATTGGAGCAATACAACAGGCAAGTATTACAAGAGATGCATTATTTCAGGTATGATGAGTATGGGAGAAGTTGCAGGTCCAAAGACAAAGAGGCTGCTTCCTCTCGATCATTAGTTAAGGAAGAGTGCCTGGAATATGGAGAAACTCTGGATTTAAGCAGAAACAACATATTTTTTATAAACCCCTCAGACTTCCAGGGACTTAGATCCCTCAGATGTCTCAACTTGTCAGGTAATGCAATAAGTCAGACTTTAAATGGAAGTGAATTCTACTACTTGTCTGGATTGAAATATCTGGATTTTTCTAACAACAGGATTGACTTGCTATACTCAACTGCATTCAAAGAGCTAAAACTTTTAGAAATACTGGACATAAGCAATAATGAGCATTATTTTCTGGCAGAAGGTGTTACTCACGTGCTTAGTTTTATGAAAAACTTGCCTTGTCTGAAGAAGCTGATGATGAATGAGAATGAGATTTCTACCTCTATTAGCACAGGAATGGAAAGCGAGTCTCTCGAGATTTTAGAATTCAGAGGAAATCGTTTAGATGTTTTATGGATGGATGGTAATTCCAGGTACTTGTCATTCTTCAAGAATCTGACCAGCCTGGAACAACTGGACATTTCCTTCAACTCACTCAGTTTTTTGCCCACTGGTGTTTTTGAAGCTATGCCTCCAGGACTCAAGGTCCTCAACTTAACCAATAACCGTCTGAAGGCTTTCAGCTGGGGAAGCCTCCAGAATCTGAAGAGACTAGTAACTCTGGACCTCAGCGATAACCTTCTGACTACTGTTCCCCGAGAACTGTCCAATTGCTCTTCAGTGCTGCAAGAACTCATGCTCCGAAACAATCGCATTCAACGGCTAACCAAATATTTTCTCAAAGGTGCTTTTCAATTGAAATACCTGGACCTCAGCTCAAACAAGATCCAAATAATCAAGAAATCGAGCTTCCCTGAAAATGTCATTAACAACCTGAGGATGCTGCTTTTGCATGGCAATCCTTTCAAGTGCAATTGTGATGCTGTGTGGTTTGTTTGGTGGATCAACCAGACTCAAGTGACTATTCCTCTTCTGGCCACGGATGTGACCTGTGCTGGCCCAGGGGCACATAAGGGAAGGAGCCTGGTTTTGTTGGACCTGTATACCTGCGAGCTGGACACCTCGTATTTGGTCCTGTATGCTCTGTCAGCTGCAACTGTGCTTGGCTTCATGGTGTTCACAGTGACAAGCCACCTCTATTTCTGGGATGTGTGGTATAGTTACCATTACTGCGCTGCCAAGCTGAGGGGCTATAGGCGTTTGTCTTTACCAGAGGCTTGCTACGATGCATTTA
The DNA here is from genome assembly GCF_036013475.1 of Columba livia. Taxonomy (NCBI): domain Eukaryota; kingdom Metazoa; phylum Chordata; class Aves; order Columbiformes; family Columbidae; genus Columba; species Columba livia. Next base: position 111,411,902 of record NC_088602.1, on the reverse strand, counting down.
TTGCCTATGACAATGAAGATCCAGCTGTGAATGAGTGGGTGCTGAGTGAACTGGTTGAAAGGCTGGAAGATCAAAAAGCCAGACAGTTCAATTTGTGTCTGGAAGAGAGGGACTGGCTGCCAGGACAGCCAGTCTTCGTCAACCTTTCTCAGAGCATTCAGCTGAGCAAAAAGACCATATTTGTGCTGACCAACAAGTACATTCAAAGCGGCAGTTTCAAGACAACATTTTACATGGCCCACCAGCGGCTTCTAGATGAAAAAATAGATGTCATTATCTTGATATTTCTGGAGAAGGTTTTGCAGAAGTCCCGCTACGTCCGGCTGAGGAAGAGGCTGTGCAGAAATTCTGTCCTGGAATGGCCAACTAACCCCCGATCTCAGCCCTACTTTTGGCAGTGCCTGAAAAATGCAATAGCAATGAGCAATACCCTGGCGTACAACAAGCTTCTCCAAGAAACTGTTTAGCTCTACCCTTCCCTGTAAATACTCTTAGGATGCACGGTGAGAAAAAGATCCTAAACTTCATTTGGAGACAGTGTGGAAGCATGGAGGGTAAATGCAGTTGTGACATCCTACCCCAAAACAAAATGCACAATCAGTACCAAAGCTCATAGTTTGCTTGTTTTGCTATGACAAGACTGAACAGAAATTGTTGCCAGCACAGATGTTTATCTGGCGTGCACCTTGTTTGATATTGGTTGCTGCACAATAAGAGAGTATGCACTACCCACTGGAAGTCCCTGGTTTTGAACAGACTCACTGCTTCCAGCTCTCTGTTCACTGGAGGCCTTCAGCATCTCCTGGGGTTGGGTCAAGCGTGGGTGAAACACCTGCCCAGCTTACTTTAGTGCACAGACTGCTGGGAGGACTTGAGCCATGCCTGAAGCTGCTGCTGTTCAGATCACTGTTGGAGTAAATGTGATTTTAATAGAAAAGTATGGATTCTGTATTTGGTATATTTATTGAAATCACGAAAAGTATTTTCTGACACAGCTGTCTCAGAAAATACTCTAAGCAAAGCTCATGCTTTGAATTTAGGAGTTGGGGAAATGTAAGAACGATTATTATTTCATCTTGGGCTTACAGCTGCTGAGCCTACAGCTTGTGTGTGAGTGGGCAACAGGCCGAATGGCTGGGGAGAGGGAATTCTGGTGGGACTGCTGTCAGGAGCTTGGGTGTGGTATGTCAAAAATCTCATAAATCTGAAGAGACTTTGAAGAACATGTATGGGCTAAAATAGTAACATATAAGAGAAACAAATTCAGAAGGGTTTGCAGGTTGTAGGTCAGAAGAAGTTACAAGATAAATGGAGTCGTTGTGCAAGGAGCTGCTGTGTGGGAGTGAGAAGAGAGAGCAGAGGGAAGCCCTTGCACAAGGCAGATGTAGAAAATCCAGTGAAACAAAGAGGAAAAGACAAAGAAAGGAAGGTAAAAATAAAAAAGAGAAAGGGGAAGAGGTGGAAAGAACAGCGAAAAAGACAGCCAGATTGGGCATGATAGAAGTTAAGAAGCATTTACTGCTCATTTCCAATTAATCTCTTCAATTTGCCTTTCACCTGCCTCCTGGGCTGAACTTATTCCTCCCCAAGGACTTGGAACTCCTTGCCAGTGTTGTGCCATCAGCTTCAGGAGCCTGGCTTCCCCTTTTCCATCTAGGTCCTGTGTTACAACTCCTACAAGTCTGTCTGTCCTTTCTTTAAGTAGCTCCATTTTCATTTATTTGGAGGTATCCAGACAGACAGGAACAAAATCACAAACAAGAAAATCAAGCTTCATATAATAATATTACATATAACAAAGTGGTTTTCCTCCCAATTTGTCACAGCATATTTACTGACTGAAACATATGTAGGAAAAAGAGGAGGAACTGCTTGAGAATACTGTAGTTTTATGGTTTCGTTTTAATATTTTTTTTTTTATAATATATCTTGCTGATGGTTCTGTTTGTAAGCCTAAACAATGTGTATCTCTAAATACAGTAACAGGAGTTTTAATATGAGTTGCTTCATAAGGTAATGCTTGAAATGGGAACCTCTACTCCTCACTTACTCCCACACAATCTCCTTCTACCTGCCTACATCATTTCTACCCAGAGCAGATCCTCTTTCTTAGCCTGCTTGATTAGGGTAGTGGCCACAAGGTCATATGGCCTTTCCAAGGTTGAGGGGAGAAGCACTTCCTCCTCTTCCATTTAGAGGAATCCAAGAGACTTTTATGGCATTAGTAACAACGCATATGTTAATATACACAAAAGTCTGAGCTGACAGTACGGCAAGGGGCTTATGCATACTGCAGCACAAGGCTGCAGAGAGGATGGGGTTGCTGCACCAACACTTTTCTGAATATCCAAGAGCGACAGTGAATGGTGCTGTGGTCTGCAGTGGGAAAGGAGCGATCTGCTGGTATGGCACTGCCCACTGCAAGGGTCAGCACTCTCAGCCAGCACCTGGGTCACCGGGAGAAGAGCCCACAGCTGGTTTCATGAGATAAAAACCTTTTCTGATACCTGCACTCTTCCCTTGCAAAAAAACACGGCCAGAGGAATGAGGAGGGACCAAGGAAGACTGAAACAGGAAGTTATTTTTTTAGCTAAAGAAGGTAATTCCCTACCCCATTTCTGTATCCTGTGACACCTCTATGTAGTTACCATGCTTCAAGAAGGAGGTACCAGCCTGATGAGCTGAGCCATGGCTGCATCCTTCTCTCTCAATTCTTCATGGTATGCTAGAAGGAGGCCATTTACTGTCCTGGACCATGTGTGTTTTGCAGACTGAAGATTATCTCTGTAGTCATAGAACAACAGGGTTTGGGGCTTTTTTTAAGGTAGTTTAATACATAGTAGTTAAGAGTATTTCATTAATCAAAATCTTTCTTGAACAGGAGAAATAATCTGAATTTAGATTAGTTAGGTTCATAGCTAAGAAATGCCATAAATGGGCATGCCCTTCATTCCTCCTGAATTTTTTTTTTTTTTTTTTTTTTTAATAATGGAGCACCATGAAAAAGGTAGGAGTTATGAGTTATTTGGCAGATTCAAACTAATTTATTACTCTAACTGTATGAGGATTTTAACCTTGGAGCTTACTTGCCTGGTTGGTGTAGTAGTGTTTGAATTTATCAAACACTGAAGAGCCCTGAGGTGTCCATACTTCAGGGTTTCACTATGGTATAGCTTGTGATCTGGAGGAGGTCGATGAGGAGGAAGAGGTAAGGGCATTCAGCTAGCCTAAATGTTGACATCTAAAGGTCAATGTGTCATTCTGCATTCAGATGTGAGGTGATAGAGACATTTTATGACTATCACTTTTCCTATTGCAGAGGTTTAAGATGGGCCAAAGTAATTGCAACGCAAAACCAGAATTTCTCCCCGCTATCTGTGAAGGGTTCCCATGGTGACCAGCTCAGATGTAGGTGTGTGCACTGCAAATACTTTCAGTTAGGTGAGGTTTACACATGCGGTCAGTGGCAAGTTGGTCTTGAATGACTATGTCACGTGGACATCAAAATATCTGAAATACTGTAAACACCAATTGTGATGACCAGAACTGTTCTTCATCAGTTATTGTTTTCCTGTAAAGAAATTGTACCAGAAAATTGCTAGACTTGGTATTCGGTCTATGTGGTGTGGAAAGACCACACACGGAGTGGAAGAAGGAGAAAGAAGAGAAAGGATGAGGAATATATGGCAAATTTATCAAGTTTTTACTGTCCTTGTGGAATCAGCAGGAAAATGCACTGTTTACTGTACTATCATTACTGTAGCACAAGAAGTATAATCAATGAAAACTAGCAAGAAACATCCTTATTTATAGCATAGGTTTATATGAATATAAAATCCTCTTCTGTATCTTTGATCTCCTATTTTTAAGAACTGAGATAGGAGGAACTTGCAGGTGTCTCCGTGTGACAATAATTTATGTTAGAAGGGAGCTCTGGAAGTCAGAGCAGGTCTAATTTCAACATAGCATTAGCTTGCTTAGGCCATTGTTCTGCAATAAATTCGGGGTGCTATGTAGCAAACATATCTTGTAAAGAAATTTCATAACAGCATCTTTCAAAAAGCTCTCTGAAGATCAGGAGCCCTTGGTTTGTAGTAGATCACATTTTGAGGCAATAGGCTCCCCAAAACAGTGAATATATTTTGTTGTCTTCTAAATAATCCCTGCCCTTTCATTTTCTCAATCTTGTTCTGAAAGTATCTGCCTCTAGAAATACGGTCTGTGACAGGCTGTTCACCTGAAAAAAATCAGGTACAAGACAAATTTCTCCACTTGCTCTGAGGAAGACATTTAGGTCATTTGGTTTATAATTCCTCTCCATTGCCTCTGGAGGAGCTCAACTTCATTGAATATATATGGAAGTAGGCTTCCTAATATGGGAAGATAAATTGTCTGTCTAAATGTGAAAGACATACACATTAATCCACCATTATCTCCAGAAGCATAAGTGGGAAAATTAGAAAAATCACAAAATTGACAATCAAATGTGTACCTGGTGAGAAATTCCTAGTTTGGATGTGCAAAGTATGAGACAGTAGGAAGACCTACTAAGTTCTATAAAACTGCAGTGTATTTTTTTTGCTTTGGTAGGAGAGTATCTTTGTTCAAGATACAGAGTCCTGAGCCAAAGAAGTGGTATCAGAATAGCCACTGACCTAAAACCATGGCCATATGTCTCTGCACTTTATTTTCCTTCCTTTATTGTCACTGAGACATATTGCTAATGCTAAAATTCTGAGCAAAAGCAGACCTAGATTTTTTTAAGAGAAACATCCCCAAAATCAAAACCATCTTTGCTCATGCAAATTCAGAAACACTTAAGGACATAAAGTTTCAGTCTTATTCAAGCAGTGGGATTATTGAAGGAGTGACAATATATTTATATAATTATGGAAAAGTGGCAAGCTTATAAAATGGAAGGTTTCTGCTTTTGGTTTCTAAAGCTTTTTCTGAATATTTTCTTTCATTTTACAAGCTAAGTTACAGCCTTACTGCCTTAGCTGTTAGTTTTATCTATATCATACTCCACATAGTAATATCTGCAACTCTGGCATCATGTATTTTCTCAATATTTCTTTAAGATTCCACAAGAGTGAGAGGTTCTGGAAATACATGTTGCTTAAAAACACACATACCCATTCTTGTATTTTCCTACAGATGTAGTACTTTTCAATCAAAGAGAGAAACTGCCAATGAGACCTTCTTTGTGAATGACTTCTTTTCCTGCCCTATTTTTATGCCTATTTTTTGCTAACTGAAGAACTCAATTGAAATCTTTTTTTTCGCTGACATCTCCCAGTGTACAAGAACAAAGAAAAAGTTCCTGAAACATAAAACAAGAGAGTTTTTGCCTTATATTTTTTTCTTGTTTGCAGATGATTCTTCCTCATCCTTTACCCAGAATACTTGAGATCCACAAGTCTGCAAAGAAGAATTATATTCATACAAGCTTATGCTCTTGAACATCGTAGCTGAATGCTGTGTTCTGTTTATAATAAAATCTCTTAACCTAATAACCTAATTATCTTGGACTATGACTTACTTTTAGTTCTAGTGTTAGTCTAGGAGAAGCTCAATCACTAAGCTGTGCTCTTCTTTATCTATCCTGAACTCCCATTCCTGATGCAAAAGTGAAAACTTGCAAAAAGAGATTCTATTGACCCTTGGTCCTTTGGAAAAACAGATCTCAAAGCCCTTCCATAATTCATTGTCATTTCTCACCTCACATATTTCTCCCGGATGTTCCACAGTGTCACTGTGACAGAAGCTATTATGTACTAAAACACACTTCATGCAGCAGTGGCATCAGCTCATCAAAATACCAGAGCTGGACTATTCATCTTTGAGATCCAACCAGAAATTCAGGCTGCTGCAAGAAGAGGAAGGAGCAGTTATGTATAGCCTATACTTAACTCCAGGAAACTTAGTCACCAGTGTGGTGAAAAAGGAAGCAGCAAATAGTGGTTTTAGCTTCCAGCCTTGTGATATTGCTGGTACCACATTTTCTGTTTTTTCACATTGGATATTTCCTGTGATTCTACACAAGGCCCACTCTAGCAGCAGGCATTGAGTAAAGATGAAGCCACTCATGTGGGTGACCATGTTGGTTTTTGGTTTTGATGTGCATCTGGAAAGAAGGGGAAGGGTGAGGATGCTGGGCTGGGAGAGGGACATGCTGCACTTGGAAGTGCATTGTGAAACATGTTCCAGAGTAAGTGATGCACATAAAGAATAAGTTATGACATGACTTTAACTGTGTGATACTTATCCTCTACAATGCACATCCTATTTTCTCACCTTTTCCAACTAAGAAATGGAATAATATTACAAGAGTTGGCAATACTTACTAAATACATTCTTAAGGACCAGAAACAGTGTCTGTAAAATACTTCTCAGTCACAGTTGTCACATGTATTTAAGGGGTGGATCAAAGACAACAGATTTCCTCTAACAATAATAATAGTGCTTCGTCCCAAACTCTACTTCAGCTTCCTATGGCTGGATACGAACGAAACCCTGCTTTGAAGTGACATCCAGTCATAGAAAGTGCTTGGCAGGAAAGCTAATCTTCTGGACTACAGACATTTACGGGTTTGAAATTCCTTGAGACTGGTGTGACTGTACATGTGTTTATGCATCGGCTCTGAGGGGTGATGTGCACCCCTCTGGCTCTAAGCCTGGTCCCAGAGCAACTGCCAGCATGGGGACAGCTCTGCAGCTGACAGAGAAAGAGGAGCAACCACCTCTGCAAGCAGTAGTTGTGGTGGAGCTCAGCTTTGCAGCAGCTAAGACCTTCTGAGACTCTGCCCTTTCGTTAAAGACACCAATCCTAGAGCAGTTTATACGTATGTATATATATATTTATATCCCAAAAACTTCAGCTTTGGAAAAAAAAAAAAAAAAAAAAAAAGTAAATTTTAATATCATGGACCACAACAAGGATGCTTCAAACAACAGCAGTTTCCTTTTTTTTTGTCAACAGCATACTAAAGTCAGTTGATAAATCTCACAGAAAGATTATGGTTTATATATTGAAAGGAAAAAAACCCACAAACCTCAAGAAACAGAACTTTTAAGGCAAGCTAAAAACACAACTAGCTCTAAAGAAAGAGGAACCTAAGAGGACAAAAGAAACATGTTTTCTCAAAGTAGTATTCTGTTCTCAGGAACAAAATAATTAACTGACAGTCTGAGTCTGGCACTGTTCTCAAGTATTTTCTTATGTTAATAATTTCACACGCAATGAGCAACTTCATAATGTATATTGAGAAAGTAGTTGTTTCTCTTTGATAAACCAGTTCTTCTCAAAAATAATAAGAAAAGCTCTCCTTTCCTAGTCTCTAGGCACTCTGAACTGTTGTGGGTGATACCATGAATAAGGGAGTAGCAAGGGAAAAGGGCAGATGCTTCACTTGCCCCCTCTGTGGGCAGCTGGCCTGCATGTCAAAACTAAGAGGGAGCAGCTCAGGGTGCTCAGACCTAAATCCTGCCTCAAGCAGTCCTCTCTCAGGAGAAGCCAGGCTGTCCCCAAAGAGTTCCAGCAGAGAGATCTTCCACCTGTAGGATCCTGCACTGGGGGGCTAAAGAGGGGCAGTGTGGATTTCCCCACCAGTCAAACTCTCTGGTCCAGACTGTCCTTCCATGAGGCAACCTACTGCAGACTCCCAGGTGCTCTTTTGTGTCATTTCTTTGGGAAAAAATAAAGCTCACACTTTTGGCCACAAGGCTTAACTGGTTTCTCATACCCAGACTGTTCTGATTCAGCTGCAGGGCAAAGGGCTCAGCCAGATGTTTAAAGACAAACTTGGCACAAGAGAGACTAAACTTCTTCAGCAATCCTCCTAGCTAATCGTCTTTGGCTGGAGGTAGAGTTGCCATTTCACTAAGCATGACCTTGAGAAGGATGAGCAGAGGTGGGGACTGAAGGACAAGGGAAATTCTGCAGACCCTAAGGCTATCTAAATGAAAGATGAACTAATCAGGATGTAATGCAAAGAGCACTTAATACCTCATTGCCTTGTGAATTTATTATGTTATTTCTCTCTCATTTCCAAGTGTTCCTCTATGTGTCCTTAACAGTGATTTTTTTGGTGATTTGGTTTATACTGCATAATGTGTAAGGAAAAAAAAATAGTCTAAAATTATATTAACTTCTGTTCATAAATTCCTTACAACTAAAAGAATTTCTGACAAGTCCTTTCCACCTCCCTTTCCCTCTTTCTCTGTATCTTTTTATCTCTCTCAGTATGTTGTCAAGTCTGTGGGAGAGCACAGTAACTGTTTTGCCTTAATAATATGATGCAGTTATTTTTCATGGACAGTATTGGAAAATTTATTGTAGTATAACTGAATGGAAAAGATATGTTGGCAAATTGAAACAATACAAACTGGAGCATGATCAGGACGCAAATTATTATGTTATTGAGAAAGAGTACTGTTGATACAGTTAGTTCTTAATGAATCCTCACATTTCTCTGCTTGCTGATCATCACATGCATGCCCACCCACCCATCAAGTGGGCATAATGATTTTACTTATTTTTCTTAACAATTTTTAAAAATACTCCCTTATCTCACTTCCACTTCCTTTTTCTGCAGAGCAAGAAAACTGACTCAACACTAACATCAAATATCTATATTCTCGCTGGTTATTATGTTTTTTCTTCATTTTAAATGACAAAATAGCTCATGCTAACTATTCAGTATGAGATATTTTATATGCATCTGTATACATATGCATTAACTGGAGGCATATCTAGGAAACAGCTTCATGTTATTTTACAATGATGCAGAAGACACACACCTATATTGCATATGAAGACACATCTCACTGCAGTAAAACCACTGCATTAGTTGCCAGCATCTGTCATTTCTACAAGCAAACAGTTACCTCCTTCAGCATAAATCCTTTTTTTTTTTTTTTTTTTTTTTTTAATTATGAAAGTGGTTTTCCTTAGTTTTAATTTGTGTGATTGTCTGTGACAGTGTTGTGTAGGAATATCTATGCTGGACAATTGCATTATGTTTCAGGTTTGCTGCTGTACATGATCCAGCTGTTTATGTAAACAATTTTTGAATTGTCAGTGTAGAGGACTTCATAACATTTTTCATCACTAAAGCTTTTCCTTCAGGCTAATCCTTAATTTAGTTGAGAGGCTTTGAAGACTTGCAACAGCTAATGCCAATGCTTTCTACATGTTTTATTCATGTGAAGTTGTTCGCTTGCCCTCAAGTCAATGACCGGACTGCAATCTAATGTCACGCTGGTCACTTTAATACAGACTTTGAGTACACTGCCTGGTCTATACTACAGGAAAAATACCTAATTTTAGTACATGGAAAGTAGCATCAGCGAGATTTAAGTGAGGCCTGGGAGAATTACAGAAATGGTGCATTCTAAAATCACGACATTTTGAGAGTAATGAAGAGATTTCTCAAGAGGACTTTAGCAATTTTGAGAACATTCAGATTTTGTTACTGAACTGGAATTGGTATGTTAAGACCAAAGAATCTAACCAGGAGAGGTCTCCAGACTTTGTATAGATTAAATGCAATTTTGTAAACTTTTAAAAAGTTGAAGGAACTGCATCTTAATGGCAATGATTACTGAAGACAGTAACCAGAAGCCTTCCACCTCCTCTTAACCAGCAAAGGTTCATGTCCAGCAGCATCTTCTCCATTACAACATTTTCTCAGCACCACAATCTTAAAGAAAATCAGTGGGGATTGGAACTGGTGCTTTAGTGACCCCTATAGAAAATTTTTTGTGACAGAATTTGGGGCTGTCCCACTCCCACCAACCAGACTCCATTGTTGCTGTCCCATAGCAACCTGATCCAGGTGCCATCCTGCCTACCTGCACCTCTACAGCACTTTGACCTGAGTCATAGTACCTCAATGATACTTTTCCATTTAACCTTGCTCTGGAAACCCTCCTGTTCAAATGCATCCTTAACAAAGCAGACTTTAGTTCTGACTCCCCAGAACACCTGCTGTGTGCCTTCAGAAACTGCCAGACATGTCAGTGCATCCCTTTTGCATCTGATTCTTCACACCGGTGATAGCCTCCAGAGGGCTTGTGCAGAGTTCATCTGCTCTAGGGGAGCAGGGTTTATCTTTCAGTTACCAGAAGTATATTGATTTGAAGAATCAAAACCTTTCTCAACACTTATCATCTCTAAAATCATTGTAGTTAGAGGAAGTTATCACTGAAGTCATTATATATTAAAGGGTGTTTTCAAAGAGTAAACAAAGCACACATAAACTTCTATCTACCTTTAAATAGCTAACTGTCCTTGATCTTGATCCAAACATTATTAGAAAAGCTGTCATGTCTATCTTCAAGGAATTTAATAACATCAGAGATCTATCCTTGAAAGAAAATAAAATGTTCCCACAAACAAACAAAATTATATTTTTCTTAAATATGTGAGAAAAAAAGGCAACTTGACAGATTACCTTTACAGCTGGAAGAAGAACACAAAGCCACGTGCGTCACTAACATGTTCTGAGAGCAAAACAGAGCAAATTTACTATTCAGAAAATCAGCATTGAAAATCAGATAGATAGTAAAGTCTTTCATTTGGGTCTAAAAATTATTGTCCTCATTTGTGCAAATCAGTTTAAAGATCTTCAAGGCACAGCTTGTTTGAATTAGTCTTTAGACATCCTTGGTGAGGCTTTCAATGACACTGAATTAATCTTTTCATTTAATCTGTAATATTTATATATGTCTTAACAAATTGGATTTCACCAGTTATTTTACATTTAAAGAATTATATAACCCTGAGTTATTAGACCTCAGCTATAAAAAACAACACTTTTTCATGGCATGTTTAGAACAGGACCTCTTATTTATTGAAAATGCTCCTGAAACAAAGATTTTAAATTTAAACTCAAATGAGGTTTCTCCATCAGTAAAGTCTGAACTAAGTTCTTTCTTTCGAAAATAAGACTTCAGGGAGAACTATCTCCCTATTTATGCAGTAATTGAGACGTATTATATAGCGTGGTTTAAGCACCTAAAATATCTGCCACATTTTAACTTTTCTCATAATGGACTTTTATTTATCCCTCTGATGGCATTTGAAAATCTGCCAAGGTGCTCAAGCAAAGTATATTTCAATAATAACTGAGTACACACTCTCATCTGGAAAAAAAAAAAAAAAAAGTAGCTGCTTTAAATTCATGAAGGTGCTTGATTTAAGTCAGAACTGATTACAGATGACCGTACAGTTAAAGATTGCTATCCAATTACACACAGCTGCTTCACACTCTGGTTCTGGGACATAGCAAAATTGCTAAAATTTCTATTGAGTTAACTAATGGAGTTGCAGTCCACTGTAACCAGTGTTAATTTGTAACCAACTGCAAGCCTGAAATGAGACAACCTTCCTATTGGAAATTATACACGTTCCCTTAAATCAAAAGAGAACTGTTTTCATTACACCTGTTAATTCTAGAAAACCAAAATTCCTATCTTGTAATAGTATTATGAATTCAGTCAACCAAGCACACATAATGCGTAGGACACCCAAGAAGCAGCAGTGACCAACCAGGAAAGCACTGAAATTTGATCTGGCCTGGAGGAAAGGGGTAGAAGTGGTTCCTTCTTTGCTCAGAGGAAAGGGCCTGGGAGCTGCATATGGCCATGGCAAGCAGCTGGGTACAGCGTGTCTGAGTGCTGGAATGTCAGTGTTCGCACGCAGAAGAAACATGCGAAACGTGCTGTGGCTGTGGACCTGTGGCAGATACAGGAGGCCTCCCTGGCCAGGAGAGAGTTATTAAAATATTTTTACTTGGCCATTCTTGCTCTTATAGATGGTTATTAGGAAAAAAAAATGTATATATATATGTATATATATTAAAAAAGTCATAAATTTCCATTTTGTTAGTGTTTTGTGCCACCCTCTAACTTATTGCCAGCATCCCAGAGTGCTGATGACCATGGTCGCCTCCAGGAGGAGAGCTTGTCTCAAACAGACTGTGGCAACGCAGACTGAGGAGGTTCTGTCCCGAACGGTGGCTGTTCAGGTCTCCAGCTGCAGGGAGTGCCAGAGCCTGCTGCTGCCGGGGGAGGGAGGCCAGCTCTCCACCTGTGTGAGGTGTGAGCAGGTGCAAGATCTGCTTGACGTGGTTGTGAAACTTAAGGAGGAGGTTGAGATGCTGAGGAGCATCAGGGAGTGCGAAAGGGAGATCGACTGGTGGAGTAACACCCTGACGGGCCAGTCAGAAAGGTCCCAGGGAGGTACCCCCCAAAAGGAGATGGACCTCCTGCCCTCTCGGACAGAGGCGGAAGTCCTGAGACGGCCCTGCCCTTGTTGCTGTCGGGCAGAGGTAGGGGACCTAAAAGACGATGAGGGTTGGAAGTGTATTCCGGTTTGGCGTCACGGGCAGCCCCCCTCCCTGCCTGCTTTGTCTCCCCAGGTGCCCCTCCGTAATAGGTTTGAGGCCCTGGATCTTGAAGAAGAGGTAGGTGAGGAGGTGGTGCCAAGCCTGCCTACAAGATCACATAGGAAGAGGCGGTTGACTTCACAACTTAAGACTGCCTCTGATAAGAAAGAAAGAAGGGTGATTGTAATAGGAAATTCCCTTCTGAAAGGAACAGAGGGCCCAATATGCAGGGTTGACCCTCATCTTAGGGAAGTTTGTAGTCTACCTGGAGCCCGGATCAAGGATATCGCTAGAGAGCTCCCCAGACTGGTGCACCCGACAGACTACTACCCGCTGCTGGTCTTCCAGACAGATGGGGAGGAAGCCGCTTCCCGTAGTCTGAGGGGAATGAAGAACGATTTCAAGGTCTTGGGAAGGATGGTGAAAGACTCAGGGGCTCAAGTGATCTTCTCTTCACTCCTTCCATCTTCTAGTGACGATTTGGAATGGAATAGGAAAATTCAGTCTCTTAATGGTTGGCTCCAAGACTGGTGCTACAGACAGGGCTTTGGATTTTTTGATAATGGTTGGTTTTATAAGTCACCAGTCCGGACAGTGTCAAGCGGGAAAGGTTTATCTCGCAGGGGCAAAAGGATGCTGGGGCAGGAATTAGCTGGGCTCATTTGGAGAGCTTTAAACTAGGCTCGAAGGAGGATGGGGTTGTAGCTGGGCTTGTCCCAGTGGGGCAGCATTCTAAAACTGATGAGGACTGGGTGGCCTCCTATGCCCCTAGGGAGAAATTGGTGTGCTCTGCTCGCTCCCTGAAATGCCTGTACACCAATGCGCGCAGCATGGGGAATAAGCAGGAGGAGTTAGAATCCTATGTTCGGTCGGGAGATTATGATCTGGTGGCAATTACGGAAACATGGTGGGACAGTTCACATGACTGGAATGTGGTCATGGATGGTTATGCCCTTTTCAGGAAAGACAGGCCAGCCAGGCGTGGTGGTGGAGTTGCTCTCTATGTGAGAGAGCAACTACAATGTACTAAATTCTGCCCAGGAGTGGATGAGGAGCGACTTGAGAGTGTATGGGTCAGGATCAAGGGGCAGGCTGGCAGGAGTGACACTGTTGTGGGTGTCTGTTACAGGCCACCAGATCAGGCTGAGGAAGTTGATGAGGCCTTCTATGGGCAGTTGAGAGTGGCCTCACAGTCACAGGCCCTGGTTGTTGTGGGGGATTTTAACTTTCCTGATGTTTGCTGGAAGGACCATTCAGCCAGCCAGCCACAGTCCAGGAGGTTCCTCCAGTGCATTGATGATAACTTCCTCATGCAGATGGTGGAGGAGCCGACTAGGAGAGGTGCACTGCTGGATCTCATCCTCACTAACAAGGAGGGTCTGGTCAAAGCAGTAAAGGTTGAGGGCTGCCTGGGTTGCAGTGACCACGAGATGGTGGAGTTCAGCATCTTGGGTGGCAGGAACAGAATAGCAAGTAGAATTGCAACCCTGGACTTTAGCAGGGCTAACTTTGGCCTTTTCAAGCAATTGCTGGGGGAAATCCCATGGGCAAGCCTGCTTGAAGGAAAAGGGGCCCAAGATAGCTGGATTGCATTCAGAGATTGCTTCTTCCACGCTCAGGATCAGAGCATCCCCACACGAAGAAAGTCAAGGAAGGGAGCCAGGAGGCCTGCGTGGTTGAATAGGGATCTGTTGGGTATGCTCAAGCAGAAAAGGAGAGTTTACAGGTCGTGGAAGCAGGGGCTGGCCACTTGGGAAGAATATAAGGCTGCTGTTAGAGGATGTAGGAAGGCAGCTAGGATAGCCAAGGCCTCCTTAGAATTACAGCTGGCGAGAGGGGTCAAGGACAGCAAAAAGAACTTTTTCAAATACATAGCAGATAAAACTAATACCAGAGGCAATGTAGGCCCACTGATGAACAGGGTGGGTGCCCTGGTGGCAGAAGATACAGAGAAGGCAGAATTATTGAATGCCTTCTTTGTCTCTGTCTACTCTGCTGGAGGCTGTCCCAGGGAGCCCTGTACCCCTGAGACCCCGGATGAAGCCAGGTCAATGGAGGAGTTTGCTTTAGTTGATGAGGACTGGGTTAGGGAGCAATTAAATAGTCTGGACATCCATAAATCCATGGGTCCAGATGGGATGCATCCGCGGGTGCTGAGGGAGCTGGCTGAAGTCATTGCTGGACCGCCCTCCATCATCTTTGCCAAGTCTTGGGAAACGGGGGAGGTGCCCAAGGATTGGAGGAAAGCAAATGTCACTCCAGTCTTCAAAAAGGGCAAGAAGGAGGACCCGGGTAATTATAGACCGGTCAGCCTCACCTCTGTCCCTGGGAAGGTAATGGAACAGCTTATCCTTGGTGCCATCTCAAGGCATATCAAGGATAAGAGGGTTATTAGGGGCAGTCAGCATGGCTTTACCAAAGGTAAGTCATGCTTGACCAACCTCATAGCCTTTTATGAGAATGTAACAAGGTGGATGGATGATGGCAGAGCGGTGGATGTGGTCTACCTTGACTTCAGTAAAGCCTTTGACACAGTCTCCCACAGCATCCTCACAGCTAAGTTGAGGAGGTGTGGTGTAGACAATAGAGTAGTGAGATGGGTTGCAAACTGGCTTAAGGAGAGAAGCCAGAGAGTGGTAGTCAATGGTGCGGAGTCTAGTTGGAGGCCAGTATCTAGTGGAGTGCCTCAGGGGTCAGTACTGGGGCCAATATTATTCAATATATTCATTAACGATTTAGACGAGGAAATAGAGTGTACTATCAGCAAGTTTGCTGATGACACTAAGCTGGGAGGTGTGGCTGACACGCCAGAAGTCTGTGCTGCCATCCAGTGGGACCTGGACAGGCTGGAGAGTTGGGCGGGGAATAACCTAATGAAATTTAACAAGGGAAAGTGTAGAGTCCTGCATCTGGGCATGAACAACCCCAGGTTCCAGTATAGGTTGGGAAATTACATATTAGAGAGCAGTGTAGAGGAAAGGGACCTGGGGGTCCTGGTAGACAACAGGATGACCATGAGCCAGCACTGTGCCCTTGTGGCCAGGAAGGCCAATAGCATCCTGGGGTGTACTAGAAGGGGGGTGGCTAGTAGACCGAGAGAGGTCCTCCTTCCCCTCTACTCTGCCCTGGTGAGACCACATCTGGAATATTGTGTCCAGTTCTGGGCCCCTCAGTTCAAGAAGGACAGGGAACTGCTGCAGAGGGTCCAGCGTAGGGCAACAAAGATGATTAATGGAGTGGAGCACCTCCCTTATGAAGAAAGGCTGAGGGAGCTGGGGCTCTTTAGTTTGGAGAAGAGGAGACTAAGGGGGGACCTCATTAATGTTTATAAATATATAAAGGGTGAGTGCCATGAGGATGGAGCCAGGCTCTTCTTGGTGGCCAACAATGATAGGACAAGGGGTAATGGGATCAAGCTGGAACACAAGAGGTTCCGCTTAAATTTGAGAAAAAACTTCTTCTCAGTAAGGGTGACAGAACACTGGAACAGGCTGCCCAGGGAGGTTGTGGAGTCTCCTTCTCTGGAGACATTCAAAACCCACCTGGACATGTTCCTTTGTGACCTCACCTAGGTGTTCCTGCTCCAGCAGGGGGATTGGACTAGATGATCTTTTGAGGTCCCTTCCAATCCCAAACATACTGTGATACTGTGATCTTCAAACACACACTTATTGGGCTGTTGTACACAGCATAGCCACTGTAGTTGTCTTGTTCCATCACCTACTTTAGAAGGAGAAAACTTATCTTTCAGAAGTGCCATTTTGTCTCCACTCATTGCAAAGGGACTCCTGAAAAGCTGAAAAGTAGACATCTGTGTTTTACCTAATGAATTCTACATAAGCGGTACACTTCATCTCTTACACGGGCATCTAAGGCAAACTGTTAAGCTTGTTCACATCCCACAGCTGGTAAACATTTGTAATGTAAAAGTTCAACCTAGCCAACTATTCAGAGCCTTGTGGTTAATGTCGCAAACATGCACAGTGCGTGTGCCATACGACTAACACTTCTGAGTGGGTCAGGCTTACTGCACATGGGCTGATCAGCTACTGAGGTTTTTTTTGCAGGAAATTTGATGCTTCCCAGTGATGATGAAGCTTTTGCAGAGTTGTGACATGCATGTTGTAAGTGTGTGATATAGATTTAGCTGGTTGCCCTGAGCCACTGTGTCTGTGCATCTGAGGGATTTGGGGATAGTGCACATTCAGAACACTCACGTGGCTATAGAAGATTTTCGGTGTCCATATATTTAAAAGTGAGGGGGCAGACCAAAGAGGACAAGCCTGTTTGACTGACAACCTTTCTTCTCTCCAGTAGTGACATCCCTCCCCCACTTAAGGCCAGCCCTTGCCTTCCCCACACTGTACTGGGACGTGCCCACAAGAAGCAGTTCTCCACCCCTTGAGATCAGCCTTTCTGAGGCCGGTTCCTCTCCCCTGTCCGCAAGTAGCAACAATGCTGTAAACAGTCAGGCTAGTTACTCTGTGGGTAAGAGCCCATATCAATGAGCTTAAGATGGACATTGTGTCTGATGCAGAGCAGTTCTGCAAGCAGTATTCCTCTTTAACAATCACAGGTTTAAGCTCTTTTAAATTCAAAATTGTCTCTTCATCATCACAGACCAATTGTACGCCATTACATTTGTTCTCAAATTATCTTCCTTCTCCTCTTCCAGCAGTACAAAACTGTAAAATAACTGGTTCCTGTTACTGAGTCTTTGATTCAATCTTCCCTTTCTTTCACTTCCCGATTCAGACAGTATCCAATCACATACGTTTAAAAACAAACAAACAAAACCAAAAAAAAACCCAAAACTTGTCCTCTTAATTATTCTGCAGGTAGCTTGTTACTGTCATGTTTTAACAAAGTATTTGGTTTGGTGCTCAGGATACCTAGAGAAGGAGATTTTGACATTAGCTGCTTGTCATCAGACATTTTGATATATTTGAAAAGATTTATTGAAGGAAGATTTTATGTATTCTGCAGTGATGCAGAAATCAAATTCTTGCACCCAGTTTCCATGGACATGATGTTTACTGCACACACATGGGATAGGTTTTCAGTCAGTCTACCCCAATTAGTGTGGTTTCACCATTTTGTAAGTAAGTAGCATACACATTTGTTTCTCTTGAAACAAGACGGAATATCTCACTTTTGGTTTAGATAAATTTTTAAAGATGCAGTAATATATTAAAAATACAAACAGAACAATTCAATTAAGATTTAAAAATAATGTTATTCTTTTTGTGTTGAACAGACACTGTCAAAACTAGGAGGATCAGTATTCAATTTCCCATGCATTGCTGCTAACATTTCCATCTTTTTTTTTTTTTTTGCAATGCTATGACAGAACAATTCAAGTCACAGGAAGAGAGATTGCAAAGGGCAGCAAAGGAGTGCGCAATACTAATCTAAACTGAATCCTAATGAAGTCAATGGTAATTTCTCCATGACTACAATGGCTTTGAATCAGGCCCTCAGGGGCAGCTTTACAAAGTAATGTAGGTGCCAGCATTTTTCGAAATCCCACTTGATACCTATCTGCATGTTTAGATAGCTGAATAGTAGTGGATTTCTGCACTATCAGATACCCTTATGTCTCAGCCAAGGTCAGATGCATCTGCTACTGCAATCTGTGTTACACCTTGTTGAAGCTGCTGGGCATCATCATCACTTTATTGAAAGTCATTAAACTCTTCTCTGAAAGTCAGCAGGTAAATAATACTCTCCAACCAACCATCGCTGATTTCTACAAGAAAGGCAAAGGCAGCTCACGAATTTCAAACTAATTGGAAACAGATGCTTTGCTGAGTATTGTCCTAAGCAGGTATTTGTCTCCTCATGCATGGGTGCATGATGGGGAGAGAGAAATCTGAGCAGTGTGAGACAGCTTGAGGGAGAAGCCTGCAAAGGCAGCAGGAACAGCATTGTGCAATGAGGAAGGAGCCAGGAAAAGTCTTTGCAGGTCCTGGCCAAGAGGACACTTATGCTAAGGAAAATATTTAGAGTGGCTGGGATTACCTTTGCTGTGGCCAAGAAAACAAGACTTGCCCATTATTTTAGTAAATGTTTGCAGAACAATCAGGATAAGAAAATGCCTGACTCAAACATCAGGTTTCCGCATTATCTAGCGTAATCTATAAAATTTGAATTTCTGGCTAGTTCCTTGGATTGAGAGGAATTGCATGCATTTTACCAATGTAGTGTCTAGTAAGGGGTTTATTTGTCTAGTCACTTCCTTTTCTAGCAGCTGCTGTAGCTTCATCTGAGTTACAGTTACAGTACACTTCCTTTTTCTTTTCTGAATAACTTTGTAGATCAGTTGTTGCTATCTCCTTTGAGTCTTGATGTTCTTTACACACTTAGTCTGCCTGATTTCCAGACCTTTTTTTAAGCACTTGCTTTCAAGCTCATTTAGATACTTGTTTCTGCTTTTGGTGTTTTCAACATGTGCATTTGAATGGTGAACACATAGGAAGTCCCTGTTCTGAGAACCACTCTTTGGTTTGTAGCATGGTCTTCACGAATGCTCTATGGCCATATCCTGACTGCATAGGGGGAGAAAAGATTGGGGTATATACAACACCTGCACATCACTGCATTCCCACTGTGGGGAAATTCAGAACTTCAGCCAGACAGGGAGGATCCGTGCCCTCCAGCAGGTCCCCAGACCTGGAAGGCAAAGGTACGTGATACACTGTAGAGCACACCTGCCCCTAGCTTTTGGTAAAGATAACCTGGAACACATATGGTCTTGATTATAGGTGATGAACGTTTATTTAAGCTGCTGAAAGGAGGTGGCCATCTTTGGTTGGCATCCTCGTGCGAGTTGGAGTTGACTCATCTCTTGCATGGTATTGCCTCCTACTGTAATACTTACAATAGGAGCAGCTCAATTGCTCAGTAGGTCCAGTTTTGGAGGATGTTTTCTCTTGGCTGATTGGTATCTTTGTCTACTTTTGAGGGGAGGGACAGTCTTTAAGGCTTTTGTCTGTACTTGTAATTTAGAAGGCTTGAGCTGACAGTATAATTTGAATATTCTGGTACAGTGCTTTTCTGGTCTGCCATGCCCGCTTCATATAATTTTAACCTTTTTTTTCTTTTTCTTTCTTTTTTTTGTTCCTTTTTATTTTGTAATAAAGCCTATGTCTGACAAAGGGATTTTGAATGAATGAATCTGTGTTTGACAGGCAATTTTGATTAACCCATTTGTGCAAGTTCCCATTTACCTTAACTGTTCAAGGAGAACCTGGACATAAAACTTTGATGAGGTTCATGAGTTTTGTTGGCATGCAAGAGACCTTCATGTTGTTCCAGTGTGAATTGCACTGGCAGCTGTCAAATGCCTCCATAAGCCCAGATAAATTTAAGTCTCTAAATGCTTTTCAAAATCTGCCTCTAATTGAACTAGGCTCCACAATTTCTGGATTCAAAACCTGATGTCAGTTTTTTCTAGATTTAAAATGTGCCCTGTTTGAGGGCATATGAGAACTGCACTAGCTGGACCATCTTTTCAAGTTTCATCCCATAGCTCATGTCCACGAAGCCCAGGATCGTCTATAAATTGCAGATGCATGGATCACATGAAATCACAGGCGTTTCCTGCTTTAGCCTGGAACATACCTTTCCCAACCAGAATGATGAGTACTTACTGGTACAGGAAATAGAAGACAAACTCAGAAATATTATTCAATGACATCTTATGTTGTAGCAGGATTTGCAGTACTAAACCCAAAGCAGAAGAAAATACAAAAATAAGCTCAAAATAAAAATCTTCTACAATCATTCTTATTTTCTGCTTGGTTGGATCATTGCTGCTGAAACCTTCTTGTTGCCATAAAACTTCCTCTCCCACCCTAAGCAAGCACTGAAAAGCATCTCTTTACCCTATTTTAATCAAACTGTAGTTCTTGTTCAAACCTGTGTGATGACATCAACCATGCAGAATATTTTTATCAATATGAAAATACTGTTCTGTGCCCACAGAAAGCAGATAAGTGGTAACGCTGCTTCCGTCAGAACACGAATGTGATGAAGCTGCTTTGAGTTGTCTGCTTCAGTTCATAAACAGGAGAGTGACTTCCCTCAAGTTGTCTGAACTGAAAAGGTACCCGAGTGAGCCTGGTTACGACAGCAGCTGAGTATTTGGTTAAGTATTCAACATACCTGTCTGTACATCAGGTTTTTGAACTCTGTTCAATGAGCTAGAAGATACTGAAGAAAAAATAGAAATGAGAGAAAACATTTTATTGTGACAATTTTGAAATGAAACAACCTGATTTTTCATCTTGAAAAAGCCTGTACAGAATGAGAAAGTAAACAATCCACAAACTGCTACTACCATTCTAGTAAATATGTCATATTGATTACTCAGTGGAGAGGGGAGTAGAAACATCTATTCAGGAACAGTTCAGAATATCCTATACCCCCTGCTTCCAGGAGCTGTGTGTTGATGTACCCATATGCAGAGGAGGGAACTGAGTCCTGGTTGCCATAACCTGACTATCCTGTCGGTTCTGTTACTGACTTCAGATACCAAACCTGGACAGAAATTAGACAAATAAGAGGAAGTGAGTGTTTTGCATCTCTGCTAAACAAGTAGCAAACTTGGATCAGACAAAATGTCCTTTTTTGGCAAAAAACAACCGCTCAAATAGTTAAGCCTGCCCCTCTACCTGAAAATTTGAATAGCTTTATTTGTATTAATGTTTTTTTCAGGCATCGTTCCTTTGTTTTTAAGAAAAAGAAAGGTGTACCATTTCAGTACCATTCCACAAAGAATGTCACTGCTCAATCTTCACACAGAGTTTGGGGTCGCCAAGTGCCCCTTACAAACTACACCAGGAGGTATTTGCACAGAAGTCCTTAAGCTAGGCCTGCAGTTGTCAGATGGGAAGGATGCTGCTGCTGCTGGAAATAAAATTAAAATACTGACACTTTGCTGCTCTCCTGAAATGTAGTCAAAGTGCATGGAATCAATAAAAGCAAAGAGAGAAAAAGGTGACACTGCTGAAATCCTTGGCTTCCCTGCAGCCTCAAAGAGGGGTCCTGCACAGAGATGATCTGTCCAGCAGAGGTGATGTGCCTTGGTGCACAAAGTTTCTTTTGTTCAAAATCTAAGGTTCTAGAGATGCATTCGGGAGTGGGAAGAGATTATTTTCTATCCGTCTGCTGAATTTGACGCAGTTTAAGTGCCCAAGAACTAGGTCTTGGATTTCACTCAGTATGCTGCTCTCTCTGAGATGTAAATTTAAACACCTCAGTACTTTTAAGGATTTGAGCCCAAAGAGTGCTGCTTTAAATGGCCTCTGAGATTCCTCTGCTTTAGGACCAAGACAGAAAAGTTGTAGCTGCTGAATAATAACCACAGTGACTTGCAGTCTATAAGCTTATACAGCCTTTTTATGCTATGGACACCCAATGTGGCAAAAGACACTCTAAGGAGTAGGAGCATGCAGTGAGTGACAACATTATCTGATTTTGCAGTGGTTTTATGCTGGTTCACCAAAATAATTAATCTCTGACAGGACCTCTCCCAGTTCAGAGCTGATCTGTCTGTTCTTGCAACAAGTCAATGAGGGCTTATACCAGAGCCAGTGTCAGATGGGTTACCCCGGGCAAGTAGTACTAAACCACAGGCAGATGCTGCTGGCGCTGCCTGGCCCAGGTGGGGAGCTGTGCCAGCTGCCTCTCATCACTTGGGCTGCCTGCAGGCAGGCTGGCTGCACCTCTGTCCCTCCTCTTGAAACACCACCCAGGGAAGAACATAACCAGCAGCAGCAGCTCAAACATACTACATCTATTTTCCAACAGCATGCTCAGTGATGCCAGGAATTCAAGACATTGCTGAGGCCGACAGTGACCGCACCTACCGTGGATTTTATTGCTGGGTAAGTGGCATCAGCATCAGCCCTGGGGATGTATTTAGAAAAGCCTTCACCTTAATGAGCAAGCAGTTGAGAACAACTTCTGCAGCTGAGTCCTGAACAAGCCTAGGTCAAGTCACCCAGGTAATTAAATGCTAGTGAAAAGAACAAGAATTGTTTGTGTATGCCTTTTTAATGGTTTGATTAGGCAGCTTTGTGCTTAGGTTGAATGTTAATCTTCTGTTTTTCTGAGATTTATGCATATATGTCACCTATCCTACAAACCATTTTGTAAACAGGACACTTCTATTCATTTCTTTCAATGCATTAAATGAACTTTTTTTGCTAGATTCTGAGTGGCGAGAGATTATATTCTTCCACTAGTTCATCCTTGCTGTATAAGTATCTAGAACAGCATTTTTATTAATGCTTTTGTTTATTGCTCTTTGGCTTCCTTTCTCCTCTCTGCCATTCATCTGTGTTAGTTTATTTCCCAACTTTTACTATCAGTGTTTGAAGAGTTTAGGAGTTTATGTGCTCCCATTCTTTTCCACGTGCTTTTTACAGTCACCTAGAGGAATTGCTGTCTGTGTCTTTTCTGACAATTTTCGCTTTAAAATTTAATCCTTGGAAGCTGTTTTAATAAATATATCTCATATTAATACTAAACCACCTCCCCTTTCAGAGTAAATCTAAAAAAAAAAAAATACAGGTAACTGGAAGTTACATTATGATTCTAAAAACTTGCAAGTTTTTTTTTTTTTTACATTAAGATATTTTAACTGTGCTTAAAAAGACCAATGTTGTTCAAAATACTACTCAATTCATCTGTCTGTTAATGGAATGAGCTACAGTTTATGTTCCAAAAAGTTCCAGAATTCAGTTCTCTGTCTCTTCTTTGACAGGATTAAATTATTTTATTTTTGATGTTTTTGCTGAAGATGAAGTGTTTTCCATTTCAGTTAAGTCCACCACTAAGACTTTTTAATCTTCTGACTACAGCATGGACAAACCCAAGGACTCAAAAGGTATCCCAGTATTTCTGGGGTTTCTAACCATGGTGTGAACAACTACCACAGAGTCATTTCCTCATTTCCAGTGAAGCAGGTAACATGATGTGGAAGTCCCTTGGTGCATATAGTTCCAGAAGGGTTTGCACTTTTTTAAACAGTGCAGCTAATCGCTATACCATGTCCTTGAAAACAAAAGGAACACAGTGAGGCTGAAGATAATCTGCTGGAGAAGATACACACATTACTTCTCTGCTTCAGCAATTCATGTCCAGCAGATAGATGTCGTTTCTCAGATTAGACATGCTACATGTGGCCAAACATTTTAGGGCAGGAAGACACAAATACACCCATTTCTTATCACAGGCTGTATTGACAGCAACATATTTGTTTAGACATGGAGTAAATGCAATTGGAAGCAACTCTTCCACTTGTTTGTCCTTGCTGTGCTTCAGTTCACCATGTGGAATGGTCTTCAAACACATCATCTGATTTCCTCTAAGGTGAAACAAAACTGGAATACATTCTGCAGAAGCACAACTAACAGGCATTCAGTCTAAGGATTAGACTACATGATCTTTCTGAAATAAATCTCCCTAAAATCCATATATTGTGGACAGTGGGTCTTCACCAACAACTATTTTGCTCTCTGAAGTAGTCCTGTTGTGCCAGACTATGTGTTGATGTGACTGATCAGTCAGTACAAGCAATGTGAAACACTGTCCATGAAAACAGCCCAAGATACTATTAATTCCTTCAATGCAATCTTTTTAATCTTGGGAGGCAAAAACTTATTAAACTCATAAACAACTAGAAGCCATGATATTTACAAAGTAGCTAACAGTTTCTCTCGTGACCTTTTTATAAATGCATGCTTTGTGTAATTAAAAATGGTCTAGAATGTGATTGTTAGAACTATAGGACAGAACTATCATATTACTGCTGTTATTAATGGGCCATTCACCCAGCTGTCCTCTCTTGAGAAAATGTATTCAGACTGTTTTTGCCTTGAAATAAAACTACTGCATCCAATACTGTTTCGCTTGCTCTTCATGATCCTCATGGACCAGAAATGTTCTGTTACCCCAGAAGACTACCACATATTGCAAAAGTAGAAATCATCAGTTTCTTTGCAGTCCATCACTGAAGCCTGAAGGCTTTAACAATAAATGGAAATAAGCAATAATGCTGTCACTTGGATACTTTCCTATATTCACATCAAAGCACTTTCTGATTACATCTTTCAGAAGTTCACAAATCTTAGAGAAGAACATTAACCATAATGTATTAGGTCATTCCTATCCTACTTGCCCCGCCTTTTTTTTTAACTTAGCAGAATTAGAGAAATTACATCTCAGTAGCAATCTGCACAAAGTACCCAAGAGTTTTTCATCTCCCATTGCTGCACAAGGACTAAATGAGAGCAGTGCTATTCATTCTACCAGGAGTTTGCTCTGGTAATTCTATTTACAGGAGCTCTGTATGAGAGGGAACTGCTAGTACAGCAATCCCCATAGACAACATTTTTGACTCAGGAGATAGAGCTTTTGTAGGTCTCACTGATTCAACCATTCTCTCTTCTTCAACAGCTTTGCCAGAGCACTTTTCCATCTGCTCTCCTCAGGAACAGAACTTTAGTTTTGCTTAACTAAATAAAGAGCATTCATTGATGGGGTTGAAATATACTGTGTAATATGAAAGCTCTTGATCTAAGCAGGCATTATCTGAGGTGCTATAATGCTCATTTTGTATGTGAGTCCTGCATGGGTAACACCTCCACCCAAACACCTGATGGCTTTGCAAAACCTTTAAAAATTAAATGCTTGAATTCAAACCAGCCATTCTGTAACTGTTGTACCTGCCATCTGGCTTCATAGCATGCCCCAGTGAACTGGTTTACACCTTATATTTAATTATTTAAGGAATGAAATAGCTTTTGAAAAATTCTTGCAGAGTTTGACCTTTCTGGATAAAGTTATCTTTAAATTTTGAGAAAAAAATACACTGACAATATCTAAGCCTTACATAGTCTTTTTCTTCTCTGGTATCATCAAAATGATTAAATCTTCCATGTTATGTCTTTGAAGACCTATCTGAACATCACTCAAAAACTCTGTTTCCCAAAAAAAAAAAGGCATTTTTATTCTGGGATCAACTTTATGAAAAAAAAAAAACAATTATCTTTCAGAGTGTTAATTTGCAAGATGTCACCTTTAAGACAAGATAAGGCTAGTCTATTAGAATTTGTTGGGGAAAAAATCCATTTAACTTTGTGAAAAGGTGACTAGTTGAGCCTTCCACACACTTGCTAGGACAAAAACATTGACTATTTATTTTATCTGCTCTCAGACAATTGCATACCTGACCTTGCAAAGCACTGGATCTGGGCTTCAAAAGCCTCACATTCGTGAACTCAGATCGGTTTAAACTCAGAGCAGTTGATAAGCTTTGGGGAAATTACCTGATTTAATTTATATACAAATTGCATTAGTCAGGCTTTGAATGACACTGAATTCAATCTATATGATTTCAAATATTTAAATCTGTCTATCAAACAATATAGTGGATTTTACTTGGAGTTTTTTATAACAAGAAATTAGAAATCTAGAAGTATTGGACTTGAGCCCCAACAGGCAGGACCCACATCTCAGCAGAAATTTACAGAAAATCTCCCTCTCCTGCAGGTTTTTAGCTTGTGTTGGAACACAGTTTCTGCATGTAGAGACAACCATCCAAGCAGCAATCCTCTGGAGGAATCAGCATTCAAAGGAAACCACTTCAAAATTCTACAGGGCAACAGATACGGGAAAGACATATATTTTTTAGAGCATCTCAATAATGTAACACATCTTGGTATGTCCCACATTAACCAAGTGACAATCTCAACTGAAACATACTTACTATGCTGCTTGTGAAAAGCAACTAAGTGAAAGGCTTTGACTTAACACCCTTCAGTGCATTTACTCAGGTGACGCCCCGTGAGCAGAGTTTTGGCCTTATCATGACTGCTGATGCTTCACCTAGAGACACCTGGCTCGCTCTGCTGATAAGGCTTAACAGGATTTCAGAGATTTTTATGGCATGGCTGTTGAAAAAGGCTGTCCTCAGTACCTTGATCATGCTAAGAGAGTCTGTCAACCTGCAAGGCTTGAAAAGGTACATCATGAAAGGCAAGCTGACAAAATAATGTCTGCAGACATTCACACAATTTCCTATTTACTGTTACTAACATAATTGTGACAACAGTCACAAAACATTTCTTTACTGGGATGCTCACTACACCTACCACTCCTGTTGAGCGAAGTTCCTGGCTATATATCCACAGCAGCACAAAACACTCACTACAGCACATGCATCACATGGACACAAAAGAGGCAGCAGTGACTGAGCTTCACCAATCTTTGATCTGGTCTGGAGGAAAGGAGAGAGTCCAGTTCTGCTGTGCCCAGAGGGAAGGTCCTGGGAGCCAGGTGCAACATGTCCAGATAGTAGAAAGGCAATGCTTCTCCCGATGTTCGGAACAATTCAGCCAGCTGCTGCTTCAGAGAGATACAGGGAAAGGCATCACCATAATGTTCAAAGAAACTTCTGCTTTTAACAGTGTTTACTGCTTGAGTGTAAGGATATTTGTTTGCTCATTCTGAGTGACCCAGGAGTACTCCTAAGCCTGTTTACGCTTTGCCTTAATCATCTGTGTGATGCAGATAAGAGGAATTGCTTTGCAAATCATTTTGCATCTGTAAAGTACTTTGAGATAATGAGATGAAAGACACAGGGAGCCCCATCTTGCCAAGGGGAGATCCATTGGGATCTCCCAGAATGGTGCCCAGTCAATATTCAAGCTATTAAAATTATTTACAAGATATTGCTATTGATCATTTCAGGTGATCCTGTCCTTCTCACATTCACTGCATGCAATGATTAGGATCATTTTCTGAGGTTTGCTCCCCGTGTGGGACTTGGTATTTAGTCATGTGAGCTATGGCTTTATCTGGCTGTCTTCCGTGTGGAACTGTCATGGAAGACGGCAGATCAGATAACCTGGCGCAATAAAGTTAATCACTTCCAGCCCAGCTGAGGGGAATCCTCAAAGGGACCTAGACAAAAAAGGCCCAAAAGACAATTATCTTTAAGGCAACAGCCAACTATGGGAGCTGAATTCACAGTCTTCAGACAGGTTTCTCCTACAGGGCATGGCACAGAGAAAGGCACCTTAAGTTGCAGTTCAGAACAGGCAGCACATCGAGTGGAGGCGTACTTATGCCAAGCAGTAGGAGATGTACCTTGGGAGAGAGGCATGCTTGCAGTCCTGCCCACCTCCTGCAATTAATACATCTAACCCCTAGTCTGGGCAGATTCTGGTGTGTTTGTGTCTGTCGAACTGAACACAATAGGGCCAGGATTGATCCATGACATCATGTCACTGGTGAAAACAATGAAAATATGGGGGGGTTGTGTCTTTTCTGACTAGAGAGTGGGATTATGCCTGGTTAGTGAATTGCAGGTAATCACTTTAGAATTATTTTTTTTTCATCCTTCATTCTTGGTCTTCTTTCCCTCCCTGGCATCTGTTCCAAATTTGTGAGTTTGTCCTTAAGTTTACAGTTGTGTCTAGCAGAATGGAAGACATACTGAGAGGTTTTATTCAAATTCATACTGAAATCACGGTGAAGTGAGAACAGTCAGCTGCTTGTGCTCCAAAAGCTTGTCTGCTTCTCATATTCTCCTGACTTACATGTCTGTCTTTTTTATGAGGCTTTTATAAGCATGCTCACTAATGATGCAGTCATCTTTGGAGTAAAGACTACGAAAATAGCTTCATAACAAATATAATCAAAAGTAATATGGTTTCCCAAATGCCACCAAAATTCAGACTGGAACAAGTTTCAGCCATTTAAGCATCTGGGTACTTTCTTTCTCTAAATAATTTGCCCAAGGGAAGGTAAAAAAAAAAAAAGAAGAAGCTGTTAATGGTCTCTGAGGCTTCTGGGAATAAATTATGCAGCTGTAATTATATATAAAGCTACAGGCTCTGTACATAAAATAAATAAAATTTACTTATAATTTTATTTATAGTATTTAGTACAGACATTTCAAAGTCATGATAATCTTACTTGCTAGCTCTTCACTGCAAAATTGTCAGCATTACCCTGGAGAATAATATTTTAAATAATCAGTGAAGTTTCTATATGTGCCCATTGTGTACTCTATTTTTAAGACCTATGAGAGCAACAGTCATAAATGTACATGTACATAAGGAAAGCTTGGAGCTGGAGTTCATTTGGCCTTATATGTCTGTACAAAAATACTTAAGGTACTAAGCAGGGCAGCATGGAGCAATGTGGGCCCAATGTTCAGATAATTTCTTCTCCTTTGTGCTTTACCTCCTGAGTGGGTCACCAGCTTCATGATCTTTCCTGATGTAACAGCTCATTGTGCTGCCACTTGGGCATATTTGTCATTAGAACTAATATTTCTATCCAGGTAAGTACAAAAATGACTCCATTATGACTTCCAGTTACTCCAGGACAAACACTAGATAACCACAGATCACTCCTGTCTACACTCTGGGCCCTCTGGGCCCGTTGATCAGTAGATGACAGCTTCCAGTTTTGCTATTATGATCCATATATCTTTTGATAACTTTTATTAGAATTACATCTTTTATGGCAGAGAGATAAAGAGGATGAGTATTTTCATTTTTTAAAGCACATACAATGCTGCCAAGAATTTGAAAAAACAGAGGCTGAGTCTGCTCTTCCTAAACACTGATATCTCTCCACACATAGCTTTGTGTCTGTGTCATTTCAATCAATCTCACAGCTCCTGATTGGAAAATCATTGCACTTCTGAAAAAAATAATTTATAAAAATGTCTGCTTTTTAGTATCACACAAGCTATGATTGCTTTACGAAGTCTCACAGATAACCCTGTCATGGTGAAAACCATAAGAACTTTCCAATATTTCTAAAAATTATATTTGTTTAGACAACACTGTGTTTTAATTGAGTGCTGCCATTGAAGCATAGTAATCTCACTTTAAAGATATTTTTCATTTTTGTTTCAAACTATTATGAAATTCAAACGCTTTTTTGAAATATTTTATATGTTTGATTGTTTTTGATAATGTTATTGCACTCTAGTTGTAGAGCACAATCTTCTCTGTGGTCAGACCAGTGGAACAGCTATCATATCACTGCTTAATCACAATTTTAATGACTGCTTGATGATAGTCCTTTTATCCCTTTCATCTGACATTCTTCCCCTTTTTTCTTCTTCTTCACATGTTTCTCTATCTCAGTCTTGTCTGCAACATTTTAACAGCTTTTTTCTAACCCATGGATGTATTATTTTGTATAAAAATATTTTTAAATATTTGCTATTATTTTTGCTTTGTCTTTTCTCATAAGTATGTCTGTGCTTCAAAATACTGTTGTTTTGAGACAGGTGCATCTTTCTTTCCATGATACTTAACTTTCAATCCATAAAAAAGAAAGGAAACAAGCCAATCAGGGAAATAAAAATGCCTGCTGCAGACTTGATCTGGCACATTCAATTAGAGTCTTTTTACTGTCAACTGGTTTTGGAACATTATAATAGCAATACAAACACATTCCCATATGCAAACATATGAAAGTAGTCTGGTCAGAGACTCTCTTTCGGAGGCATGAAAGATTTCTAGCATTTTCATCTTCCATCAGCAATAAATTCTATTTCTCTTTAGTAGTCTCTATTGTCTGTGCTGTTGTTATTTACTTAGAGAGGCATCTAATTTCTCTACAGTAGCAATCAAAACCCAGATGAGCTCTGCCATCCTTGTGCTGCAAAGACCTTTCATGAATTCAAATTCAATTGCTAGCCTCTCTGTTTTAAATTGCTTGAATGGGATAGCATACAAATGTCTTAGAAAAATCTCAGTCCATGACTACAAGTATTTATTATATGACTTTTTTAAAGCTAGTGCTAAGTACCTGTTAACAGCAAAAGCAAGTTATCTTTTTTGAAGGAAACTTGAATGTCTCAGTCATAAGTCTGTTATGAAGTATCCAAAATGTCACCACTTAACATTGTAATGAACAGTGGGGTGCGCAACTGACTGATGGACCAGACTCGAAGGGTTCAAGTAAATGGGGTTATGTAGGGCTGGCAACCAGTCACTAGCAAGGTTCCATAGG